>NC_135899.1:48784135-49158554 GCF_964194155.1 Cetorhinus maximus
GGCATTGGAATAGTAAAGTTTTGAGGTAACAAAGACATGGATGAGGGTTTCAACAGCAGATGAGCTGAGGCAAGGCTGGAGTTAGGCAATGTTACACAGGTGAAAATAGGAAGCCTTACTGAAAACATGGATATGTGATTGGAAGCTCATCTCAGGGTCAAATAAGACACCGAGGTTACTAACAGTCTGTTTCAGCCTGAGATATTTGTCAGGGACAGGATGGAGTTAGTAACTAGGGAAAGAGTTTTTGGCAGGAACCAATATTTTTAATTGGTGAAAATTTCTGGCTCATCCAGTATTGGTTGTTGGATAAGCAGCCTGATAATTGAGAGGCAGTGGAAAAAGTCAAATGAAGATTCACAATCTTGGGAAGTCCAAAAGCGCTTTACAGTCAATTAGTTATAATTAACCATAATCCACAAAGGACTAAAGGCATCTCTCTTCATTAGAGAGAGAATTAGTTATATATGGCTTGAGGGGCCCCACTCCATAAGTGTGGGGTAAGGAGGAGGCAGGCCTCCGTAAAGTGGAAAAGTTGAGTGAGGTTTCACTCAATTAGTGGACAGCAAGGTCCCACTGACACAATGAAATAAATGACCAGGTAATGTGTAGTTTGTTAATTTTTGAGGGATAAATATTGACCAGGACAAAAGCGAGAACTCTTGTGCTCTTCTTCAAAATTGTGTCATGGGTTCTTTTAGTTCTGCTGGAGAGGTCAAATGGTCAGTTTAACATCTCATTTGAAAGAAGCACTTCTGATAATGCAGCACTCCCTCAGTACTGCACTGATGTGTCAGACTGGATTGTGTGTCCAGCTCATCTTGTTCATCAGACCCACCTGCTACACCCTTGACCCTATTCTCACTAAACTGTTGACCACTTAACTTCTTTCCTGGTCCCCATGTAACTGATACTAATGGCTCTCTCTCTGTGTACTGTCTCTCTCTTTGAAATCTGCCGTCATCATCCCTCTCCTCAGAAAACCAACTCTTGACCTCCACCATCCTTGCAATCTACTGCCCCATCTCCAACCTTCCTTTCCTTGAGCGTGTGGTCACATAAAAATCCGTGACCCTCTTTACCAGAGCTCCATGCTTGAATTGCGCCAATCAGGTTTCCACACATGCCACAGCACTGAAACAGCTTTTACCAAAGTCACAAATGACAGCCTATGTGACTGTGACAAAGATAAACTTTCCTTCCTTGTCCTTCTCTACCTGTCTGCAGCCTTTGACATGGTTGACCACACCATCCTCCTCTAACATCTCTCTAATTGTCGTCCAGCTGGGTGGGACTGCACTCACCATTATTATCTAATTGTAGCCAGAATATCACTTGCAATGGTTTCTTTTGCAAAGGTTCCAGCAGACAATAGCAAATATAAGCCCACTATTTAATGAAGGAGGGAGAGGGAAAGCAGAGAACTACAGATCTGTTACTTTGACAACAGTAGTGGGGAAAATGTTAGAATCTATTATAAAGGATGTGATGACTGGAGACTTAAAAATAATGATATGATTGGGCAGAGTCAACTTGGATTTATGAAAGAGAAATCCTGTTTGAAAAACCTGTTGGAGTTTTTTGAGGATGTAAGTTGTAGCTAGATAGGGAAGAACCAGTGGATGTGATGTATTTGGATTTTCAGAAGGCTTTCAATAAGATCCCACACAGGAGGTTAATAAATAAAAATATAGCACATGGGATTTGGGGTAATATACTGGTGTGGATTGAGAATTGGTTAACAGACAGAAAACAGAGTAGGAATAAATGGGTCATTCTCAGGTTGGCAGGCTAGTGGGGTACCGCAAGGGTCAGTGCTGGGATCACAGCTGCTCACAATTTATATAAATAATTTGGACGTGGGGACCGAATGTAATATTGCCAAATTTGCTGATGACACAAAACTAGGTGGGAATGTGAATTGTGATGAGGATGCAAGGAGGCTTCAAGGGGATTTGGACAGACTAAGTGGGTGGGCAAGAACATGGCAGATGGAATATAATGTGAATAAGTGTGAAGTTATCTACTTTGGTCGAAAAAACAGAAAGGCAGAATATTTCTTAAATAGTGAGAGCTTGGGAAGCGTTGATGTCCAAAGGGACCTGGGTGTCCTTGTTCATGAGTCAATTAGGAAGGCAAATGGTATGTTGTCTTTCATCGCAAGGGGATTTGAGTACAGGATTAATGATGTCTTGCTGCAATTTTATAGAACCTTGGTAAGACCACGCCTGGAGTATTGTGGAGAGTTTTGGTCTCCTTATCTAAGGAAGGACATACTTGACATGGAGGGAGTGCAACGGAGGTTCACCAGACTAATCGCCGAGATGGTGATGTTGTCTTATGAGGAAAGATTGAGGAAACTGGAATTCTCTAGAATTTCGAAGAATGAGAGGCGATCTCATTGAAACTTGCAAAATTCTTACAGGGCGTGACAGGGTAGATGTAGCTAGGATGTTTTCCCTGGCTGGGGAGTCTAGGACCAGGGATATACTCTCAGAATAAGGGGCAGGCCTTTAAGACTGAGGTAAGGAGGAATTTCTTCACTGAGAAGGTGGTGAATCTTTGGAATTCTCTACCTCAGTGAGCTCTGGAAGCTCAATTATGGAGCATTTTTAAGACAAAAATCGAAAGACTTCTGGATACTAATGACATCAAGGGATATGAGGATAGTGGGGAAAAATGATATAAAGGTAGATGATCAGCCATGATCTGTTTGAATGGCGGAGCAGGCTTCATGGGCCAAATGGCCTACTTCTGTTCCTATGTCCTATTTCCTCTGTTCTTCCTGCTTGTGCACTGTTACCTCTGGTGTCCTATTCTATTTCTCATCTCCATGCTGCCCCTTGGTGACATCATCTGAAAGCACAGCATTAGTTTTCACATGTGCGCTGATCACACCTAGCTCCACCTCACCACCATCTCTCTCAACTCCTCCACTGTTTCCAAATTACCCGACATCCAGTGCTGGATGAGCAGAAATTTCCCCCACTGAAATGTTAGGAAAATTGAAGCCATTGTCTTCAGTCCTTGCTATAAACTCCATTTGCCAGCTACTGCTTCCATCCCTCTCCCTGGGAACAGTCTAAGGCTGAAGCAGACTGTTCACAACCTTGGTGTCATATTTGACCCTGAGATGACCTTCTGATCACATATTCATGCCATCGCTAAGCCCGCCTATTTCCACCTCCATAACACCGTCTTGTATAGCCGCTGCCTTTGTTATTGCTAGACTTGCCCATTCATACGCACTCCTGGCTGATCTCCTATATTCCGCCTTTCAGAAACTCGAGGGTGCCAAACTCTGCTTCCTGTTTCCTTACTCGCGCCAAGTTCCTTTCACCTCACACTCTTGAAGTAATGCATTGATTTTAAAATCCTCATTCTTGTTTTCAGATTGAAAGTTTCAAGACTGAGATGGATAGATTTTTGTTGGGTAAAGCTTTTGAGGATATGGAGCAAAAGTGAGTGAATGGAGTTGAGGTGCAGATCATCCATGATCTAGTAGAGTAGCAGAACAGTCTTGAGGGGCTTGAATGGCCTGTTCCTGAAAATGTAATATCAGTCAATGGCCTCTCGTCACTTAAGACCATTGTTAAAATTCACCTAAGATCAAACTTTTAGTCTTTCCTTCCTGCTGTCTCCTTTGGCATTGGGTCTGTTTCTCCTCACATTTCTGTGAGGCTCCTAAGGATAGTACTCTATATTAAAGGCCATTTCTGAACACAAGTGAGAATGATAATCCAGGAAAACTTTCCTCCTAAAGGCTATTGAGTCTGGGGGTTGACTGAAAATATCAGAACTGAGATATTTAGATTTTTGTTGGGCATGGGTGTTAAGGGTTCTGGAACATGGGTGGGTAGAGGGAATTAAGATACAGATCAACCATGACCTAACTGAATGGTAGACCAGGCTCAAGAGGATGAATGGCTTATTCTTATGGCTCAAAGTTTACTGGGAATTTCATCAAAAGTTGTTCCCACTTCCAGCAATGTAACTTCATCGGAGGTATGGTAGACACCCCTTTACTAAGGAGCTGATTTTCCATTGTTTGTTCACTTTGAGCACTTCTGACTGCTGTCTATAAACAATAGTATATAACAAAAATCTTTAGCTTTTGATAATTAGCTGAAGTATTACAGCTGAGCCCTGCTGAGTAAACCAGCCTTTTGGAGGTTTGATTTCGGAATTTCACCATTTGCAGGCTTTCTTTCTCTCTCAGTCAAAGAACAAGAACAAAGAAAAGTACAGCACAGAAACAGGCCCTTCGGCCCTCCAAGCCTGCGGCGAACATATTGCCTGTCAAACTAAAACGTTTTTGCACTTCCGGGGTCCGTATCCCTCTATTCCCATCCTATTCATGTATTTGTCAAGCTGCCTCTTAAACACCACTATCGTACCTGCTTCCACCACCTCCTCTGGCAGCGAATTCCAGACACCCACCACCCTCTGTGTAAAAAATTTGCCCCGCACATCTCCTCTAAAGTTTTCTCCTCTCACCTTAAATCTATGTCCCCTAGTAATTGACTCTTCCACCCTGGGAAAAAGCTTCTGACTATCTACTCTGTCCATGCCGCTCATAATTTTGTAAACTTCTATCAAGTCACCTCTCAATCTCCGTCGCTCTAGTGAGAACAATCCCAGTTTCTCCAACCTCTCCTCATAGCTAATAACCTCCAGACCAGGCAGCATCCTGGTAAACCTCCTCTGCACCCTCTTCAACGCCTCCATATCCTTCTGGTAATGTGGCGACCAGATTTGCACACAATATTCCAAATGTGGCCTAACCAAGGTTCTATACAGCTGCAGCATGACTTCCCAGCTTTTATACTCAATACCCCTGCAGATGAAGGCAAGCGTGCCATATGCCTTCCTGACTACCTTATCCACCTGCATTGCCACTTTCAGTGACCTGTGGACCTGTACACCCAGGTCCCTCTGCCCGTCGATGCACTTAAGGGTTGTGCCATTTACTGTATAATTCCTACCTGTATTAGACCTTCCAAAATGCATTACCTCACATTTGTCCGGATTAAACTCCATCTGCCATTTCTCCGCCCAAGTCTCCAACCGATCTATATCCTGTTGTATCCTTTGACAATCCTCTTTACTATCTGCAACTCCTCCAACCTTAGTGTTGTCTGCAAACTTACTAATTAGCCCAGTTACATTTTCCTCCAAATCATTTATATATACTACAAAGAGCAAAGGTCCCAGCATTGATCCCTGCGAAACACCACTAGTCACAGCTCTCCATTCAGAAAAGCACCCTTCCACTGCTACCCTCTGTCTTCTATGACCAAGCCAATTCTATATCCATCTTGCCAGCTCACCTCTGATCCCGTGTGATTTTACCTTCTGTACCAGTCTGCCATGAGGGACCTTGTCAAAGGCCTTACTGAAATCCAGGTAGATGACATCCACTGCCCTTCCATCGTCGATCATCTTTGTCACTTCCTCGAAAAACTCGATCAAGTTAGTGAGACACGACCTCCCCTTCACAAAACCATGCTGCCTCTCACTAATACGCCCATTTGCTTCCAAATGGTAGTAAATCTTGTCACGAATCTTCTCCAATAATTTCCCTACCACTGACGTAAGGCTCACCGGCCTGTAATTTCCTGGATTATCCCTGCTACCCTTCTTAAACAATGGAACAACATTGGCCATTCTCCAGTCCTCTGGGAGCTCACCCATAGCCAGTGAGGATACAAAGATTTCTGTCAAGGCCCCAGCAATCTCCCCCCTTGCCTCCCTCAGTACTCTGGGGTAGATCCCATCTGGCCTTGGGGACTTATCCACCTTAATAGTCAATATAGGGAAAGTTAAAATCACCCACCACAACAACCTGCTCTCTCTAGATTGTCAAACTACTTGTTCCACATCCAGATCTGGGTGAACAGAAATTTTCTTCAGCTAAATATTGGGAAGACAACAATCATTTGTCTTCGACACCTGCCACAAACTCCATTGCCTCGCTGCAGTATCCATCCCTTTCCCTGGCAACCATCTGTGGCTGCACCAGACTGTTCACAACCTTAGTGTTATGTTTGATCCTGAGAAGAGCTTCCAATCACATATTTGTGCCATCACTATGACTGCCTACTTTCATTTCCATAACATTGCCTGGCTCTGATCCTGCCACAGTTCATCTGCTGCTGAAACCTTCGTCCTAGATTCGACTATTCCAACACACTCCTGGCCTGCCCTCCCACATTCTGCTCGCCGTAACTTTGAAGTCATCCAAACTCTGCTGCCTCATACCAAGTCCCGTTTACCTATCATCCCTGTGCTTGCTGACCTGCATTGGTCCCCGGTTCAGCAACTTGTAGGCTTCAAAATTTTCACCCTTGTTTTCATGACCCATTCACTTTCTATCTTGGTAACCTCCTCTAGTACCCCAAATCTGCACTTCTCTAACGCTGACCCCTTCAGCCTCACTGGTTTTAATCGCTCCACCATTGGTGGCCGTGCCTTCAGCTATCAAGGTTACAAGCTTTGGAATTCCCTCACTAAATCTCTCTGCCTCTCTTTCCTCCTTTAAGACATTCTTTACAACCTGCCTCTTTCACTAAGGCTTTGGGCACCTGTTCTAACATTACCTTATGTGACTCAGTGTGAAATGTTGCATTACTCCTTAAAACACCTTAGGTTATTTTATTGTGTTAAAGACACTATATAAACACAAGATGCTGTTGTTGTCGCACTTGCAATTTTCCGACTCCAGGGGTGGAATTTTACAGCCCCTCCCGCTGGTGGGATCTCCTGTTCCTGCTGAAGTCAACGGAGTTTTGAATGGCTTGCCGCATTTTACAGCACTGCCCCCGCCACAACAGGGCCATAAAATTCCACCCCAAGTCAAGGGTGGCACCAATTGAGCCAAGATGTCCAAGAGTTTCCAGTGAGAGAATTTGAACACGTGTTTGTGAGAGATCTTTCCAGAAGCAGTCATGAAAGGTTAAATTTTTAAAAATCAATTAGTCTCACTCCATTGTTTTTTCCTTGTAGCTTTGCAAATGTTTCTGTTTCAAGAATTTGTACAATTCCCTTTTGAAAGTTAACTATCTATTTCCATTGCCCTGTCAAGCAGTGAATTCTACATCCAAATAACTCTGCATAGATAAAAATCTTCTCATCTCCTCTCAGATTCTTTTGCAATTGCTGATGAGCCTGAGTGAGAATGCAGGGAGAACCAAGCACCTATACCCAAGCCTGCATGTTGGTCATTAAAAACAATTCCTTAACTTTTCAGTTGTGAGACTCCAATATAGTGAATGGAGTTTTATTGATATTTTTGAGCGGTATGATTGACTCACTTTTTTAGGAGCTTTGGCTAATTGTTAATTGGTTGTTTTCATTGAGTTTTATGTATTTGCTTTGGATGTTTTGGATCAGCATGTACCCTACTTATTCAGTTGTGATTCATTGCTATTTTCTGAGTATGAAATTTAGACTAGTCATGTTAGGGTTGCCAACCCTCCAGGATAGGCCTGGTCTCCAGGAATTGAAGATCAATCTCCGGGACACTGCTGTGTGCAGATAAAGGCAAAATATTGTGGATGCTAGAAATCTGAAACAAAAACAAAAAATGCAGGAAAATCTCAGCAGGATGGCATCTGTGGAGAGAAAGATAGAGTTAATGTTTCAAGTCCGTATGACTCTTCTTCAGAGCTCTGTGCAGCCCTGGAGAAAAATCATAGGGACATAAAAAAATGTTTTTTTTGGTCATTTTCTTTGAACATTTCTCTGTACCAGATATAAAATTATTGAAGATGGAAAATAAAGGCTGTTTGGCTGACAGGCAAGCATTATCCAATTGGTTAATGAGTCTTTTTTCTTTCCAATTGGTGTAGAAAGACAGTGAGTCACAAGGGTGGATGTATTGGCTGACGAGTGACTGGAGTGTGGGGGCAAGTCATGTGATGAGACCTCCAGGAATATGTACAATCACAGCTGGCAACTCTACAGCCAATATGCGTGGTACACACATTTGCATCAGAAAACCAGTGACAGCCAAGTGTGACACTGAAGTATGATTTAGGAAATGTAATGGGCAAACCACATGTTTTGTTTTTTGCAGCATCTTATGCGCACACACAAACGCAGATCTGCCATGGTGGTGCTCACAGCAAGTCAGATAATACTTTAGAGTGACAGGAATGTTAATTTGGATCTTTGCCCTTTTAAGACTGCAACACCTAATTGTTGATGAGTCAAAATAAGTTCAAAGGTCATTCAGAGTGTAGTTGTTGTAAAATCAGCTTGACGTGGGAATGTGCTTTCCAAGTTGAGACTGCAGCTCAGAAGGACCAAGTATTTTAAGATTGTTTTCTCCTTGTCATAGCCAAGGAGGAAATGTCTAGGTGGGGTTTCTTTGACTTCTCTCCAAATAGCTAAGGCTATTTTTAAAGTTAAAGTGTCCATGCATTGTAGCTCCCGTGTTAGTAAGTATTTTTGTGTTGGTAGAATTATCTCCAAAAATCAATGGCTTTGATTCTTTTTGACAGATTGTTGCATATGCTAATTAGCCACAAGAAATTTAATTAAGCGTAACATTTACATTACATGTGGAAAGGAAATGTATCTCCAGCTGCCATAAGTCATGGTAACTCAAATACTACGCTCTTTTAGGAGGGCCATGCTATATTACGAATTACTCAGGTGCTAAGGGAACCTCTTTCCCTTTAAGGATATGAATTCTAGTTGTTATTGGGTAAGCACTGGTTAGTTTAATTGCTGTTTAGATGCTAGGTCACAACTGTAATACTTTTTAAAAGCATGTTTACTAAGACATTACAGACATTCTTTGACTAGTGCCAAAGAACTGCTTTTTGTTTTAGTTTGATTGAAAACTCCATCATGCACAGACCTGCTTGCTCCTGTGCAGTTGTTTCATCAAACCCTTTAAAAATGTGACACTTAAGAAAGTGTGCCAGCAGTGTGATGGTATCAGTGATATAAATCCACTGACGGTAAATTGAATGATGCACAGGGAAAAGAGCACTAGGCCATATTGTGCAGGACATGGATTTACGATAATTGGCTGTAGAACCAGAAGTTGTGCATACAAACTTAAACAAATCAGGTAAATGTGTGATGCATACTTTGCATGCCAGAGGTAAAATGCCTTGTATAGTGGACAGTGTTAGGACCACCGCCATTGAATTGCTAATGGTAGGTCAGAGATTAGGGTGTTTATTGCAAGATCCAACTTATCTTCTCGTCAAGTGAGGAATGGGGGGACAAGGACTATGAGTCCTGACAGAGCTCGGGAATTTCGCACGTGCACGGACTGGGAGTGGGTGGCGCATGTGCAGTCCAGTGTTTTGTAGTTCTTCAGGCCAAGGATGGGCCCAGTGTGCCTGCCAAAACCTGATCATGTGACAGGGAGCAGAGCGCCAAAGTAAAGAAGAATGCCAGACAGCGGATAGGGAGAGGTCCCAAAGGAAGTCCCAGACAGGGGACATGGAGAGGGGAAATGGAGAGGTCGCAGTTAAAGAGAAAGGAGCAGAGAAAGAGGCTCCAACCAGAAAAAGTGCTGGAGTTGGCAGACTTTAAGCAATGATGGCTCAGGAGAAGTTCTGGAGATCGAAGAAAGCAACGGAAGGTTGGCGATTCCATTCTGCGGGCCGTTGGGGGTGAAGGTACCCCTTTGGAGCAGTAACGCTCTGCTCGGTGTGACCAAAGAACTGAAGTTGTGCTTGTGAGTTGGTCCTGGAGGACAGACTCGGAAATCCAGGGTGATGGAATCTCAGGAGATGAGATTGAAATCCTGTGAAGTGAGCTGTTGTCGAGGTCACCCGAGTTGAAGTGACTTTTGGAGACAATTCCAAGGTTAGCTCTTTGAAGGTGAAAATTGGAATCCTTTGTGAGAGAGGCTGAGTTCCAATGATGTTGGTTGACTCATAGTGTTTACTGACGTTTAAGTGGATTGCTAAGAAATCCATGGGATCTGTCTTGGTTGCATTTGCTATTTAGTGTGTAGGGAAGTTTTATTACAGCTGTACAGGGCATTGGTGAGACCACGTCTGGAATACTATGTACAGTTTTGGTCTCCTTACTTTAAAGGGTACTTTAAAGCATTAGAAGCAGTTCGGAGAAGGTTCACTTGACTGATTCCTGGGATGAAGGAGTTATCTTATGAGGAAAGGTTGGACAAGTTGGGCCTGGATACAGAAGAATGAGAGGTGATCTTATTGAAATAGATGAGACCCTGAGGGGACTTGACGTGGCAGGGTAGATGCTGAAAGGATGTTTCCCCTTGTGGGAGAGACCAGAACTAGGGGACTCAGATAAGAGGTATCCCGTTTAAGACTGAAATGAGAATTTTTTTTCTTTCAGAGGGTCGTTAGTATGTGGATTCTCTTCCCCAGAGAGCAGAGGAGGCAGGATTGTGGAATATTTTTAAGGCTGAGTTAGATAGATTCTTGATTAACAAGGGAGTCAAAGGTTATCGTGGGCAGGTGGGAATGTGGACTAGAGACCACAAACAGATCAGCTATGATCTTATTGAATGGCAGAGCAGGCTCGAAGAACAGAATGGTCTGTTCCTGCTCCTAATTCGTATGTTCAGAAAAAATGAACTTAGTTTGCATATTTCTTTCTTAACAAAATATCTATGCAAAAGTAATCTAAATTACCAAAAAGTATCTGATTAAATAAATATTTTTTCAATTAAGGAACTTTATTCAGATTCTCCCCACACTTGAATAGTGCTCGAGTTGCTGCTCTTCCTGCTGCTGTTTTGAGTTCTCTGTCAGAAGCAAATATCATTAGAGCAGTTGGATTTATTATTTGGGAAACAAATGACAACGTTTGAAAGTACAAGGTTTCACTTCTCATGCATGTAACATCCTGTGTTTGCCAAATAAATTCCTGCTGTTGAAAATAATAAACTACATCCAATGCTCCAATGAAATTTACTTCCGATAAGATTCCAAACTGCATGCTTTACATTGTGTTGATGGTTTTACGCATGAAATCTGCGTGCATCTACGAGGCTGAGAGTTTTGTGGATAGCACGTTTTTAGACGTGGTCACCCCACAATTTACGAAAGTGCAGACAGAGAGGGAATGGGTGACCATCAGTTAGAAGAAAGGTGTCAGGCAGGTAGTCAGGAAATCCCCAGGGTGCTTGAGAACCGTTTTTCTGTGTTGGAAAACGGTGAGAGTGACGGTTCCTCTGGGGAGTGCAGCCACGCTCATTGCATGTGAGTGGCTCAGCTGCATGGGGGGGAGGAAAAAGAGGGGAAGAGCAATAGTGGTAGGAGACTCGATAGTAAGGGGAATAGATAGGCGTTTCTGCAGCTGTAGACGTGACTCTGGGATGGTATGTTGCCTCCCTGGTGCCAGGGTCAAGGATGTAACTGAACAGCTGCAGGGCATTCAAAAGGGGGAGAGCAAACAGATAGATATCGTGGTACATATTGGTACCAACGACATAGGTAGAAAGAGGGCTGAGGTCCTGCAAGCAGAATTTAGGGAGCTAGGAAACAGATTAAAAAGCAGGACCTCAAAGGAAGTAATCTCTGGATTACTTCTGGTGCCACGTGCTAGTGAGTATAGAAATAGGTTAGTCCAGATGAATGCTTGGCTGGAGAAATGGTGCAGGAGGGAGGGCTTTAGATTTCTGGGACATTGGGTCCATTTCTGGGAGCGGTGGGACCTGTACAAGGCAGATGGGTTGCACCTAAACTGGAATGGGACCAACATCCTTGCGGGGAGGTTTGCTAGTGCTGTTGGGGAGGGTTTAAACTAACTTGGCAGGTGGATTGGATCATGAGAGGAGGTTCAGCAGGGGGAGATGCATAGCCAAAATTAGAAGAGAGAGCAAGTGAGTCTGGAAGGCATAGAAAGTATAGGCCAGTTAAGGCACAAGGGAGTTTGGCAAGGTTGGATGGTATTTTAATGCAAGGAGTCTGACGAATAAGGCAGATGAGTTGAGGGCACAAATTAACTCATGGAAGTATGATGTCATTGCTGTCACAGAGACATGGTTGAGAGAAGGGCAGAATTGGCAGCTCAATATTCCAGGATATAGGGTCTTCACTTGAGACAGGGTAGGAGATAAAAGAGGAGGGTGTATTGCAATATCGATCAAGGAATCAATTACAGCATTAAGGAGGGATGATACCTTAGAAGGCTCCTCAACTGAAGCCACATGAGTAGAAATAAAAAACAAAAAAGGAGCAACCGCATTACTGAGAGTGTACTATAGGCCCCCAAACAGTCAGAGAGAAATAGAACAGCAGATATGTAGGCAAATTTCAGAGAAGCATAAAAATAATAGGGTAGTAATAGTGGGGGATTTCAACTTCCCCAACATTAACTGGGTTAGTCATAGTGTGATAGGTTTAGAGGGAGTGGAATTCTTAAAATGCATCCAGGAGAGTTTTTTAAGCCAGTATGTAGAAGGTCCTACAAGAGAGGAGGCGGTCCTGGACTTAATTTTAGGGAAAGAAGCTGGGCAAGTGGTAGAGGTATCAGTGGGGGAGCGTTTTGCAGATAGTGATCATAATTCCGTTAGATTCAAGGTTGTTAAGGAAAAGGACAAGGATGGACCAAAAATCAGAGTTCTAAATTGGGGGAAGGCCGATTTTAATAAGATCAGATATGATTTGGCCAGAGAGGACTGGGAGCAGCTACTTTTAGGTAAATCTGCGTCAGAGCAGTGGGACTCATTCAAGAAAGAAATAGGGAGAGCACTGGGCCAATATATTCCAGTAAAGACAGAGAGTGGGACCAATAAATCCAGGGAACCCTGGATGTCGAGGGATACAAGATTGGATAAAGAGAAAAAGGGAGACTTATGGCAGATGCCGAGGGCTCAAAACAGCAGAAGCCCTAGAGGAGTATAGAATGTGTAGGGGGGAACTTAAAAAAGGAAATTAAGGGAGCAAAAAGAGGGCATGAGAAAACATTGGCAGGTAAAGTAAAGGAAAATCCAAAGTTATTTTACAAGTACATTAAGGGTAAGAGGATAACTAGGGAAAGAGTAGGGCCCACTAAGGACCATAGTGGTAATTTGTGTGTGGAGTCAGAAGATGTAGGTAAGGTTCTAAATGAATACTTTGTGTCGGTGTTCACAAGTGAGAGGGATGATGTGGGTATGGAAATCAGGCAGAAGGACTGTTATATAATTAAAGAAATTTGCATAGAAAGGGAGGAGGTTCTAAGTGGTCTGGTAGGCTTAAAAGTAGATAAACCTCCAGGCCTGGATGAAATGTATCCCAGGCTGTTGAGTGAGGCAAGGGAGGAGATAGCAGGGACGCTGGCAATAATTTTCAATACCTCTCTGGCCGCAGGAGAGGTGCCAGAGGACTGGAGGACAGTCAATGTGGTACTGTTGTTCAAGAAGGGAGGAAGGGATAAACCAGGGAACTACAGGCCAGTCAGTCTAATCTCAGTGGTGGGGAAACTATTGGAAGCAATTCTGAGGGACAGAATTAATAGTAAAATTAAGGCAGGGATTAATCAAGGACAGTCAGCATGGTTTTGTTAAGGGGAGGCCATGTCTGACCAATTTGATTGAATTTTTCGAAGAGGTGACCAGGTGTGTAGATGAGGGCAATGCATTTGACATAGTCTACTTGGACTTCAGCAAGGTTTTGACAAGATCCCGCATGGGAGACTGATAATGAAGGTAAGAGCCCATGGGATCCAAGACAATTTGGCAAATTAGCTGAGTGGCAGGAAGCAGAGGGTGATGGTCGAGGGGTGTTTTTGTGACTGGATGCCTGTGTCCAGTGGGGTTCCACAGGGATCAATGTTGGGTCCCTTCCTGTTTGTGGCATATATAAACGATTTAGACTTGAATGTAGGAGGGTTGATCAGTCAGTTCGCAGATGACACGAAAATTGGTGGGGTGGTAAATCGTGAGGAGGATAGCCTTAGATTACAGGAGGATATAGATGGGCTGGTCAGATGGGTTGATCATTGGCAAATGGAATTTAATCCGGATAAGTGAGAGGTGATGCACTTGGGCAGGACAAACAAGGCATGGGAATACACGATGAATGGTAGGACCCTGGGAATCAGAGGGACCTTGGTGTGCATGTCCACCGGTCCTTAAGGTAGCGGGACAGGTAGATAAGGTGGTTAAGAAGGCATATGGGATACTTGCCTTTATTAGCCGAAGCATAGAATATAAGAGCAGGGAGATTATGTTGAAACTTTATAAAACGCTGTTTAGGCCACAGCTAGAGTTTTACGTGCAGTTCTGGAATCCACATTATAGGAAGGATGTGATTGCACTAGAGAGAATGTGTAGGAGATTTACCAGGATGTTGCCTGGGCTGGAGAGTTTCAGTTATGAGGAGAGATTGGACAGACTGGGGTTATTTTCCCTGGAACAGAGGAGATTGAGGGGGAACATGATTGAGGTGTATAAAATTATGAGGGGCACAGATAGGGTAGACAGGAAGCAACTTGTTCCCTTGATGGAGGGATCAATAACCAGGGGGCATAGATTTAAGGTAAGGAACAGGAAGTTTAGAGGGGATGTGAGGAAGAATTTTTTCACCGAGAGGGTGGTGGGAATCTGGAACTCACTGCCTGAAAGGGTGGTAGAGGCAGAAACCCTCATAACATTTAAGAAGTATTTGGATGTGCACTTGCATACATGGCACACAAGGCTATGGACCTAGTGCTGGGAAATAGGATTAGAATAGTTTGACTGGCGCAGACTTGATGGGCCGAAGGGACTTTTTCTGTGCTGTAGACCTCTATGACTATGACTATGACTAAATTACAACTTTAACTGGTGTAATGATGACTTTCCTGAACTTTGACCTCCCACCCTTCATCCCTAACTGTCCTTTGGCTGGAAACTTTACTGCCAATGACCTTTCTTCATATTGACTCAGATTAAGAATGTTTCTTTGAAGGGGATAAGGTTATTAAGTTGCACAAATCAATAATAGTAGTTTGAATGGCCTTGTACACTAAAAGGCTCGTTTCTTTTAACCAGAAATCTCTTTATTTAGCTTGCCATTTGCAATCAGCAATCGCTTGACAATGACCTACAAAAACCAACAGATTGAAATCAGTTCACAGCCATAAGAGTGTAAATCATTAGCAGAAAATGTATTCACTAATGTGTGTTTTATTTATTGATTTTTGTGTAGCTGTCTATTGATGTGTTAATTAACTGGTTCCTTAAGTTATGCTAATTTATTGATTCACTCATGTTCGCAGTTGTAGAAGTTCATTTAATCTGATGTGCCCTTCTTGATCAGTTCCTCCCCTGATCTATTCATGTGTTGCTATCCCCACTGCTCCATTCGTATCTTGGTTTGGTGCGTTCACTGGTCAACAAAATTACTAATTAACTGCAGCCACTTCTCCATTTGATTAATGGTTGTTACGTCTTGTATTTCCCAGAGGTTTGAAGCAATCACTCTTTTTTAGGCACAAACAATGGAGCTGACACTGAGTATATTTTTCAGATCTCACTGTGTGCTGTGGAACAATACACTGTTGCTTTGGTGCACTAACTGTAGTGAGTGATGTGGCACTCTGGATACACATGCATGACAATATAGTCCCTAAATCATATCGGAATAATGTAACACTAATGCCTGCTATTGTAGGTTTGTTTTTGATCTGAGTGGTGCTTTTTGTTAAAGTAACTAATTCCCTGGCGTCTACCTAGCTGCGCTGATCTGTTGTTATCAGTGAGTGATGATGAAGGGGGAAGCGGAGTTTGGTTTTCATTCGTGGCACCAAAAAACACATTATAATTGAAGTTTTAGATTTATTTTATCAGCAGTTTCTGAGTGGAACCTGTTGCCCTCTCCCATGGCGAGTTTGGTGGCAGGGTGGCATTTGATCAGGTGGGAGGATGGCGGGTGGGGACCTAGGCCCCCCCCACCCCCACCCTCCCCCCCACCCCCACTCCCCCCAACCCCCACTCCCCCCTCCCCCCCCACCCCCACCCCCCCTCTCCCCCCTCCCCCACCCCCCTCTCCCCCCTCCCCCACACCCCCTCTCCCCCCTCCCCCACCCCCCTTCCCCCCATCCCCCCTCCCCCCCATCCCCCCCTCCCCCCATCCCCCTCTCCCCACCCCCCTCCCCACCCCCCCTCCCTAGCCCCCCTCCCTCCCCCCCTCCCTCCCCCCCTCCCCACCCCCCTCTCCCCACCCCCCTCTCCCCACCTCCTCCCCCTCTCCCCCTCCCCCCTCCCCCTCCCCTCCTCCCCCTCTCCCCCCCTCCCCCCACCCCCTCCCTTCCCCCCATCCCCCTTCCTCACCCCTCCCCCCACTCCCCCTCTCCCCCTACCCCCCACCCCCTCCACCCACCCCCCACCCCCTCCACCCCACCTCCCTCCCCTCCCCCTCCCCCCCTACCCCCCTACCCTCCCCCCCTCCCTCCCCCCTACCCTCCCCCTCCCCCCTCCCTCCCCCTCCCCCTCCCCCCTCCCCCTCCCCCCTCCCCCTCCCCCCTCCCCCTCCCCCCTCCCCCCTCCCCCTCCCCCCTCCCCCCTCCCCCTCCCCCTCCCCCTCCCCTACTGAGGTCCTTGTTGGGCAGGCCAGTGGACGGCCTTCCTGCTCTGCCACCACTTAAGGCCCTTAAATGGACAATTAATACCCACTTAAGGGCCTCATCCCACTGGCAGGCGGCCTGTCATACAGGGAGCACGACAAGTAAACCTGTGTGTGGTTGCTCCTTGTGGCGGTGGGTAGGGGCCCCTCATTCAAAGGCCTGATCAAGGGACCCGGCATCAGGAGAGGGTAGGGGGCTGCGAAGAGACACTCTCCTCCCTCACGCTAGCCACTCACCTGCGACCTCCACCCCGTGATCTCCCTCTCACCCATCAGTCACCTGGGACCCAGCGACGATTCTGGGCCTCAGGTGGATGCCGTACCGGCAACAACCAGCAACTCCCTGGTGACGTCCAATACAGCTCCCAGCCCCTGATTGTCCGACAGCTCTCAGCGGGCTGGACATCCGATCCCAGGGTCCTTGGTCCAAGGGGGAGGCCTGACGCTGAGTGTCTGAGTGGAACAAGATCCGCTGGTCTCCCTGAAAAGAGGCGACGTGGGGCTCTCATGGTTCTCCAGACGTGGCCTACACCCCTGTCGCCTCCTCAAGGTTCCGGCCTCTCTTTTAAAAAGTGCTGCCGTTCACAATTTTGAGGACATGGGTTACGATTTTTCAACACCGTACAAGCTTTGACATCTCCAAGGACACAGGTGATTGCGTAAATTCTAATGCTGCAAAACTATGTCAAAGGGCTTGGAAACTTTCAGTAAGGCTCAAAACACAAAGTGCTTGCATGAATAAATCTAAAATACAAAACCAATCCCTGTGAGAGCACTGTTGGCCCACTGACGTCTTCCACCCTTTATAAACTTGAAGTCATCTAAAACTCCTCTAACTGCATGCTAATTTGTACCGAGTCCCATTCAACCATCGCCCCTTTGCTCCCTGACCCGCATTGGTTCCCGGTGAAGCACAGCCTTGATTTTAAAATTCTCTTTTTTTCTATTTGCAAATCCCTCCAAGGCCTCGCTCCTCCCTATCTCTGCAATCTTCTCCAGGCCTACAACCCTCTTGCGAAATCTGTGGCTCCTCCAGTCCTTGGCTCTTGAATGTCCCTGTTTTTAATCACGGACATGCCTTCAGCTGACTGGGCCCAAAGCCCTGAAATTCCTCTCTTCTCCTTTAAGACACTCCCTAAAACCTACCTCCATGTTCAAGCTTTTGGCCATCTGCCCGCATATCTCCTTAAATGGCACAATGTCAAATTTTGCTCAATAATCCTCCTGTGAAGAGACATTTTATTACACTAAAGGTGGTATAAAATTACAAGTTGTCGTTGTTACATCTTCCCTTTATTTTGTGAATTATTGGGAACAGGTTCCCTAAGCAAGCTCTTTCGCCTCAGCCCAGTGATCATCCCAAAGGGAAGCTGTGATTGTGAATCTACTTCTATCTGATTGCAGGGTTGAGGCTGGGTCAGAGTCGGGAACCTGTTCTTCATTCAGAGTTACAGGAATGCCTCGCTCTTTAAATTATTGTAGTATCTGCCAAGATAAGTCATAACTTCTTATCTAAGGCTTTCATTTTAGGTTAACCCTCTCTATGTAGAAAAAAGGACTTTAATTTATGGATCATCTTTCATGATCTCATGTTATCCCAAAGCTCTTTGTAGCCAATGAAATACATTTGAAGCGCTGTTGCTATTTAACGTATGCAACGTGGAACCAAAATTTTGCACAGCAAGCTCCCACAAACAGCAGTAGGATAATGATGGTTGAGTGATAAATATTTTCCGGGGGAGAATTCACCTGCTCCTCTTCAAAAAAATGCCCTGGGACCTATTACATCCCCCAAGGCCAGGTCTTGGTTTAAAAACGCATCTGAATGGCAGCACCTCCAACAGTGCAGCACTCCCTCAGCACTCCTCTGGCATGTCAGCCAAAGTTATGTGCTCAAAGCTCTGGAGTGGGACTTGAATCCACACCCTCCAGAGACCAACATGCTACCCTCTCAGCTATGTCCAAATTATGATTTGATATGCTGTAATAGAGAGTTTGTATGAAATGCAGTCTTGAGTATGCAGCTTTTGTCCTGTGTCTCATGTTCCTATGTTCTTATGTAACTACAGCCTGTGTGCAGTTAGGCTTGTTTCCAAGCTAGATGCACCCAATGGGTCAACCTAGCACTCGATAGGCAGGCAGTGGCTACCTTGTAAATATCTACCTCAGTCTGCTAAGTGACCAGCGTTTCAGTATAGCTGGTGTGGCTGGGACCCAAAGTAAATGTACTTGTTGACTTCAATTCTAATTTTAGTGCCGTGTGTTGTCATAGGTGGCTCAGTGTGAGAGATTGTATGTCCTATGTGGAATAAAGTAGTTGCGGTTCTTTAAAGGAGAGGGGAAGGTAAGGCTTAAGTGCTAAGAATCTTGAGAATTTCTCCTGGGATGTTTCCCAGCTATTCATTTAATGCAGCAGTTGATTTGGAAGATAATCCATGTTAGTGTTTTCTTGTGGAATTCTGAATATTCTCCCTGTTGAGGCTGTGGGCCCAAGTCCCACTCCTAAGACTTAAGCATCAAATCATTGCTGACACTCCAGTGCAGTACTGAGGGAGTGCTGAACTGTCAGAAGTGCCATCTTTTGGAAGTTAAGTTAAGCAGAGGTCCTGTGTGCCCCCTCAAGCGGGTGTAAAAAGTCCAGTTGCACTATCCTGAAGAAGAGAAAGGGCATTCTCCCCGGTGTCCAGACCAACATATATCCTTCAGTCAACTTCACAATAAGAAGAGTGATCTGGTCATTATCATAATGTTGTTTGAGGCAACTTGCTGTATACAAAATGGCTGCATTGTTTCTGACATTACAGCAGTGACTACACTCAGTACTATTTTGGCTGTGAAGTGTTTGGGGACATCTCTATATAAATTCCTTTGTTCATTCTGCCACTGAAATGGACCCATGCTCAGTGATGCCAGCCAAGGCAACAGTTTGGCTAATTTGGTGACTGGGAAGGGGCTACTTTACTGCTGCACTGAGATTATCAAAACAAGACTCCAGGGTGTTTGGTGTGAGCAATGGAAATGTCAGCCAGATGTAACTGTGTCTGGTTGGAAGAGGCAGTTCATTATCCAACTGACCTTTGCTATACTTGACCTGAGGCCACAGTTAACCTCTGTCTGTGTTGTCAGAGTAGGAGAAATGGACAGGCTTTCAGCTTCTGATTGTTTCTCAGCCACCACTGCTGGAACTGTATGTCTGTGTGAGAATCTCAAATGAGGATAACACTGGGCTCAGTCCTGACACTGAATCTAGGGACACCCCTAGTCCCCCGACCTCCGGGCACCCCAAACCCTACCCCCCCCCGGACCTCTGGGCATCCCCAATGCCTCTCCACCAACCTCCGGGCACCCCCAAACTGACCACCTGACCCCCCCAGACCTCCCCATGCTACCCCACCTGAACTCCAGACACCCCCAACCTCCCCCCCACCCTGACCTCAAAACCCCCCCCCCCCGACCTCCGGACACCCTCAACGCCCCCTGCCCCAAACCCCCGGATACCCCCAAACCCCTCCCCACCAACCTCCGAGCAGGCCAGCCCCTCCTCTCCGACTCTGGACACCCCCCCCACCCCCGGACCCTGCCACCCCACCCCACCTGAACTCTGGACACCCCCAAACAACACCACCGACCACCCCCAACTGATGAAGAGTCGTATGGACTCAAAACGTTAACTGTATTCCTCTCCGCAGATGCTGTCAGACCTGCTGAGTTTTTCCAGCTATTTTTGTTTAAAACAAAATGTTGCTTGTTTCAATGGTACAAATGTTGGGACCAGCTACTTATTTGTAAACTCCACACTCATGTTGTGATTGTGCGGTGATTCTGCAGTTGTAATGTTAGGGATTACAATTTGGGTTTTGATGAAAAGGGTTTGTTTATGATGTCAGGTTGCATGAACTTGGTTTTGTATTGCTTTGAGTGGAGGAGATTGAGGGGTAATCTAATTAAAATGTTTGAAAGGCAGAGAAGGAGAAACAATGTGCTCTGGTGATAAAATCTAGAACAAGGGAGTATATTCTTAAAATTGGAACTCGGCAATTCAGGAGTGAAATCAGGAAGCACTTTTACGCTTGCAGTTTAGTAGGAATCTCAAATGCTCTCCCCCAAACAGGCTGTGGATGCTGGGGTACGATTAGAGCCCTTATGACTGAGACCGATAGATTTTTGATGGGGAAGAGTGTTAAGGAGTATCGAGCAAAGTCGGATAAATGGAGCTGCACTCTGTGACGAGCCGGTTAAATGGTGTACAAGGTTCCGGTGATTGAATGGCCTCCTCCTGTTCCTAACATTCTTGTATAAAACCATACCAAAATCTTTGTTTAACTGATGATGGAAATTGAGCTGTAAGTAATCATGGGATTAACCCCAATTCATTTTGATTTCTAGAAGTGCGGTAAGTTTTCCCTGATCTCCAGTAAGGAAAATCTCAAGCAAAGTTTGACAATGTTCTAATCCTACATCCTTCATTATTAATTCAGCTAACTCTACTGCATTTTTGTCTTGATTTTTCCCTGGTGCTGTTCATTTTTTTAAATTCACTCCCATGGGATGTGGGCATCGCTGGAAGGCTAGCATTTATTGCCCATTCCTAATTGCCTTTGAGAAGGTGGCGGTGAGCTGCCTTCTTGGGCCACTGCAGTACAGGAACACCCACAGTGCTGTCAGGGAGGGAGTTTCAGGATTTTGACCCAGTGACAGTGGAGGAACGGTGATATATTTCCAAGTCAGGATGGTGAGTGACTTGGAGGGGAATGTCCAGGTGGTGGTGTTCCCATGTGTCTGCTGCCCTTGTCCTTCTAGATGGTAGAGATCATGGATTTGGAAGGTGCTATCTAAGGAACCTTGATGAGGTGCTGTGATGCACCTTGTAGATGGTACACACTGTTGCCACTGTGCGTCGGTGGTGGAGGGAGTGAATATTTGTGGATGGGTTGCCAATCTTGTGGGCTGCTTTGTCCTGGAGGGTGTCAAACTTCATGAGTGCTGTTGGAGCTGCACTTACCCAGGAAAACAGAGAGTATTCCATCTTACTCCTGACTTGTAGGTGGTGGACAGGCTTTGAGGAGTCAGGAGGTGAGTTACACTCTGCAGAATTCCTAGCCTCTGACCTGCTCTTGTAGCCACAGTATTTATATGGCTAGTCGAGCTCAGTTTCTGGTCAATGGTAACCCCCAGGATGTTGATAGTCGGGGATTCAGCAGTGGTAATGCCATTGAATATCAAGGGACAATGGTTAGATTCTCTCTTGTTGGAGATGGTCATTGCCTGGCACTTATGTAGTGTGAATGTTACTTGCCACTTGTCAGACCAAGCCTGGATATTGGCCATGTCTTGCTGCTTCGGACATGGACTGCTTCAGTGTCTGAGAAGTTGCGAATGGTGCTGAACATCATGCAATCATCAGCGAACATCCTCACTTCTGACCTTATGATAGAAGGAAGGTCATTGATGAAGCTGCTGAAGATGGTTGTGCCAAGGACACTACCCTGAGGAACTCCTACAGTGATATCCTGGAACTGAGATGATTGACCTCCAACAACCACAACCATTTTGCTTTGTGCTAGGTGTGACTCCAACCAGTGGAGAGCTTTCCCCCTGATTCCTATTGACTCCAGTTTTGCTAGGGCCCCTTGATGCTACACTCCGTCCGATACTGCCTTGATGTCAAGGGCAGTCACTCTCACCTCACCTCGGGAGTTCAGCTCTTTTGTCCATGTTTGAACCAAAGCTGTAATGAGGTCAGGAGCTGAGTGGCCCTGGCGGAACCCAAACTGAGCATCGGTGAGCAGGTTATTGCTAAGCAAGTGTCACTTGATAGCACTGTTCATGACATCTTCCATCACTTTACTGATGTTGGAGAGTAGACTGATGGGGCAGTAATTGGTTGGGTTAGATTTGTCCTGCTTTTTGTATACAAGACATACCTGGGCAATTTTCCACATAGTCGGGGTAGATGCCAGTGTTGTAGCTGTACTGGAACAGCTTGGCTAGGGGTGCGGCAAGTTCTGGAGCACAAGTCTTTGGCACTATTGCCAGAATACTGTCAAGGCCCATAGTCTTTGACCCAGTGAGTTGTTTAATTGCCCACCATCATTCACACTGCATATGGCAGGACTGCAGAGCTTAGATCTGACCTGTTGATTGTGGGATTGCTTAACTCTGTCTATCACTGGCTGCTTATGCTGTTTGGCACGCAAGTAGTCCTGTGTCGCTTCATCAGGTTGACACCTCATTTTTGGGTATGCCTGGTACTGCTCCTGGCATGCCCTCCTGCACTCTTCAGTAGGGATATGCCGGACCACGAGGTTACAGATTGTGTTCAAGTACAATTCTGCTGCTGCTGCTGATGGCCCATAGCGACTCATGGATGCCCAGTCTTGAGTCGTTAGATCGTTTCGAAATCTATCCCATTTAGCATGGTGGTAGTGCCACACGACACGATGGAGGGTATCCTCAATGTGAAGACAGAACTTTGTCTCCACAAGGACTGTGCAGTGGTCACTCCTACTGCTACTGTCATGGACAGATGCATCTGCAAGGATGAGGTCAAGTATGTTTTTCCCTCACCACCTGCCGCAGACCCAGTCTAGCAGCAATGTCCTTTAGGACTCGGCCAGCTCGGTCAGTAGTGGTGCTGCTGAGCCACTTTTGGTGGCATTGACATTGAAGCCCCCCCACCCAGAGTACATTGTGCCTTTGCCACCCTCAGTGCTTCCTCCATATGGTGTACAGCATGGAAGAGCACTGATTCATCCGCTGAGGGTGAGTGGGGGTGGGTGGGTGGTATGGTAGAGGGTGCGGTACATGGCAATCAGCAGGAGGTTTCCTTGCTCATGTTTGACCTGATGCCATGAGACTTCATGAGGTCCAGAGTCGATTTTGGGGACTCCCAGGGCAACCCCCTTCCAAACTATATATCACTATGCCGAGTCTGTCCTGCGGTGGGACAGGACATACCCAGGGATGGTGACAGTGGTGTCTGGGACATGGTAATGTATGATTCCGTGAGTATGACTATGTCAGGCTGCTGCTTGACCAGTCTGTGAGACAGCTCTCCCAATTTTAGCACAAACCCAGATGTTAGTAAGGAAGACTTTGCAGGGTCAACAGGGCTGAGTTTGTTGTTGTCATTTCTGGTGCCTAGGTTGATTCCAGGTGGCCTGTCTGGTTTCATTGCTTATTGACATTTCTAGTGGTGTGATACAACTGAGTGGCCTGTAAGGCCATTGCAGAGGGCCACATTGAGTCAACCACATTGCTTTCACGTGTCACATGTGATATATAGGCAATATCAGGCAAAGATGGCAGATTTCCTTCCATAAAGGGCATTAATGAACCAGATGGGTTTTTATGACAATTGACAATGGTTTCATGGTCATCATTAAACTTTAACTTCCAGATTTTTGTTGATTGAATTCAAATTCCACCATCTGCCATGGTCAGATTTGAACCAGGTTCCCCAGTGTATCACCCTGGGCCCTTGGGTTAATAGTCCAGTGACAATGCACCACCACCTCCCTTAGCAGTTTTAGTAAGTTGAGAAAAATTCCTGATGGTGCAGAATGTATGTGATTTTTGGAAATAAGGCTTCAGTGCTGGATTTCTTTCTTACTGTTTGCTGCCATAAAGGCTGAATGAATAATGACTGAATGAATAAATTAATGCATCAATACATTAACTAATGCATTAATTAACTAATTCGTTAACTAATGCATTAATTAACTCATTCACTAATGCATTCATTAACTAATGCATTAATTTACAAGAATGGCCATTCGGCCCCTTCAAGCCGTTCGATAGGATCATAGCTGGGATGTTCCGCTCCCGCAGAAAATATCGTGTGAAGAAAACGATCCATTTTATGTCGGCGGGAAAACGATTTCCTACTATTCCCTCTGGACTGTTGCGCAATGTTGGGAATGCCATTTGAATACACTTACATGATATGAATCCTCATTATAAAGCTTGCTTGCCAGTATCATTTATTGCTGCCTGAATCACAGGCAGGCGAGAAGGCGGAGACTGTGACGGAAGTGCCAGGCTCACCAAAGAGAGGAGCTTCACCCTTATGATCAAAGGGCAGAGGGCACCCTCCAGACGCAGAGGATGAGGCTTACATAAACATCGTGCGCAGGCAGCTCTCAAGACCGAGGATGTACAGAAGACACGTATCTTTTCTGCACATAGCAACAGGCAGTATCGCCAGCGCCTCCACATGTCCAGGAATCTGGCGGTGCACATCTGTCACATTCTGTAGGATTTGACGCCACGGGGACTGGGAGAATATCCATTGCCAGTTGCAGGGCCCCACTGGGGACCTTTGCAGGATCCCTCAAGCTTCCATGCACAAGTGCCTACAGGTGGTTTCGGACTCCCCTTTTGACAAGGCCCACAACTACATTAACTCCGGTAGTGATGAAACCAGCCAGGACGTCAGTGCAGTGGGCTTTGCTGTGATTTCTGAATTCCCACAAGTGCAGGGTGCCATTGACTGTGCTCATTTAACTATCAAAGTTCCCTGGCAACAAGCACTCCAATACATAAACAGGGAAGGCTACCACTCCATCAATGTCCAGTTGGTCTGTGACCACAAGAAGCAAATCCTGTAAATATGTGCCATTTACCCAGGAAGCATTCATGACTCCTACATCTTGAGTAGGTCACAGATCCTGGATATATTCGAGGGACCACACAGGACCCAGAGTTAGCTGCTTGGTGACAAAGGATAGCCTCAAAGGACGTGGCTGTTAACACCCGTGTGGCGGCCACAAAATGCAGCAGAGAAAAGATACAATGAAGCTCATACTGCTGCCCGAACATTGGTGGAGCAGACCATTGGCATGTTACAGATGTGATTCCGATGCCTGGTCAGATCTGGAGGAGTGCTCCAGTAAACCATCCCAGAGGGTCTCACAGATCATTGTGTTTGTTGCACGCTGCACAACCTGGCGCTACAAAGTGGGGAGGAGTTGCCAGATGCCAACATGGAGGAGCTGCATGTCTCCTCCGATGAAGAGGACATGGGAAGGGATGAGGAAGATGAGGTTGAGGAAGCCGAGGCAGCAGGGGAAGATGCCATTGCATGGGTCAGATGAGGCAGGGGTGCATGAGAGGCCCTCACAGCCACAAGATTTCATGAGGAAGCTGACGGGTAGGAGTGAGCCTCCTCTTAGACAAGTACCCTCCAAGATGGGCCCAAATGAACATCAGTGTGGCTCCCCCTCTCATTTCAACCACTCACAACACTTTAAGGCTCACCTTAATGGTGATACTGACAGGTGACACTTGGGAAATAGCAACTGAGGACGTGCCGCAGGTCCTCATGCATTTTGAGATGACTCGGTGCTGTGTGCATCATCTCCATAATGTTGACATCCGGCACTCTGCGGGCCGACATTTAGCCTGACCTGTCCATATAAATTGAGCACCTGAGGATAACCATGTTCGCACACTTGCTGGCCACACATTAGAATACCTCCTCTTGAACACAGTCTCGCCTAATGGCCAACCCTGGCCCTTGTGAGCTCGATACAGTAATAACATTATGGAGAACTGAAGGTGAGACTTTGTTCACATTAAAGAGCAGACTTTAGCTTCATTATATCCTGGCTGCTAGGCCACTGCTGCCCTCAACATTGTCTTCCCATCAGGGTCACAAATGCACATCAAAAGATTGCGCAAACCCTCCATTCACCACAACACATCATCATTTAGAGGTATCATTAGTGACCTTGGCAACTGTTTAGGTGAGGGGACGCTATGCACAATACCTGGCACAGCGCTGCTTCCCACATTAGGACGAGAGCCTTGTGGGTGCTACACAGGCGTGTACGAGGTGGGAGAAGCTCAAGGTTGTAGCATCAAGCGCCAGGACTGATATGGCTGCGAGGGGCAGAGCTCCGGCACATCGAGCTGGGGAGGTGGTCACACTTACGGGTGAGCTTATCGGATGTACACTCGGAGAGTGGGCAATGCTCAAGGTGGACAGGAGTGCATGCAGGCTGTGATTTTCAGCTCAATGATTGAAAGCCCTGCCATATGAAAGAGAGAACATAGAGTTCCAGTATATGTGAGGCTTCTCAATGCATTTCAATATCTTTCCTTGCACACCAAATCGTCACGCCTCAATAACGCTGAAGAGACAGCTGAACACCTCAGCCTCAGTCTTACACAGCCAAGACCTAACATTACACGACCTAGTCAAACGAGAGAATGAGTTCCCTTCCACAGTACACTCTCCTTTAAGGACGAGGCATAACTGATGCTGCAAACGATCTGAGAAGGGGTATACAGTGGGTCAGTTGGCAGCATACAACATTGACCAGAGGCACATGAGAGCGACATCTGCGATAAGTGTGGGGAGGGACTGTGGTGTCACACATGATAGACAACAACACAGCTGATCATAAAGAGGAGGATTACGCAAGAGAAATGGGTGCTGTACTATTTACGTTTGTGAAAACTATATACGTGTTCAACATCTGTGACACTGATGTGATCCTAATATTCTTTTGTCTCCCTAACCCAACCACTACGTCCTGGTGCTTCCCCAACTTCCCCAGCAGAGTTGGAAGCAGCCTGCTGACTGCTACACCCTGTTGTCTGTGATGACTTTGAGCGTCCTTTGGAGGGCTGAGACCTGGAGGGCCCTGGCATGATTTGGGTGTCCTGCTGTGGGGCAGCTGCGCCCTCCTTGACCTATGGAGCTGGAGGTGATGGGGTCACAGGAAGAGGGAATTGGGATCAGCTGGACACTGCCGGAGTCACTTGGGTGGAGGTCCAGCTGCTGGTCCTCATCCCAGTGGGGTGCTCGAGTACCCCGGCTGACTCCCTGAGAAGGGCAAGCTGGAGTGAGATCATGCTGCCCCACCCCCCTCTCACGCAGCCAATGCTGGATGCCACCAATGCTTACACCGATGGAGTGCAGCTCCTGCCACAGTGCAAGGCCTATGTCCTGGACCAAGGTCTCCATGGCAGCCACCATCCTATCAGTGTTGACCTCAGTGCGTTGGCATGCTGGCGCTATCGGATGGACTCCTCCATCGTGTATTGATATCTGAGGAATGCAGCTGACATTCCTTCCAGATGTACTCGTGATTGTCACTGTAGCTCCACCAACCGAGATGGGACTGAGTCGGGAGGCTTGTCATCTGACTTGAACTCTGCAGAATCCTGGTCTCCAGCAATCCTCTGAGTGCCAGCTACCTCGGATGTCCCTGCCTCTGCCTGCCTGAACCAGATTGAGTGCTGTGCTCACCATTTGTGACCCCGAGGTTGCTCTAGAACTGTGTCTCTGCATTGGTAGAGGGTATGGGTGAGTTTCCTCACCTGAGGTGTCATCAAGGCTTGAGCTGAAGACCAGGCTGGCTGAGGGCCTCGGGTGCATGGCAGAGCTGCCTATGAAAGAAAGTAGAGATGATTAGTACATGGCAGGTGACTCAAGAAATACTCAACTGAGTCACAGTATTGTTGGCTGAAGGATGAACTGGTGCAGGGTGATTTGGGTGATTGTTGCCAACCTCTCCATCACAGCAGAAATGATCCACATCCTCTCTGGCCAGTGTATTGGCTCGGTTCCCGTACTCTGCGAAGACCTTCATGTTGGGCACTCCAACCCCCCAGTCTGGGACCTCTCCCTCTGATTGTATGTGAACTTGTCCTGCATAAAGACAGATGGAGAGTATGAGAGCAGGACGCATACCAGAGCAGATGATAAGAATGCCTGCCATGTGTGGGTGCTGAGTGGAGCCATGGATAGGATGAGGCCAGATGGAGATGTGAAGGTGTGTGTGAGAGAGTGAGCGGTGATGTTCCTTGAGCTGGCAATGTGTGAGATCCCTGTGGAATATCATCCTGCAAATGGTTGATGGGCTTGTGGGTTTGAGAGTTGAGAGTGATGACCTGGTTGACTTACCCTTGTGAAATGCATGAGATCATGCATTGTTTTTCTGTACTGGATGGCTGACCTCTTCTGTGCAGTGTTAGTACTAACCACCCCTGCCACTGCCTACCAAGCCAGGGTGGTGATGTTAGTGGACCTCCTCAGCCAGAGCTGGGGGAGGACATCATGGCTGCCCTCCACAGCGTCCAGTAGGTGACCAAGGGAGGCATCACTAAACTAAACAAGCCACCTCCTTGCCTTTTGGCAATATCTTCAATGCAGCAGTCCTGTGCTGCACGCATGAGACTGCTGTGCGAAGCTGGCACCCGGAGTGAGATACATAAGAACATCAAGCAATAGGAACAGGAGTAAACCATTCGGCCCCTCGAGCCTGCTCCGCCATTCAATAAGATTGTGGCTGATCATCTTGTGTTTCGATTTCCTCATTGCCATCTAACCCCGATAGCCTTTGATCCCCTTGCCTAACAAGAATCTATCTACCTCTGCCTTGAAAGTATTCAAAGACCCCGCTTCCATCGCCTTCTGAGGCAAAGAGTTCCAAAGTCGCACAACCCTCAGAGAAAAAAATTTCTCCTCATCTTTGCCCTAAAAGGGCGACCCCTAATTTTAAAATAGTGCTCCCTAGTTCTGGACTCACCCATAGGTGAGCTCACGATGGGGTGGGCGAATCAGAGGCTGCTATGTGCACTTAATTAAGGAGGCAGGTCGCGGACAATACGATGTTAAAACCTGCCATTGTGGCCGGCGAGAAAAACGCCGATTTTCACGCCCACCACCGCACATGGAGCGCCAATGAGAGAATCCCGCCCCATGGCTGATCCAATTGTGGCCTCAGCTCCACTTCCCTGTCTGCCTCCCATAATCCTTGACTCCCTTGTTGATCATTAAACTATTAATTTCAGGAGCTTTCCCTGACCCGTTTACAAATGTTGCAGTATGTGACCATTCAGTCCCTCTCTTTGTGATATTAACCGTGAGACTGGAAGTGGAAACAAAGCCTATTCCCAATAGAAAGACCATGTTGTGAGCTTCCTTTCATTGGCTGCTAGGAAGCCCAGGAGTAGGTCACTCTTTAGACTTCCAAGTGACCTGGGTGCAGATGATGAGTTGGGTTGGGAGCGAGGGGTGGAGGTGGAGGATTGGCCTCATGAGATCAAAAGTTAGGTCAAGGAACAAAATGAGGGGCAGAAGAATGCACAGCTAGATACCCTTTAACTAATGGAATGTAACTTGGTGCAACGCTGATCAGGTTTTCTAAGTGTTCTATTAATGGTGGTGTTGTCTCCAGATGTTGCAGTGGTGGATATGGCTGACCCTTACTGTCAACCTTCACTCTTCTATCATCTTGGCGTCCGTGAGAGTTTCAGCATGACGAACAACGTGATCCTTTGCTGCAACAGTAACCTGACATTGCTGCAGTCACTACAGGTAAGAGGATCCATATACCTCGTGCAAGTTGTGTTGCTACCTTTCTGCTTTATCACTGGTTTTTAGATGTGCACTGGAGCTTGTATACACCAGATTCCCTGCTGTAGATTTGGACTGGGATATTTGCCTGACGGTTGTGTTAAAATTCTCTTCACTGGGGTGTGTCAGCAGCTGTCCACTTGTGTTTTGAGGATAAATATAGCTGAAAACTAAAGGACTTGTGATCCCTGGCCAACTGGTAAGGCAAGTGTAAAATCCATCTCTTCAGTTGGACAGGATTCCTCCCTGTTCTCTCTGTTTCTGTATTGTTCCCTTGAAGTAGAAGGATCTGTGCCAAACCCATTTGACACTTGTTGTCTGACTCTCTCGATGATCAAATAACCAGGATTGTACATATCCAAAAGGGATAACTGGACCTGTTTTTTCTGTCACGTATCGAAATTTATTAATCCAAGGTTTTGGTCAATTATGAATTGTCATAGCCATTCTCCCTGCTGAACGTCCATCTTCAGCTTGTCTGCCCTTTCATTCTATTAGCTCATCCAAGACTGCTGTTCCTGTGCTGTGCTCCTCAACGGCATTATCAGCTGCCTGCCTCTGTGCTGAGCTGAGCACAGTTCCCTGTGTGAACCCCTCCAGTCCAATTTCTGCCCTGTCCACCCCATGACACGAAGACCGGCCTATACAAAGTCAGCTTTTGTGTTTGTGACCATGGTGCAGTGTCCCTCCTTGTCCTCCACAATTTCTCTGTGTTTGACCTTTCCACTGTTGTTCCCCTCAGCAGGACTGCCCTCATCAAACTTCAGTCCCACCACGGCCAGCTAATTTCCAACAATGGCTTCCCTTCCTGTCCTCCTTGCTTTACCCCAACATTCTACCATTGGTCCCATTCTTTTCTTCATCGTCTGTAGGATAATGCTAATTTCCACTTAAGAAAAAGAAAGAACTTGCATTTACGTAGCGCCTTTCACAACTTCAGGGCCTCGCAAAACAATTTACAGACAATGAAGTATTTTTTGAAGTGTAGTCACTTGTAATGCGGAAAAATCAGAAGTTCATTTATGCACAGCAAGCTCCCACAAACAGCAATCTGATAATCATCAGATAATCTGTATTTTAGAGATGATGTTTGAGGAATGAATGTTGTCCAGGACTCCAAGGAGAACGCTCCTGCTCTTCTTTGAATAGTGGGATCTTAAAGTCTCCCCTCAGTACTGCACTGAAGGGTCAGCCAAGATTAGGTGCTGAAGTCTCTGGCACAGGGCTTGAACCGTCAACCTTCTGACGCAGGTAAGAGCGCTACCCACTGAGACACAGCTACTTGTTTGCTGATGTGGCCAGCTCTGCCTCTCCACCGCGTCCAAAGAATAAGTCTGCCCTGTCCTTTCATCCTTCTTGGCACCTTATTCGAGCTGAAAAGATCCCTTGCACCATCATCTGCACAAAAATTAAAATGTTTTGTGGCTGCACTTTGGCTAAAATGTCAATCTCTGTGACTCAGCAGCATTGTAGATATATTTTTAAGATTTTCAGGAAGTGTGGAGCATGTAGCCAGTGTTTTGTGGTGACGCCGTCTAGAAGGTTGATAAAGGTTTATGTTCAGGGCAATATGTCAGCCTCGACTCAGTGGAAACACTCTCGCCTCAGAGATAGGAGGTGTGTTCATTTCCCAATCCAAAGACTTGAGCACAAAGTCTCTGGCGGACATTCCAGCTCTGAGAGAGTGCTGCAGCATTGAAGATGCTGCAGTTTGGATGAGATATTAAAATGAGGCCCATCTGCCTGCTTGGGGACATAAAAACCCCATGGAAGAAGAGCAGGGGAACTCCCGCTGGTATCATGGCCAATATTTATTCCTCAGGTAACATCAGTGAAAAACAGATTATCTGATCATTAACATTTTGCTGTTTGTGGGATCTTGCTTTGTGAAAATTTACTTCTGTGTTTCCTACGTTATGACAGTGGCTACACTTCAAAAACACTCCACTGGCATTTCATATGCAGTGCTTTGGCATGTCCTGAGGTCATGAAAGGTGCTATATAAATGCACGTCTGAATAGAGGAATTCCAACTCTGCATCAAGTGGATGACCAGTGACATGAATAGTCTCAGCTGCATATTTAGTCCTTGTTAATAAGGTTTCCAAGATGATGAATAAAATTTCCCAGAATGAACATCCCTTCAGTTGGAGACGAGACGTCCTTAATGTCCTTCGGTACTGACAATAACCCAAACAGGAATAAATTGGCTGTCGCATTTCCTACGCTGCATCAGTGACTGCACTTCGAAAAGCATGTGATTGGCTCTAAAGCATCTTTGGATGTATGGTGTTCATTAATGGCACTATATAAATGCAAGTCATTTTCAAATTAATATGTTTGACTTCGCAACCACTTGGCTCACAAGTCATGTGAGTGATAATGGATATGTCACTGATGTGCAAACACCATTATCATTTTAGAATTGATATTGTTGGTGTCCAGCTGGCATTATCCCAGCTCTTTATGGCCATGATGTTCTCTGGGGTTTTGATTATGAATCATGTGATGTACTTTCACTGTTGGGAAGCTGATTAATAACCTTCATCTTGGAAGAAAGTGCCAAACTAAATTGTTTTTAACATAGTTGTTCAACTTTCTGAAGGAGCTCTTCAATGGACTTTCTCTCTCACCTAGCTCCCAGGTAACAGCATAGTAAGGGACAGCTACTATATCAATGTTACTAACACAGGAGGTGGAGGTCTTGTGGCGCAGTGGGTAGTGTCCCTGCCTGTGAGTCAGAAGCCCCAGGTTCAAGTCACACCTCAGGACTTGATGGAAGGGAAGATGCATTTATAACATGGCAAACAAGTTGAGTATCAGCTGGAAATCCACATCAATGGTAGATAAGAGTGGGAGAGATTTCTGGTCAGCCATTTGATGGAATGAACTTTGGAGCCTATGCCAGCACTATCCATAGTTTCAGACTGCAACATGCATGTAAAAGTGCATGCTGTCACTGTAACTCAAGCTGAGTTCATCTGAGTAAACCATAATACAGCAACAGCACAGGCAGTGTTCAACTTTAAGGTCATTCCAAAGGATGCCAAGTGTGGCCACAGAAATGGCACCGGCAAGGCTATACTCCCTTGGAGGATGGCTCCCTGAAGGGTGCTCAGGACCACCCTGACAACTGTGGCAGCAGTCTCAGAACCATATTATTTACAACGTAAACGCAACCTGAATCTGGAGATGAGACCTGATTTGACAATGGAGAGAACTGGAAGAGACCTCCTGGAGAACGCAGTCTCTCCACTTCAATCTGCATTCCAGTAGGGCCTCACTACTTACTATAGACTCACTATTTCTGCCTGTCTGACAAAATGGTTGGTCATTTAACCCTTGGCTAACTGATAAATATTTGTACAACTCCTCAGCAGGCCTATGGCTAAATAACACTTGATATTTGAAAATATAAAGTTGAAGCACTACTCTTCTGTGAAGTCCATTTTTAAAATCACCTTCTGATTGATAATTTTCTGTTTTGTTTGCAGGACATCATTTGCCAGAGAAATATGGTACGTTTCCATGGCAACCTTTCAAGATGAGTATGCTCATTAAAGCTGTGGTATCAATAACGATTAAAGAACAAAATGATTTTTTTTATTCATTCACGGGATGTGGGCTTCACTGGCTGGGCCAGCATTTATTGTCCATCCCTTGTTGCCCTTGAGAAGGTGGTGGTGAGCTGCCTTCTTGAACCACTGCAGTCCATGTGGTCTAGGACTAGGACTGACATCTACCCTGACGAATAGAATGAAAGATTCTTCTCTCTGGCTGTCACAGTCCGATATGAATTGAATGTGAAGCTGCCTCAGTAGTTCTAAATGGCACAATTAATTGACAGCACAAAATTGCTCAGAGCTTGATTGTTAGTCTTTGTATCTAATGTGTGCTGTTACTCTATAAATGCTTGATGAGACAGTGTAGAGGTAGCTTTATTCTGTATTTAATCCTTGCCATAACTACCCTCTGGGAACGTTTGATGGGAGAGTGTAGAGGTAGATTTACTGTATCTAACCAGTGTGTAATGATCACAAGGAAGGACATTGTGACATGTGTGCAGGATGGCTGAATCCTAGCCTCTCCAAACGCCTGTCAAGATTACTGCAATGTCTAGGCATGATTCCCCACTTAATACGCCATGTGACTATGCATTGGGATTCTGGGATGTGTAGTGAATAGGCTGAGTTTCAGATTGGGAATCCACATAGGCACTGAATACAGAACCGACTGTTGGGAGGAGGCAATGGGCAGGGTGAACGCAAACTGCTCCACCAGCAGGGACTAAAGGAGCATATAAGCAACGCTTCCCCACTCTCGCACTCCTGCTGGGTGTAGTTACAGATGGGCATAGGTGGGTAATCAGGAGAGGGTCAGCTCCATGACCTCCTGGTGGTGGGAAAAACCCCCTGTCCCGGGCCAAACCGCCCTGTCAGTGCATGGTGCTGGCAAGAAAAAAATGAGGGTTGCGACAAAGATTTCCCAGCACTGAGTCCAAACCAGCGGCAGGTTACAAATTAAGATCCTATGCATGTGACGCCAGGTAATTCGATATTCTTTATTGTTACATTTCATGCTGTGCACAGGAATGAATGCAGCATGTTAAATGTGGATTGTTGCAGGTTGGGTTGGGCATTAAATGGGTTATGTTCCTTGGCACATCCTGTGATCTTAGTTTGACATCTCAGTTGAAACTCCAATGTTCTTAACAGGCTGTGACATCTGTGTTTAATTCATTGTGGAGCAGATTCAACAAGTTGAAGGATTGTTTAGTGAGAACTTCAGTTCCTCTGCAAAGATGGCAGCAATTAGAGAACTCTCTCAGCCCGGACTGAGGTAGGGTCTTGTCCAGGGTGGGAAGGGGTAGACCGGGGAGGAGAGAAAGAGAGGTGGGGAGGAGAGAAAGAGAGGTGGGGAGGAGAGAAAGAGAGGTGGGGAGGAGAGAAAGAGAGGTGGGGAGGGAGAGAGAGAGGTAGGGGGAAGGGAGAGAAAAAAGCATGGGGAGAGAGAGAAAAAGGTTGGGGGAGGGAGAGAGAAAAAAAGAGGGGAGACAGAGAGAAAAAGTGGGGAGAGAGCAAGGTGTTGTGGGGGCAAAAGAGAGAGAGGTTGCAGAGAGAAAGAAAGGTAGTGGGGTTGAGGGAGAGATGGCAGGCAAGAGAGTTAGAGGGGAGGGAAGAGAGCAAGAAGATAGAAGGAGGGCAGGATGAGGAGGAAGAGAGAGAGGGTGTGGTAAAGTGAGTACCCTGTCCCTTTAAGAGAATGCAGTTGTACTGATCATGTGACAGCACTGATAAATGACTGTATAGCGTGGGCAACTGGGAACTGTAAGACTAGTTCTGGAGGTTTCTGAGTGAGTACGTATGATCTGGTGCTCTGTCCTATGTCTCAATAAACCATCATTGTTTATTCTCACATCAGTCTCTCCCCATTGTTGATTGTAAGCAGCAACTGAAGAGAACATAGGCAAACATGCAGTTAGAGTTTGGTTGGCCAACAAACTCATTTACCCAAGACATAAAAGTGGTGATGAGGATAAAGAACAAAAGAAAATAAATTTCAAGACGGGTGAGCAAAACATTGGAAAGATCATCTGTGCTTACTTTGTAAAACAGGTGACAGTCAGCAATCGGTGCAGTTTAAAATGAAAAAGAAACCCCGCAGAATCACGATCACGGGGGTCCTGCCAAAACTCAAAAAGAGCACGAAACTCAGCAGAGAAAAGCTGAGTGCGGCAGAGATAGAGCTAAAAAAAAACAGCGACTGCTCTTGAAGCAGCAATGCATTTAAACTGGTAAACACATGAAAAATGGCCATGGGCAGTAAATTATAAGAGACCCAGAGAGAGGGCAACTCCGCGGTAACCCAAATACCTATATTCATCATTACCTGGAAAGCCTATCGGAAGTGCAGTCCCCTTGTAGTCGTTCACGATGCCGCAGTTAGGGTGTGTCGATCCATTCAGCCCCATTTCAGATAACTGGTTTCAGTATGTCGAATGCCTAGCGTTCTTTTTTACGCTAATGACATTGCGGTGGAGGAGAAGGAGAGGCCGATTCTTTTGTTCTCATGCGGGAGAAAAACGTATGGGCTGATCCGCAGCCTTACATCATCTAGTGCCCCAGACTTGAAGACTTTTGATGAGTTAATAAAAATTGTACAGAGCCACCTGAGACCAAAGTCCTCAGTTACTATGCAGCGCTTCAAGTTCAATTCAAGGAACAGGCTTCCAGGGGAGACAATAGCTGACTATGTGGCCATTTTAAAGGCATTAACTGAGCATTGTGAATTCAGAACATCCATTAGTGATATGTTGAGAAACCGGCTGACATGCGGGATTGGAGATGATACTATCCAAAGGCGTTTGCTAGCCGAACCTAGTCTAGACTTCAATAAGGTATTAGAATTAGCTACCGTGATGGAGAGTGCTGTTAGAAATTCCAAAGTTATAAAAGAGACACAAAATGGCGCCATCCATCTGGTCGAGCGGGACAATCCAGCAACAGGAGGCGCGAAAACTTCAGACTCCACGGAAAGGCGGGAAATGCTACTGCAGTGAAAACCCACAAAATGAATGAGAGAAATACATCCAGGCCTCCAGTGAGTGAACGACAACTCAAACAAGTCGAGTGCTTGTTCTGCCACTACTATGGCCACATAAGGTGGCACTGCAGAGAAAGGCTAAAACAACACTATAAAAGCAGAAGAATTATGAAATACACCTCATGGAAGAGCCAGAAGAAATATAATCAGACATTCATTCGTTATATAACCTCAACGTGGGTAGAACCGAGCCAATCCTAGTAGTCATTACAGTTAATGGACAACCCATTAAGTTGAAAGTTGATACGGGAGCGTCGATGGCCATCATTGGAGACCATACATTTAGATATCTGAGTAAAGGAACCCATCCTTTGAAGTTGGAAGTTTCGGACACAAAGCTGAGGACATACACAGGTGAAGAAATAAGACTGAAAGGGTTATGTCAAGTCTCAGCGACATGGAGATCAATCTGAAAGGCTGCCCTTGTTAGTGGTAGCTGGAGAGGGCCCCAGCTTAATAGGCCATAACCGGCACAAAAAGATTAAATTGAAATGGGCCAAAAATTTTCAAATTACAATGAAAAGCTTGCAAACTTGTTGCAAAAGTATGCTTCCATTTTCAACGACGAGTTAGGAAGGATTCAAGGGCTACAGGCCAAGATCCATATAGACGCAAACGCAACCCCCAGATTTATGAGCCAGTCCAATCCCTTATGCTCTATGGGACAAAGTTGAAGCCAAACTGGACAGACTGGAAAAATTGGGCATCCTACAACCAGTGCAATTTTCTGAGCAGGTGGCACCCATTGTACCTGTTGTCATGAAACTATTAATGTATATAATATTTTGGAAAATATTTTTCTTTTGAAATAGAGGTTTAGTCTGCGGGTATGTCTTAATTGTGTTAAAGCCAGCTAGTCTGGGTGCTTTTATACGTACTAATCTTGATATATAAGAGAGATAGGGTGCATTTGCATTCTTTGAATAGATCATTCACAAAGGGAGGTGAAAACTGACCCCTTTCTAGCAGCTACCAAGCAATATCTTTATATTACTAATAAAATTGGTACAATGAATGGAGTTTCATTGTTAAAAGGTGAAGTTCAAAGAGGTTGTTGATGCAATGAGAATTAACATTCAATGGGGCTGGTAGGTATAACTTCAGTAGTTTTTGGGTGTGCAGGGCAGAGGCAATGTAAGATCAAAAGGCAGCTGCAAGCCTCCAACTGGCTCCGCAGTGAAAAGAACCTTATTTTGAATTTGTAAGGTGAAAATGCTTTGCCTGGTGTTTGGTTAAGTCTATGGGTTGTTGTTGCCTTAATGGAGATTAGTTTGGGAATTTGTTAAAAGTTATGATAGTAGTAATTTGTAGCTATCTGTATATATATTTTTAACCTGTATAAATTAACAAAATGTTTCAATTAGTTTAATGTAAAACCTCAAGAACTGATTGTTTGATTCCTGAATTTAGAGTCACATCTCAAACGTACCAATTAAAATTATAGGTTATGACAGTTGTTTAAAGTTTCCCTCTGGGATTTTTAAATAACTCCGCTTTACCAACTGCATCAGTCATAACACCTGTACGGACCAAAGCGTGCATTTATGTGGTGACTGTAAGCTAACTGTCAATAAGGTGGCCAAACTTGGTAGACACCCAATACCAAAGATTGAGGAATTAGATTCGAAGTTGGCAGGGGGCACCACATATTCAAAATTAGACATGAGCCATACCTACCAGCAGGTAGAGTTGGAAAAGGATTCTAGGGAATTTGTCACTATTAATACTCACCGAGGATTGTATCAATACACATGCCTAGCCTTTGGGGTTTCCTTGGCGTGTGCTATTTTCCAAAGAACGATGGAAAACTTGCTCCGAGGATTGCCCCTTGTTATCATTTACTTGGATGATGTATTGGTCATGGGACTGACCGATGATGAACGCTTGGAAAATCTAGAAGAGGTGCTCAAACGCTTCGTACAAGTGGGGATACGTTTAAAACAAGAGAAGTGTCTGTTCTAAGCTAAGGAGGCAGTTTGCTTGAGCCACATGGTTGATGCGCAGGGCCTGCATCCTGTGGAAGAAAATGTCCAGGCCATTCATGAGGCACCTACCTCGAGAAAAACCACAGAGCTTAAGGCCTCCTTAGGCATGGTAAACTACTACGGCCGATTCCTCCCAAACTTCTCGACTGTGCTGGCCCCATTGTGCGGCCTACTTAAGAAGAACCAGAAATGGAGTTGGCAAGCCCTGCACCAGGATGCCTCCCTGAAAGTGAATCAATTGTTCAGCTCGTCGGCCTTGTTGGTCTACTTTGACCCCAAGCAGGAATTAATTTTAACATGTGATGCGTCCCCTTATAAAATAGGGGCTGTCCTTTCACATCGGATGGCTTTGAACGACCCATTAGTTATACATCTCGCATGCTCAGTGTTGCAGAGCGACGATATTCCCAGATTGAAAAGGAGGGCGTATCGATTGTGTTCAGTGTCCGGAAGTTTCATCAATATCTCCACGGTCCCTATTTCCATATTATAACCGACCACAAACCCCTACTGGGATTATTTGGAGAAGATAAAGCAATACCACCTACTGCATTGGCTTACATCCAGAGATGGGCACTAATATTAGCTGCCTACGAATACGCTTGTTCACGGTTCGGGAACTCAAATCGCACATGCTGACGCACTAAGCTGCCTTCCCCTGCCAGCTAATAACAGGGAGGCTCCGATTCCCCAGGAACTGGTCTTAGTGCAAAATTTTCTGCATTCCTCCCCTGTTCAGACCAGACAAATCCGTGAGTGGAGAAGCTGGGACCCACTATTGTCTAATGTCCAGGAGCAGGTCTTGAATGGTTGGTCAGGTGGATCTAAATCTGAGGAGATGAAGCCCAATTCTGATCGAAAATATGAACTCTCCTGCCAGGATGGCATATTACCCTGGGAGCAAGGGTTATCGTGCCCCTTAGGGGGCGAAGGCCGTTATTAGCTGAGCTATATAGCGCTCAGCCCGGCATTAGCAGAATGAAAATGCTTGCACGCAGCTACTTGTGGTGGCCAGGCACAGACGTGGATATAGAAACCCTGGTCAAAAGCTGTCCTCAATGCCAGCAAGTGCGCAAGCTCCGCCCCTTTAGCTCCCATGGGAATGGCTGGGACGGCCATGGGTGGGGCTCCACATCGATTACGTGGGACCCTTCTTGGGCACAATGTTCCTTTTACTGACTCCCGTTCCAAACGGTTGGATGTCTATGAAGTCTGGTCACCCATGTCGGCTGCCACCATAGACCGGCAGAATTTGCAGTGCATGGGTTACCGGAGGCCCTCACATCTGACAGTGGGACTGCTTTTACCAGCGGGGAGTTCCACAGGTTCACGAACCTTCACAGCATTACCCATATCAAAACCTTACCCTACCACCCAGAACTGAGACGCTCAACATGCCCGAGAAAACCTCCTGAGAGAATTGACCTGTAAATAGTTATTGTGTAAATAGTTGATGTGTTTTAAACTTGTTAGCTGTACTCTTAAGTAAAGGGGGAGGAGTGTGGTAAAATGAGGTACCCTGTCCCTTTAAGAGAATGATCATGTACTGATCATGTGACAGCACTGACAGATCACTGTATAGTGTGGGCAACTAGGAACTGTAAGTCTAGCTCTGGAGGTTTCTGAGTGAATACTTATGACCTGGTGCTCTGCCCTATGTCTCAATAAACCATCACTGTTTATTCTTACATCAGTCTCGCCCTGTTATTGATTGCAAGCAGCAACTGAAGAGAACATAGGAAGGCGTGCAGTTAGAGTTCGGTTGGCCAACGAACTCGTTTACCCAAAACATAAAAAGGGGAACGAGAAAGACAGAGACATTTCCAACTTAATTTGAATATGTGCTTTTTGGTCGGTAGTGAACAGCAAGTGAGAGAGCAATTTGTGGCTTTCAATGGGTTCATTTAAAGCTGCAATGCTTTTTTCTTATGAACTGGCTATAGGTGAAGGAGCCAGTTTGCAGACAGGAAGGTGAGCCACATTCCTGACTAAGCTTGAAGATACTTTTGTCAGCACTGTGCTTGGCATATTTACAGTGTCTGTCTCTGTGTCTGTGAAAATAATGCCTCCTCCCATCCAAACTTGTGGAATGGGGCTGGGGTGGGTGATGTGAGAGAGAGAGGAAGGTTTAGTGAGGGCATTGGCAGGTGAATGCAATTTGGTGAAACAGCTCAGTTGAAAAGGCATTGGTGCCACACAAACTGCAGCAAAGTTAGGACTGTATGTGGGAACTAACTTGTATAACAGGCACTTTGTAAGGTCCTGTTCCTGCGCTGGTGTGTTTGACTGTAGCATATTTGTGTTACAGCAGTTGACCTACTTCACCATCTCAGTAACCGTTGCCAACTAGATGCTGATGGCAGTAGCCCTTATAATATCACTGCTCATTAACAAAATCAAGCGACTTGTCTCATCCTGAACAGCCAAGCCACCTTTTTTCTCTGTTAAATTTAATATTTAGCCATGTGGTGGATTAGACAGTGCACCAATTTATGTTATCACCCTCTGAGGGCCGGGAGCCTGTTCTTGGCGTGGCCATTTTGTTCTGATTATTGTCCTGCTCCATTTGGTGGTTGCATTAAAGCTTGAAGTTTTCACCTATATACTGTTGATATTGTGACCCAGTTTATGTGCCAACCTAAAGGTAAACGCAGCCTACTGACATGGTGGCAGCATCAGAACATTTTCATGCCTCTCCTCAGTGGAAATTCGTGAGATTATGCCCACATGCACACAAATATTGACCTCTACTTAGTCCGTGGTATTACCGTAAGGTAACGTGGCTATGGCCGACACACATCAGGTACCGAAGCTGTGGTGCTCAGGGAAGATCGAGATTGTCAGTTCGTTTGAGCGTTGGCGTCAGAACCTCATCTACAGGTTGATACTTGATCCTAACCTGCCCCCTTCCTCGTCGACGGCTTCACCTGGGAGAAGAGAATAAAGGAGAATCAATCCTTCTCATGGATTCAAAGACAGAGAAGGTAATAGGACATCGCCAGGACTCACCGCTCAACAGAGGATGAGCTTATTGGACCTGATGTGAGGGCAGATAGAGCATTTTTACCCCATTAAATCATGCAGCCCCATAGTTAAAGCATCAACATCACCTGCTTCGATGGGAGGGGGTCTGTCTATATGATCTCCAGGCCACAGGTGGGTCTGTCTATATGATTTCCAGGCCAAGGGTGGGTCTATCTACATAAATATTTCCAGGCCACGGGTGTCCTCCTCTTCGACCTGTTTAATTTCAGGATGCAGTCAGATGAATGGCACGAGGATCTGTATCACTGTCTGGTGGCCTTCTTTGAGGAAAAGCTCTTGCTGAAAGGTGAGCTTAGTCCTCACGGTTTACCTCTTGATGAGGTTGAAGAGATGTCATCCTCATTAGAGAACATAGTGGTCCAATGTTGGCTACAAGACATTCACCCTAGCCTACCATTTCTAGTGAAGCAGATGTACAGCACCAAGCTCAGGTCACACACCCTGACATCCATCAAGCCAGAGATCCCCCAAGCCTTGAATTCGCTGTTAGATGAGATTCACACATGCGCCATGCCAAGGTTCTCCGTGCTGCCACTTCCTCCTTCCATAAACACTAGATGGTTTCACCCTTGCTTAACAAGACCTGACTCCGTGACGACCTCCCTTCATGTCCATGACAGACGTTGTGCCCATTATGTAAACAAATGCGTAAAAGAGCCCCCCCCCCCCCTCCGGTATGTGGCTAAAGCTCATGAGATAGCTGCTACTCTGGATGATGATGATATCATCACAGACGCTTGTTTAATCAAAGGAGATGAGGAAGCTGCAGATGTTTAGTTGGAATGAGCTGCACTCCATGTACAGATCCATCAGTCACCCTCCTTGGACACATCCTTTGAGCACCTAGTGACCATTGTGATAGTGATCCTAGTGACCATTGATGGTGGGACAATATGATCCATGCTTCCACAGCTATGAGGCTCAGTATCCCAGTCAAGAATACATCCCAATCTGCGCACCAGCCTGATGGCTCAATGCCGTTACATGTGGTTGGTGAAACACGCTTCTCTCTGTCCAGAGGTCATCACAACCTTGCATTTGACGGCCTGCTTATGGAGAACCTTGATGCTGAGGTACTGGCAAGCATTCCGTTCATGGAAACCAATGATGTGTCAATTCGACCAGCCAAACTCCTAATGATAGTAGGTGACTACACCAGCCATGTTAATGCATCTCATCCTTCCTCTAGCCCATGTAGAGTGAATTGAGCCCATCGACTTTGCACTTCCTCAAGGTCAATGACAATTTGACCAGGGGATTTCGTTGAGACGACCCTACCAGATGATTTTGCAGACTTCACAACATTCGCAGTTGAAGCATCCTCTCTTCCTTCAGGACCAAAGCTGCCTAACACTTGGCTTCCACTACATGTTTCGACTAGTGTTGCTGACAGATTCACAACTTGAACCTCTCCTATGAATTGCAAGTCTTGTCTTGCAATGAACGGATATGACCTGTCTCCACTCCAAAAACCAAGACTCCCAGCCTTCCCATGACAACATGACACAGCCACTTACCAAGCAATGCAAGCATAAGCACCATCAGCTGTTTTCAGAGTCTTTCTTGTGGATCCGGATTACACCCTGCCTCTACGCCATCCAGGACAAATCAGTCCATGTGTTCGGCGCCCCATCCACTACCTTAAACATTCACTCCCTCCCCCACCGATGCACAGTAGCAGCAGTGTGTACCATGTACAAGGTCCACTGCAGGAACTCACCAAGGCTCCTTTGACAGCACCTTCCAAACCCACAACCGCTAACACCTAAAAAGACAAGGACAGCAGATACATAGGAACACCACCACCTGCACGTTCCCCTCCGACCCATACACCATCCTGACTTGGAAATATATCGCTGTTCCTTCACTGTCGCTGGGTCAAAATAAGACCATAAGACATAAGAGCAGAAATTAGGCCATTTGGCCCATCGAGTCCGCTCCGCCATTCAATCATGGCTGATAAGTTTCTCAACCCCATTCTCCCACCTTCTCCCCGTAACCTTTGATCCCCTTACCAATCAAGAACCTATTTATCTCGGTCTTAAATACACTCAATGACCTGCCCTCCACAGCCTTCTGTGGCAATGAATTCCATAGATTCACCACTCTCTGGCTAAAGAAGTTTCTCCTCACCTCTGTTCTAAAAGGTCTTCCCTTTACTCTGAGGCTGTGCCCTCGGGTCCTAGTCTCTCCTACTAATGGAAACATCTTCCCCACGTCCACTCTATCCAGGCCTTTCAGTATTCTGTAAGTTTCAATCAGATCCCCCCCTCATCCTTCTAAACTCCATCAAGTATAGACCCAGAGTTCTCAAACGTTCCTCATATGTTAAGCCTTTCGTTCCTGGGATCATTCTCATGAACCTCCTCTGGACCCTCTCCAGGACCAGCACATCCTTCCTGAGATACGGGGCCCAAAATTGCTCACAATATTCTAAATGTGGTCTGACCAGAGCCTTATAAAGCCTCAGCAGCACATCCCTGCTTTTATATTCTAGTCCTCTTGAAATAAATGCCAACATTGCATTTGCCTTCCTAACTACCGACTCAACCTGCAAGTTAACCTTAAGAGAATCCTGAACTAGGACTCCTAAGTCCCTTTGCACTCCAGATTTCTGAATTCTCTCCCCATTTAGAAAATAGTCTATGCCTCTATTCTTCCTACCAAAGTGCATGACCTCACTGGAATCCTGGAACTTCCTTCCTAACAGCACTGTGGGTGTACCACATGGACTGCAGTGGTTCAAAAAGGCAACTCGACACCACCAGTTAGGGATGGGCAATAAATGCTGGCCTAGCCAGCGATGCCCACATGCCGTGAAAGAATAAATTTTAAAAAGTTCATCAATTGCCAGCTATGTGGCACAACTTGTCAAGTTGAGATCTGAATGCTACAAGGCCCTTTCCTTCTGTGCTGGCTTTTTGAGCTGCTCCACTTCAGGCTGTAGTTTTAACAACCATGGTGAATATTCCCAAACATTTGATCCATTCCGGCAAACCGTAATGTACCAGCTGAGTTGTCTGCGCCTTCCACAGCTCCAGTGCTGTCAACTGTGGGGTCATGCATGGAAACTCCACAGCCTATGGTGGGTTCCCCGGTCCTGTCCCAATCATAGATTTTGGGACAAATCCCTGAGCTGCTGGCCGATGCGGAGACACCAAAACCTGATTCAGAGCCACGGTGTTTATTGCCTAGCCCAGTCTTGCAGTCCCCAGCGCAGGCCCCTGCTCTGATGCAGCCTCTGATCCAGTCTTATAACCCTCAGCTCAGGCTTTTAGCACACTTAGCCAGCCATCTATGTGTACCACTAGCCCTGTTCACTTAGTGTTTGCTCTGAGATACTCAACTCATCAGAGACACTTGCCGAAACATCGAACAGAACTTACACTTCAGGATTGATGCTAATATTTGGGAGCTGTTCCCATGTGGGCATGGCCATTTTGGTAATGCCACCAGAGGTATAATGGTGGGATCTTTCTTCTTCTCTTCTCTGTACATCAAATTCCCTTTTTGTATTAACTAACAATTGCATAGAATAACCAAGATGAAAATCTACAAACATTTCTTTGTTCAAAACATACTCTCAAGTGAACATCAGTTGCATAAGAGCTCAACGTTTTCAGCTAAACACTGATCCAATTTAATGCCAACCTGAAGGTAAACACAGCCTACTGGGACTGAGGGGTCAAACATCTCCTTATGTCGTCTGGTTGGATATCAGGCTTGGGTTGAGTTACATGTCAGCTCTGATCTATTATAATGGCAGAAAAGGCTGAAGGGGCTGAATGGCCATCTCCTGTTCCTGTGTACAGATCTAGTATGGAATAAATGGATGGTCTGAATTGTGTCTCTCACGGACATGGGATCGGGGGGGTGCCAAAGTGAACCTAAATTGACACCAGATTGACAATGTTTTTGAGTGCTAACACATCTTAAATGATGGACATCTTAAACGGAGAACAAAAATAAAGCACAGAGTTAAAAGACAGGAAGCAAAACCATTTTGGCAAAGAGTTAGCTGGAATGGTCACTCAGTCGCAAGACAACATGACCGACACTTAGTGGAGATTTCAGTCAGGGCGTTTAGAGATCACTGATCCTTGCAAATAGGAACTGAAGTGATTTCCTATCTCTTTTTTCTCCCTAGGGGTGTTATGGCAGCTACACCTTCATTCCGTATATCGTGACGCCCAGTGGTAAGGTCTTCTGCTGTGAAGCCAGTGTGATGAAATGTCTGACAGAGATGTTCCAGCCGCATTTTAACCTGGAGCCTCTCCTCATGCCCTTGGTTGAACGTCTCACTAAACTGCTGGAGGAGACCCAGATCAACTCCTGGTGAGAGAATTTTACTTTTTATTCTTTGATGGGATGGAGGTGTCACTGACAAGGCCAGCATTTCTTACCCATCCCCAACTGACCGGCTTGCTATCCCATTTCGGAGGACAGTTAAGAGTCAACCACATTGCTGTGGGTCTGGAGACACATGTGGGCTAGGTCAGGTAAGGATGGCAGATTTCCTTCCCCTAAAGGGCATTAGGGAACGAGATGCATTTTTACATTGATGATAGCTTCACTTTCACCATTACTGAGACTAGCTATCAATTCCAGATTTTTTTTTAAAGTTGAATTTTAATTCCACCAGCTGCCATGGTGGGATTTGAACCCATGTCCCCATTAAGCCTGGGCCTCTGAATTACTATCCAGTGACAATACCACTACACCACTGTCTCCCCAGCAGATCCCACCCCTTCAGCTGTACTGGTTGTTGTCAGGGGAATCGGCTCTGACCTCATTTTGGGGGAATGTTCCTGGTTTCTCGCCTTTTTGTTTTGAGTTTATATAGTGAGTAACTAAGGCTAGGAAAATAACAGTTTCAGTTCTTGTTCTGCTCCGAATGAGCTGATCTCAGCCTTGACGGTGTCATGAGTGCTAAAATTAGCAACAGAATCGCCTGAAATTGGTATAGTGTGGAAAGATCATGACCAGAGAATTATTTGTTAAAAAATTGCAATAAATCTTACGTCATAAAAGAATTTAGCTAATAAATAGTCTTCCTGAACAGGGGAGGGTGGCTGGGGGGCCTGTGCTTAATGGGGCGAACAGAAAATATTTTGATTCATTTCCTGTCCTGCTATCTGCACTCCAACCAGGCTCCTGTATTAACTTTAGGTATGGTGTAAAATTAAAAAGTGACAGTATGCTCACCTCATCACTAGGTGATCTGACTGCCTGCCCCCATTTCTACGAGTACTTTTTCTTGCTTATTGGTTGCAGTTAGCTGAGTCAGTTGGAATTGGTTCCAGTTGCCTCTTCCCTGCATGACATTCAGTAACTTGTTAGTTCAGTTCTCCCTGCAAGAAGAGCAGGATTTGGAACTGCAGTAGAGGTGAAGCCCAGGAGGAGGGACTATTAGGCCCTGTATCTGGTCTCAAGGAGCCCCAGGTATTGGCTGAGTTGGCTGAAAGATGCTCGCTTGGGGAAATGACCATTTGTCTCAGTGTCGTACCCGTAACTGTTCTGGCTTGGGAGGAGGGAAATGAGCCAGTGATTGACATTGGGAATTGTTTGTAGAAGAAACTGTTTTCACTGGTGGGAGTGTCAGATACCACAGGGCCCAGATTTGGCTGATTGGCAAAAGAACTAGAGGGGTGATTGTGAGCTGGTTGATTCAACGAGTTTTGTTGTGATGGGGAATGCACTGCCTGAAAGGGTGGTGGAAACAAATCCAGTAATAAACTTTGAGGAATTTGGATGAATACTTGAAGGCAAACATTTTGCAGGACTTTGGGAAAAGAGCAGGGAAGTGGGACTAATTGGATAACTCTTCCAAAGAGCCGATACAGGCATAATGGACCAAATGGCCTCTTTCTGTGCTGTAAGATTCTGTGATTCATTCTTTGTGTTGGGTGACATTGGGTTCAGCCACTGCTACAATTAAACAAGCTGCCAAGCTTACCGTATTGTTATTCATTCATGATATTTGGGTGCCATTGGCAAGGCCAGCATTTATTACCCATCCCAAATTGCACATGGCTCTAATTTTGTATGTGGCAGAAGGGCAGTTGAGGGTAATGGTGTCTGTGAAACTATGCCCCAGGGTGGGTCAGTGCCAGTAGGAGAGGAGTGAGTGTAAATAAGCATTAAAAAATGGACACCCATGACACCCAACTACTCGAATGAGGATTGGTTGGCATCACAGCAATACGAACATACGAACAAGGAGTAGGAGTAGACCATTCAGCCCCCCGAGCCTGCTCCGCCATTTAATAAGATCATGGCTGATCTGATAGTAATCGGAAATATGCATCCTACCTAGCCCTGACAACCTATCACCCCCTAGCTTACCAGGAATCTATCTACCTCTGCCTTAAAAATATTCAAAGTCTCTGCTTCCACCGCCTTTTCAGAAAGAGACTTCCAAAGACTCATGAACCTCTGAGTGAAAAAATTCCGCCTCATCTCTGTTTTAAATGGGTGACTCCTTATTTTTAAATGGCGACCCCTAGTTCTAGATTCTCCCACAAGAGGAAACATCCTCTCCACATCCACCCAGTCAAGACCCTTCAGGATCTTTTATATTTCAATCAAGTCGTCTCTTACTCTTCTAAACTCCAGCGGATACAAGCCTAGTCTCTCCAACCTTTCCTCTAAGACAACCTATCCATTCCAGTTATTAGTCTGGTAAACTTTTCCTGCACTGCTTCTAATGCATTTACATCCTTCCTTAAATAAGGTGACCAATACTGTACACAGTACTCCAAATGTGGTCTCACCAGTGCCTTGTATAACTGAAGCATAACCTCCCTGCTTTGGATTCAATTCCCCTCACAATAAATGATAACATTCTATTAGCTTTCCTAACTATTTGCTGCACATACATACTAGCCTTTTGTGATTCATGTACCAGGACACACAGATCCCTCTGCACCTCAGAGCTCTGCAATCTCTCACCATTTAGATGATATACTTCTCTTTTATTCTTCCTGCCAAAATGGACAATTTCACATTTTCCCACATTATACTCCATTTGCCGGATCTTCGCCCACTCACTTAACCTATCCATATCCCTTTGTAGCCTCCTTATGCCCTCTTCACAACTTACTTTCCTACGTTCTTTGTGTCATCAGCAAATTTGGCAACCATCCCATCCATTCCTTCATTGAAGTCATTTATATAAATTGTAAACAGTTGAGATCCCAGCACTGATCCCTGTGGTACGCCACTTGTTACATCTTGCCAACCTGAAAAAGACCCATTTATGCCTACTCTTTGCTTCCTGTTAGGCAACCAATCTTCTATCCGTGCCAATATGCTACCCCCTATACTCTCTGCCCTCAAACCTCACCAACCCAAGCAATCCATTGAAAAGGGCCAGCTAGGGTCGAGTGAGTAGGATTGATAGCTGTCCAATTTTGAAAGAGACTGAGATGTCTGAGTATAATAGATGCTGCAGCAGTGAGATTGATTTTGTTTCCTGTCTTTACTGAGCAGAGGCTTTTACTTCTTCTGTTCTGCAGTGAGTATTTTCGAGAAACTATTCAGAATGAAATCCGCAAAGCGAGGGAGATGTACAGTGGGAAGGAGCTGCGGGAAGCGCTTGCACGGATACAACAGCGCCTAGACAGCGTAGAGCTTCTGAGTGCCGACATTGTGATGAACCTGCTGCTGTCATACCGTGATGTACAGGTGCGTCATAAGATAAGCCCTTAATCCCAGGAATGAGTTAAGTAAACCTTCTCTGAACTGCTTCTAATGCAGTTACCTCCTTTTTCAAATGAGGAGACCAAAACTGCCACATTGCTCCAGATGTGATCCCACCAATGTCCTTTACAGCTGCAGTAAAACCTTCCTACTTTTATATTCCATTCCCCTTGCAATAGACACCAACATTCCATTTGTCTTCCTAATCACTTGCTGCACCTGATTCATGTACCAGAACACCCTGATCTCTCTCTATCACAGAGTTCTGCAATCTCCATCTATTTAAATAATGTACTGCTTTTCTATTCTTCCTGCCAAAGTGGACTAGTTCACACTTTACTCCATCTGTCAGTTTTTTGCCCACTCACTTAACCTGTCTAAATCCTTTTGTAGATTCTTTACCTCTTCTTGACAGCTTATTTCCCTACCTATCTTGATGTCGTCAGAAAATTTAGCTACCATAACATTCAGTCCTTTCATCTACAACACTCCCTGCTGCACATTGCATTGATTACAAGCTTTTCCACTGTAATACTCTCTGTTACATGTCCCGCTGAGCACAAGGCTTCTGCTAATAATCTAAGGCTGCCGGCCAGTATTTTGCATGTTACTACATGTTTTGTAGTAGATTGTGTGAGAAACAAGTCACAACCCACTCCAGGATGTGCTGCTGTACAGCAGAAGAGTGAATTATTCAAGTAAATGACGTTGAATTCAGTTACTCAAACTGGGTGAGTTTGAAAAATCAACAGTTGCTCTGCTTGTCCTCCTTCTCACTGCTACTCCACAACTGCAGGCTTGCCACCTGTATCTTGGAATTGTTTTCTGAGTTCTCATTCTGCCCATAGTTTGACAGCAGAATACCATTCCCTTTTGCTGCTACCCACTTTGCCAGGGACAGCTGGTCTGTTGTCAACTGTGACTTGGTGCAAGCACCCTCACCTCTGACCCAAAAAGTTGTGGATTCAAATTCCACACCCAGAGACATTAGCACAAAACCCAGGCTGACACTTCAGTTCAGCACTGAGGGAGTGCTGCACTGTCAGAGGTGCCATCTTTCAAACGAGATGTTAGGTCAGATAGGGCCTTGGTTTATCAGGTGGATGTAAAACATCTTACATTATTGGAAGAAGGACAGGCTATTTCTCTCTGGTGTCCCAGCCAATACTTATCCCTCAGTCAACATCACTAAAACAGATTATCTAGTCATTATCACATTACTGTTTGTGGGAGCTTTCTGTGCACAAATCAGCTGCATTGTTCCCTACGTTGCAGCCGTGACTACATTTCAGAAGTACTTCATTGGCTGTAAAATGCTTTGCAATGTCCTGAAGGTGTGAAAGATGCGATATAAATACAAATGCTCCCTCTCTGAGTTGTTGGCGTTGTTTGAGAGAAACTGGTGGGACAGTATAAAACAAAGGAGCACAACCTTAAAATCAGAACTATGTAAATCAGGGGTGATGTCAGGAAATGCTTCTTCACATAGAATGGTGGAAACCTCTTACCCAAAAACCTGTCATTCCTGGGGGTGTCAATTGAAAGTTGTAAGATTGAAATTAATGGGCTTTTGTGAAGTTATTAATGCAGAAAATGGAGCTGAGATCCAGATCAGTCGTGATCTAATTGAATGGCAGAATGGGGTCAAGGGGCCGAATGGTCTCCTCCTGTTCCTAATGTGTCTTTGTTCTTTGTTGATTCTGATTGTAATCATTGTTCATGTTAAGTTCACCGTACCTTTGAAAATATTCATTACAGTCAAAACACATGGCAAGAAGGTGGGCTGTCCTTGTTCGTGGCTGCTTTGCTTTTGCACAAACAAACTAACTCAACTCCCCCCCTCTCTGCACCCTCCCACCCCAGCCTTGGTGAGTCATACTGTCCTAGTCCATCTCGATGTCCAATCTATCCATGCAGAGCTGCCAAACATTGTCTGAACAACGTGTACAGTGAGTTAGCCAAGCATGTAATTCTTCTTGGTTCAATGTGAAAACTGAAGTTAGCTTTGGAAACAGGGTTATCAGGTTAGGAGTATGGTAGTGTAGTGGTTATGTGACTGGACTAATAATACAGAAGTTTTGGAATTCAAGTTGCACCATCGCAGTTTGAGAATTTGAAGTCAGTTTCAAGTATTTGCAGATTAAAATGTTGGTATTGGTAAAAGTAACCATGAAGCTAGTGGATTGTTGCATAAAACCCACTGGTTCGTTAGGGAGGGGAAACCACCATTTACTACCTCTGGTCTATGTGTGACTCCAGACCAACACCAATGTGGTGGACTTGTAACTGGACTCTGAAGTGCATCAGTTGCATCAAACCTACTATGACGAGTGGTTCAAGGAGAAAGTCCATCAGCAGCTTCTCAGGGCAACCAGAGATGGACCATATAAATACTGCCCTTGCCACCAATGCCCATACCCTGAGAATGAATTTACAAGGTTAAAAGTGGAATCTGGAAGGGCGTTCAGAAGGTAATTTTACCCTAATGTTCATTTTCTTTTTTTCTCATTTCTTTTTCAGGCTAGTAAATGGTTAGCTAATTCCCCTCGCCTGCAAAGTACATTATTGTATTCTAGGTCCTCTCTGCTTCTGAGGCTGCCATAGGCCTTCATTTCACAAAGGGCTACTGCAAGCCTGACTATTTATTTGCATGTTGTTTTTGTTGGACGGCGTCGATTCTTGTGACGATTCGCGTCTTGCTGAAAACAAAAAAAGACGAATGAGAAATCTTTTAAAAATATGTTTTAAAAGGCTGTTCAATTTTGGGATTTTGCTGGTAGTCATTAGCTCTGCTTCAGTGACGCTCACCATTTGCACAAGTGGACCTCATGTTCTTTGCATTCTGGAATGCATCTTTTCCTGTCGAATACCTAGTTGGACTAGAGTGGAACTTCATGATCATGACAAAGAACTCTTTCTCCGCACACTGGAATGTATCCCGTGTACCATGTGATTAACTCTCCTTCAACAAATTGACAAAATTTGCACCCTTATCAAACCAGCTCTCCGGCCCTGAACCAACATTTGGTTTTATTTACAAAAAATGAATGAATGAACAGTGTTAATCTTGTGCTTTATTCCGTACAATAAATAAACTAATTCACTTCTTTTTAAAACATATGTAGGTTTCTTTATTGTGGGGTATAGCTGAACTGGAACTTGCTCAGTTTCTGTACCAGCTGGAAGTTTTAAAAACACAGAACTTTCGGGCCTCTGGCTACAACCTGTGCCTTTTCTCAGACTCCTTCCTCTGGCAAGCTGGCCTACAGAAATTTTTCATTCGTCCATGGAATGTTGGTGTCGCTGGCAAGCCCAAAATTTGTCACCCATCTCTATTTGACCATCAGAACAGTTAAGAGTCAACCACATTACTGTGGATCTGGAGTCACACAGAGGCCAGACCAAGTAAGGATGGCAGATTTCCTTCCCTAAATGGACATTAGTGAGCCAGTTGGGTTTTTACAATGATTGATGATAGCTACACAGCCACCATAACTGAGGCTAGCTATCAATTCCAGATATTTTTAAATTCAGTTTAAATTCCCTCAACTGTCATAGTGGGATTTGAGCCCATATCTCCACAGGCTAATGAGCCTGGGCCTCTGGATTGCTTGTCCAGTGACATTGCAACTACACCACCATCAACCCCCCCCCTCCCCGCCCCAAATACAATGGAACCAAAGAAGCTCATAGTATGAAAGGACGCCATTCAGCCCATTCTGCTTGTGCTACTTCTCTGCTAGAGCCATTCAAGATGAATCCCTCTGTCCTGCTCTCTTTCCACATGTGTGTGACTTCCTCCGTCAAATATATGAATTCAAATTTCCTTCCCTTGAGAGATTTAATGCCCTCTACCACAAACAATCCCCGTGACAAAACAGTCTATGCTTCAACAACCCTCTAAGTAAAGACATTTCTCCCAACATCCCTCCACTGTCTCAGTGAGAGTTTTAAACTGATGTCACCTCATCACTGACTCCCTAACTGGAGACCTGAGCTTTCAAAACCTTTCATAACTTAAAACCTTAGTTAAATCATTTTTTTTAGCCTGCGCTGTCCCAGTGGAAATAGTCCCAATATCTCGAGCCTTTCTACAGAACTATAGTTTCCCAAGCTTGGCATCATCTTGGTGAATCTATACTGCACGCTCTTGATGGCTTTAATGTCCTTCCTGTAATGGTGTGTCAAAATTACATAAACAGACATAGATGATGCATCATAAGAAAAGCAACTTTACTCCACGAGCTCTGTGCACTCATTTATGAAGTCTGAAGTGCTTGAAGTTGGCTCCTTTTTTATCACCTAATCTGCTTGCGCTCAAACTTTTCAGGGAATGGTGCATTTGAATCTCTTGGACTCGGATCATCAACACCCTTCAGTGTCTTTCCATTGAGGGTATACTCCCATTTCGTGAATGTTTTCCCAAATGCCTTGCCTCACACTTGTCCTCATGGAACCTTAATTCACCAGGATTGTTTTTTTATGTAGGTCATGTGCGCTCACATGCAGACTACCCAATCCTGCCTGTGTTTTTATTTGAATGTTGACCCAAATTTTCCTGGCTTTCTTATTTAACATTTTGATATCCCTTGCCTCCATGGCCAAGAGTGATAAGAACGCAGAACTCCCTACCATAGGGAGTGGTCAAAGCGAATAGTAAAGATGCATTTAAGGGGAACTAGACAAGCGTATGAGGGAGTATGGAATAGATGGTTATGATGGTAGATTTAGAGAGAAAAGATGGGAAGAGGCTCGAGTGAAGCATGAGCACTGGTATGACCTGATACTGTGTCATGTAATGTAATCCTATGTCATAAAAATGGTTTTATCTCAGGGACTCTTTCTTTCATTCCCTGCTCTGATTGAATTTCCTTTCTGTTTATTTTTGGCTGTGTATTTTGCTTCCATTCCAACAGCTTTTTCAATCCAGCTCGCACCCGCTTGTCGTAAGCTCGACTTCGTGTATAATTTACAGCATGAAAATGGGCCAGATGGCGCAACTGGTCTGTACCAACGTTTATTCTCCACTCTAACCTCCTCCCTCCTTAACTCATCACGCCCTATCAACATATCCTCTGTTCCTTTCTCCCTCATGCATTTAAGCTTCCCCTTAGATGAGTCTGTTATTTGCCTTATCCACGCATGTTGTAGTGAATTCCACATTTGGCCCACTCTCTGGGAAAAGATGTTTCTCCTGAATCCCCTATTGGATTTATTGGCAACTATCTTATATTGATGACCCCTAGTTTTGGACTCACGACAAATGGAAACATTTGTCAATCCTATTATAATTTTGAAGAATCCTATTTGATCACCCCTCAGTTCTGTTCGAGAGAAAAGAGCCCCAGCCTGTTCAGCTTTTCCTGATAGTTGTACCATCTCAGTTCTGGTATTATGCTTATAAGTCCTTTTTGCACGTTTTGCAGTGTTGTCATCTTCATGATATCTCGACCCAGAGCTGAGCACCATACTCTAAGGCTGGGATTTTGCGGTCCCGCCCACGGTGGGAATTGTCGCGGGTGGGACAGAAAATTTGACGGATCGACCAAAGGTCCGTTGACTTGGGGCCATGAGACCAGAAAACCCCTGCCCAAGCGTGGGCCAACCAAGCTTCTATAAATTTTGACATGAATTCGCTTTTCCAACACTGCTTTTTCAGAACTATACTTTTTTAATGCATGCTTCTTATTTCAAGAAGTCCCTTATTTGCTTTCTGCCTTCACTGAGACATGAAAAGACTTGCTGGAATTGGCAGAGTGCCGCTATTTCTGCAATTGCCACTGCTGATGCTAACCTATATTGTCACCATCAAGGCTAAGATTTCAGCGCGTCATCCAGCCTGGCACTCCAGTTGCAGAACTGAGGGGGAGGTGTTGTCTTTTGGATGAGAGGTTAAGTTGAGGCCCTATCTACTGTCTCAGGTGGGTTGATATAAAAGATCCCATGACATTATTTTGAAGAATGGCAGATGACATCTTCCCACTGACCAACTGACCTGACCAACATTTGTCCCCAACCAGATACACTAAAACAAAAAATGCTGGAAAAACTCTGGCAGCCTCTGTGGAGAGAGAAACTTTTTGAGTCCGTATGACTCTTCTTCAGAGCTTATCAGTATCACAGTGCTGTTTGTGGGAGTTTGCTGTCCAGATTTTAGCTGCTACGTTTCCAATCTTAAAACAGCGATTGCCCTTCAAAAGTAATTAATCGGCTGTAAAGTGCTTTGGGACACCCATTTTTATATATGTTTGTTTATGGGATTCGGGCATCACTGACTAGGCCAGCATTTATTGCCCATCCCTAATTGTCCTTGTTCAGGGGGCATTTTAAGAGTCAACCACGTTATGTGGGTCTGGAGTCACATGTAGGTCAGACCAGGCAAGGACAGCAGATTTCCTTCCCTAAAGGACATTAGTGAAGCAGGTGGGTTTTTACAACAATCGGCAATGGTTTTGTGGTCACCATTAGAGTTTTAGCTCCAGATTTTTATTGAATTCAAATTCCATCATCTGCCGTGGTGGGATTCGAACTCGGGTCCCCAGAGCATTCCCCTGGGTCACTGGATTACCAATCCAGTGACAATACTACTACTTCACTGCCTCCCCTATAACCCAGGCTGTGAAAGGCACCATATAAATGCAAATATTTGCATTCTTCTATTTTTGGTTGTCAGCCCTACTCGTTGCTTCTTACTGTTTAAACAAAGTATGTAATTCAGTAAGAATTTCAGTGAAACACAAATGGCAATGTTGAGCAATACAATCACAGTACTAGGCTCAGTGCCATTCTCAGAGATTCGGAATGAGTTAATCAGGCTGCTGAACTGGTTTGAAACCTCTCTACAGTGAACTTGCCGGGAGGCAGAACTGTCGAGTTAAGAGAATGTGTGGGAGATTCTGAGGCAAGATAGATGGAATCTCCTAGTCCAGGAAGCTAACAGGAGGAATTAGAAACAGATAGCATGGCAGATTTAATAATGAGAGCGAGAGAGAGAAGGGGTAATAATTTTTGGCAATAAAAGAATAAATGGAACCTACAGAGATCATAGTCATAGAAAGAGACAGTACAGAAAGAGGCCATTCAGCCCCTCACTCCTAGACCTTTGAAAGACCTATCCAATTAGTCCCATTCTTTGCATCTGTTGCCTAACCTTAATATTGTTTTTCCTTCAAGCATTTGCCTCATTTTCTTTTGAAAGTTACTCTTGAATCTGCTTCCACCACCCTTTTAAGGTAGGTGGAGGAGATGGTGGTGTAGTCTCTGGACAATAATCCAGAGGTCCAGGCTAATGCTCTGGGGACAAAGGTTCAAATCCCACCACGGCAGCTGGTGGAATTTGAATTCAGTTAATAAATCTGGAATTGAAAGCTAGTCTCAGTAATGGTGACTATGAAACTATCACTGATTGCTGTAAAAACCCATCTTGTTCACTAATATCCTTTAGGGAAGGAAATCTGCCATCCTTACCTGGCCTGGCCTGCATGTGACTCCAGTAACTGCACTTTGATATGGCCTAGCAAGCCATTAAGTTCAAGGGCAATTAGGGATGGGCAACAAATTAAATGTTGGCCTTGCCATCGATGCTCACATTCCATGAAAGAATAAAGAGAAAAAGTGCATTCCACATCATAAATTTCCTCATGTCACTTCTAGTTCTCTTACCAATCTCATAAACATAAGAAATAGGAACAGGAGTAGGCCACACAGCCCATCAACCCTGCTTCACCACTCAGTATAATGATGACTGAATTTCAACATCAACTCCATTTTTCTGCACTATCACCATATTCCTTGATTCCATTAGTGTCCAAACATTTATCGACCTCAGTCTTAAAAATACTCAACTGAGCATCCATAGCTCAAAGAATACTAAAAATTCACGACACTCTAAGTGAAGAAATTTCCCCTCATCTCAGTCTTAAATGGCTGACCCCATATCCTGGAACTATGACCCTAGTTCTAGACTCACCAGGTGAACCAGCCTGTCAAGCATCTATCATGTCAAGCCTTCTAAGAATTTTGTACATTTCGATGAGATCACCTCTTATTCTTCTAGACTGAGAGTATAGCCGGTTCTACCTAATCTCTCTTCGTAGGACAGCTCCCTCATTGCAGGAATAAATTAACTGAGCCTTCTTTGGAACCCCTTTTCAGGGAAGTCTATCCTTCATTCAGTGAGGAGACCAAAACTACAAATAGTACTCCAGGTATGGTCTTATCAAAGCCCTATATAATTGCAGCAAGACTTTTTTACTCATATACTTCAATCCCCTTGCGATAAAAGCATTTCCCTTGCCTGCTGCACCTACATGTTAATGTTCTGTGATCTGTGCACAAAGACCCCCAAATCCCTCTTTATGCCAACATTTACTCATCTCTCACCTTTTGAAAAATATTCTGCCTTTTAATTCTTCCTACTGAAGTTGATCATTTCACACTTCCTCACCTAATGCCCCACTTTCTTGCCCAATCACCTAAACAACCAATGTCCCTTTGCAACCTCTACATTCTCTTCACAGCTCAATTTTCCACTCAGCTTTGCATCGTCAACAAACTTGTATATATTATACTTGGCCCCTCGTCTAAGTCGCTGATATAGATTGTTAATAACTGACACCAAAACACAGATTCTTGTGGCACAGTTACATGCTGCCACCCAGAAAGTGACCTGTTTATTCGTACTCTGTTTTTTGTCCGTTAACTAATTCTCAATCCAAGCTAATGCATTACCCGCAATCCCATGATCCCTAATCGTGTAAAAACCTCTCATGTAGAAACTGATTGAATGTCTTCTGAGAATCCAAATACACTACATTCACTTATTTTCCATTATCCACCTTGCTAGTTATACTCACACTATAAATCTATGTCCTCTGAATATTGATACTTCTGCCACTGGAAACAGTTTCTCAGTATTTAGTCCATCAACACCATTAATGATTTTGAACACCATTATCAAATCTTCTCTTAACCAGCTCTGCTTGAAGGAGAATAACCCTAGCTTCTCCAGTCTCTCCATATAGTTCCTCAGCTCTGATATCATTTTAGTAAATCTCTTCTGCTCCCTTTCTAAGGCCTTGACATGTTTCTTAAAGTGTGGTGCCCAGAATTGAACTTCAGCTGAAGCCCAACCAGTCTTGAGTAAGGGTTTAATGTAAATTCCTTGCTTTTGTACAGTGAAAGACTAAGACTTCACACTGTATACCTTTATAAAATATATATAGATGTGCTAAAATGTTAAAATTGAACAAAGACCTTTAAATTGAATGAGCCTATGTCTGCCTTTGACCCCCGAAGAAAAGAAGCTACTTGGCAACTTTGGAAAAACTCATACCTTGTTATCTCTGAGGAGCCACTAGCAACCACCTGTGGACTGTGCTGCCCAACTTCAAAGAGAGCTGTACAAAAGCTGTCTGCATTTAATAACTCAGGCTGGCCAGAAGGAGATGGATCGTCTGCTAAGGCAAAGGCCCTACAACCTTCCTTTCAATTCCTAATGGCTGAGACATTTAACAGTCTTTGGAATCCAGACGATGGATATACATCATTTGTCAAAGACCTGGTGGACAGGTTGGAGTTATGTGACATAGGCCTCTGGCTTGTGGAACAAGTAATATTGTATTGCTGAATTGTAAAGCTCAGGCTGCTTTTTACCATCTAACTAGCAGCCTCACAGACCAGGAGCTTTGCCCAAGTGGAATACCTGGCTCCCATCTACACTGCTTCTGTTGGAAATTTTGTACCATCGCCGACAAGATTGATTCATCTCTGCGTACCTATCTCATTCTGTGAAGTCAACAACGCCAGAAAAGTGAATTATCCAGCATCGGGTTTCAACCCACTGACCTCATTGGACTTTGTTTCTGGACTCTGGAACCCACGTGAAACAATATTTATTTTCTCTGCAGCCTCTGTACTGTAAAACCTTCTTTTCTCTATCCCTCTCTTTATTGTCTGAATGTGAAGGCAAAATTGCGACTCTCCTTTTGCGTTTTGAGCGTGTGCAATAAACCCTTTTTTAGTTCATCCTATCTCGAGTTTGCTGTGGGGTTATAATTAGAGAATTGGATCACACCAAAACTGAGGGGTTGGGAAAGAGGGAAACAAATTAAAACACCTTTCTGTTTACGGATGGGCGCTGAGAGGAGAAACTAGTGCTTTTTAACTTAACCCCCTCCTGTCCATAACAGTACTCAATGCCTCCATTGATAAAGTCAATGATCTGAAATGCCTTCATTGCAGTTTGATGGGAAAGAGAGGGAGAGAGAGGAAGGGGATGAAAAGCGAGGGGGAAGAGAACTCAGACAGACAAACTCAAATACAATAATTCTTGAAGAGAGGTCACACTGACTGAATGTGTAATAGTAAAGATGGTTTTCACGACAAGTTGATACCAGTGCCAGTTAGAGGCAGCTGATCATTAGCCCTTGCTGAATAATACTTTTTGAGGATTTTTACGCAAGATTAATACCGGGAATGGGCAGGTTGTCTTATGAGGAAAGGCTGGACAGGCTAGGCTTGTATCCACTGGAGTTTAGAAGAATAAGAGGTGACTTGATTGAAACATATAAGATCCTGAGGGGGCTTAACAGGGTGGGTGTGGAAAGAGTGTTTGCTCTTGTGGGAGAATTTAGAACTTGGGGTCACTGTTTAAAAATAAGGGGTCGCCCATTTAAAACAGAGATGAGAAAAAATATTTTCTCTCTCATGTTTGTGACTCTTTGGAATTCTCCCCCTCAAAAGGTGGTTGAGGTAGAGCCCTTGGATATCTTTAAGGCAGAGGTAGTTAGGTTCTTGATAAGCAAGGGGGTAAAAGGTTATTGGGGGTAGGCAGGAATATGAGGTTAAAATCAGATCGGCCGCGATCTTATTAAATGGCAGAGCAGGCTCGAGGGGTTGAGTCATATGAGGCCTAATTCATATGTTCGCATAATTTTGACTCCGCTGTTTTTGTTTCAAAGGATCTCAACGCAACCATCAAGCTGGTGGAGACTCTGCAAAACCTGCCGACATGTAATGTGGCTGAGCTTCCGAATATCAAATTTCATTACTGTTTTGCATTAAACAGGTAGGTGGCACATAACCACTTGTTCACAAACTCTTTTCCTTTCACCCCTCAGTTGTATGATGATGACCTACGACAGCCTTTTCTCAACACTTCTCAACAGGTAGCTCCATGTGACACCCTGGGAGGTCTGTAATTGGCACCCTCTTTTCTTATGTCCTGTATGTATGGGGTGGGTGGGTGCACAGTGAGGGAGTGGGGGCATTTTTGTTTTGAGTCACCGGTGTCAGTCAGAGCTCAGTGATAGCCGTCTCCTCAGAGTCAGAAGTCATGGGTTCAAGCCTCACTCCTGAGATTTGAGAGCATGTAATCGAAGTTGACAGTGTGGCACAGTACTAAGAGAGTGCTGCACTGGTGACGGAGCTGTCTTACCAATGAGGCATTAAACTATGGCCCTATCTGCCATTATCACTTTGTGGTTTGTGGGACCTTGCCACATTTCCTGATTTACAACTGTAACTACACTTCAAGAATTATGACGTTGATGGAAAGGGCTTTGGGACATCCTGAGGTTGTGAACGGTGCTGTTTAAATAACAGAACTGTGGGTGTACCTACAGCACAGGGACTGCAGTGGTTCAAGAAGGCAGCTCACCACCACCCTCTCAAGGGCAATTAGGGATGGGCAATAAATCTGGCCCAGCCTGCGAAGCCCACATCCCATGAAAGAATTAAAAAAAGAATCATTGGGCTGCACCCTCCAGTAGAGTGGCGATTGAGTTGGATTGCCACCCCACTCATAGCTCCTTACCGGGAAATCCAGCCATTCCCATCTCGTCCGACTTTCCAACTTGAGCCGAGCAAGATCCATGCAGCACAGCGGGTTCCCACGGCCGCCTGTCCAGGGCTGCGGCGTCGGAGGACATGTCCTCTTTTTTTATAGCACCAACTGCAGCCTGGGGGGAGGAGGTGGGGGGGTGGGGGGGTGGGGGGTGGTGGAGTGGAGTCAGGGTGTGGGTGTTCAGGGTTTGGGGGTGTACTTGGTGGGGTGGAGGGGGTTAATCAGCTAGTTGGGGGTTCCCTTGGGGGTTTGGGGGAGGGTCAATGGGTACTCCGGAGGGGGATAATGGAGGGGTGGGGGTAGTGAGGCGAGTTCCGTAGCCTTGGGTGGGGGGGTTGTCGGGAGGTTTGGAGGGAGTCTGTGGGGGGTGGGGGGGTCGGGGTGGGTTAGTACAATAGTTAACCAGAAGCTAGAATTGGTTTTAATTCTTCTAACTTTTAGGTAACTATTGCTGTAACACAGGCAGAACTATCCGAAGTTTGTGATTTAAATTGCATTTTTGGATGGTTCCCAGTGCAGGGCAATTGCCCATCAGAAGTTTGAACTTCTCGGGCAATTGCTGTGAAATCCTTACCTGCGTAACTCTGGTGGGGGTTCCCCTGCATATCTTTGGAGTACCCCCCGATACACTGCCCTGGAGCTCGGAAGTTATGGGCCAATATCTTCTAGAATTCCTTAGATGCTAGAACAGTTTGCTAGGATTGGAAAGAAGCAAATTTAACCTCACTATTAAAAAAGGAGGAAGAGAGAAAACTGGAAACTATAGACCAGTTAGCCTAACATCAGTTATTGGCAAAATGCTAGAATGTATTATTAACGATGTGGTCACAGGGCAATTAAAAAATCATAATATGATTAAGCGAAGTTAACACAGTTTTATCAAAGGGAAATCATGTTTGACAAATCTGTTAGAGTTCATTGAGGCTGAAACTAGTTAGATAGATAAGGGGGAACCAGTGGATATGTAGTCTATTTGGATTTTGAAAAAGCGTTTCATAAGGTGCCACACAAGAGGTTTTTGCATAAAAATAAATTTCATGACAATGGAGTAATATATTTGCATGGATTGAGGATTATACTGTCCCTTTTGAGGGAGTTTGCTGTGTGCAAATTGGTTTCTGTGTTTCCTACACTTCAAAAAAGAGCACTTTGGGATGTCCAGTCATTGTGAAAAACACTTTATAAATACAATTTCATTCTTTCCTTGATATTATTGCCTCTGTTTACAGGTTGTAGTGAATGTAAGGTGATGTTTCTTGTTTTATACCTGGGTTTAAAATTAGTGTCCAGGGGATAATTTAGCCTTTAATTAACATTTCCAAGTCCGTGTAATTCTCAATTTGTACAGCTTCAGCGGGAAAGGTGGAGGGGGAATGGCGTGATTCGGATCACTGTTTACATTGCATTGTGGTGCTGCTAGAATCCTCCTATGTATCTCCAGGGCTAGGATCTCTCACCTGATGAGAAATTCAATCGAATAGTGGCTTGGAATGTGGTGACTAAATGTATCAGCTGAACGCAGACAAATAGACAGCCATTCCACAGTGTATGTGAGTCTAGCAAAACCCCTGGACATAGTAAAGTGAAGTAGGCGGCCCAACAAGGCAAAAGCAGGAGCGAGAAACAAGCAGCAAGGCAGATTTAAAAGCAGGGAGAACAAGAAACTGAGGGTAGGAACTTTCAGTAAGAAAAGGAAGAGTAATTAGAACCTACAGAGATATCGTCACCACTGAGGGAGGGAGGGGGATCGGAGGGAAGGAGGGAAAGCATGGGAGGAAGGGAGAGAGGTAGAGGTGGGAGTGATAGAGCAAAAATGGTGAGAGAGAGAGGAGGAGAGCAAAAGAGAATGGAACTCAGACAATATCCATTTCTGAGTAGATTTGTTTTCTGACCTTTGGAAATATTTTTCTGTTGTGTTCAGTAGGCTGCAGTTTAGCAGTGGGCCAACATGAATCTTGATAAGCAGTCACATTTGAATAATATTTAAACATCAACCTGGGGACATTTATTTGCTCAAATATGCAAGTGCCAGACTACTTCTTAATGAGTTCTAAAGGTCCTGGGCGTGACCTGCTGTGGAGTGTAACTTGATCTTCCCTTGCTTTGTGGTTACTGATGTAAAAGATGAAAAATCGATTCATTTTGGCATGGAGGAAGTGAAGGATTGGAGATGCTTTGCATTGGGGAAAGGATGACTTCCTGATTTCAAACAGTAATAATGAACTTGTACAAAGCATTGATGAGGCCATGGTTAGAGCACCATGGGCAGTTTTGGTGGCTGCAAAATATGGGAAGAAGTCAAAGCCTATAGAAGGCATACATTCACCAAGGTCACACCAGCTATAAGAAGATAAGGGAGATATTAGAATTACTTACATCACAAAATGGAAGGTTAAGCGATATACGGTAGAGAATTTAAAAATTATGAATGGCTTGATGGGGTGAGCATGTGAAGACTATTTTGTCTAACAACCCCTTGGTACTACAGAACTTGAATATTGCTGAAAAGAGAGACATGTTGCTGAAGCTTTTCGTCTTGCACTCATCAGGACAAACACAAGAATGCCAAGTTTCAAACAGTCACAACAATTCATACTACAGGAGAAAAGAGCTAGATGCTGATTGGTTGGTCAGCCAACTTTGATTGGCCAAGGCATTGTCATGGAGAAAGCATCAGGAAACCATAGGTTACCCAAGTCTCTGGGTAATATTAAAAAGGTGCAATGGTTGAACATATTCCCTTTGTTTACGGAGAACAGGTCCCTGCATATGCTACATGTTACATTGTATGAATGTTTGTTTCTTTTGAATTACCTGGAGGCTTGGGGAGCCTATAGCCTACCACTCTTTCTCCATGATAATAACTCGGTCAATCGGAGTTGACTTGCCAACCAATCAGCACCTTTTTGTCATATAGTATAATTATTGTGATCATTTGAAATTTGGCATTTTTGTGCTTGTCCCGATAAGCACAAGACAAAAAGCTTCAGTGACATATCTCTCTTTTTGGCAACATTTTGACTTGTTGGGAAGTGACTGACAAAGGGTCATCAGTTTGAAATCCTCACTAAGAGAGTGAGCAGACGGCTTAGGAGGGAATGCTTTACATAAAGGGCTGTTGGAGCATGGATTGGTTGAGACAGAGCACCTTTTATTGGAATTTAGGGCAAATATTTGAAATTGAGGAACATACAGGTGTATGGGAGGGAGTAGAGTAGTACAGTTTGCGTTGAATTGTTCTAGCAAAGAGCTGGCATATACTTGATGGAACAAATAGCCTGCCTCTGCTATCTCATCTCATTTGACCCGGGTGAGTTAGAGCCGCACTTAACACCAGTGTAACATCTTCCATTTCCCACACCAACCAGTCTGAGGGAGTCTGGGACCATAGTTGACTGCTCTTTCAGCCATTATTCTCCACCCTTTGGAACTTCTCCCTCAAAACCACTATCTGCTTTAGACATTCCTTGTGGACCAGGCTTGTGAATCTTCCTGACCTTTCCGCCCCCCCCTTTCCCAACTCAATGTTCCCTTACATACAAATACACAAACTAGGAGCAGGACTAGGCAATTTGGTCCCTTGAGCCTGCTCCGTCATTCAATAAGATCAGGGCTGATCTGGTTATGGCCTCAACTCCACATTCCCACCTAGCTGATAACCTTTGATTCCCTTGTTTGTCAAGAATCTATCTACCTCTGCCTTAAAAATATTCATTGACCCTGCTTCCACTGCTCTCTGGGCAAGAGAGTTCCAAAGATGCACAACCCCCTGAGAGAAGAAATTTCTCCTCATCTACCTCTTAAATAGGAGACCACTTATTTTTAAACTGTGCCCATTAGTTCTAGTCTCTCCTAAAAAGAGGAACATCTTTTCAGCATCCACCCTGTCAAGTCCTGTCAGGATCTTATATGTTTCAATAAGATCACCTGTCATTCTTCTAACTTCCAATGGATACAGGCCCATCCTGTCCAACCCTTCCTCATAACACCACCCCACCCCCAGCCCCCCATCCCAGATATCAGTCGAGTGCACCATCTCTGAACTGCTTCTAACGTATTTATATCCTTAAATAAGGAGATCAAAACCGTACACAGTACTTCAGATGTGGTCTCACCAATGCCCTATACAGCTGCTATTCACCAACATGTAAAGCATTCTGCTTGTAAGCAACAAGCAAAGTAAAATTGTAGGGTTGCAAACACTGGATGAATTCCAGAAGTTTTTATCACACAACCTCCCACCTCCATGTCTCCTCTGTGTCAAACAAACAGAAGAGTAGAGAAAATGGAAAAATCACACGCTTTATTTGGACATCCTTCGGTCTGTCCGCAAGCATTACCCAGACCTCCCTGTCACTTGCCATTTCAACACTCCACCCTGCTCTCATGCCCACATGTCCGTCCTTGGCTTGCTGCATTGTTCCAGTGAAGCTCAACGCAAACTGGAGGAACAGCACCTCATCTTCCGACTAGGCACTTTACAGCCTTCTGGATTGAATATCAAGTTCAACAATTTTAGATCATGAACTCTCTCCTCCATCCCTGCCCCCTTTCCGATCCCCCCCGCTCCCCTTTTCTTCCCAATAATTTATATAGATTTTTCTTTTCCCACCTATTTCCATTATTTTTAAATGTATTTCCATCCATTGTTTTATCTCTACCTTTTAGCCTTTTTTGATTCCTTCACCCTACCCCACCCCCACTAGGGCTATCTGTACCTTGCTTGTCCTGCTTTCTACCCTTAATTAGCACATTCCTTAGATAATATCACCACCTTCAACACCTCTTTGTCCTTTTGTCTATGACATCTTTTGGTTATCTCCACCTATCACTGGCCCTCTATCCAGCTCTACTTGTCCCACCCCCCCTTAAACCAACTTATATTTCACCTCTCTTCTATTTTTACTTAGTTCTGCTGAAGAGTCATACGGACTCGAAACGTTAACAGTGTTCCTCTCCGCAGATGCTGCCAGACCTGCTGAGTTTTTCCAGGTATTTTTATTTTGGATTTCCAGCATCCGCAGCTTTTTGCTGTTATCTTAAGAGGTGATCCCTTGCAGGTTAGGATAAGCACCAACTACAGTCAGAAAGTGACTAGTGAAAAGTCCATGAGAACAAAAAAAAACAGTTTGTAATTTTAAAAGCACTCTACACCAGCCTGCTGCACAATTAGTCACATTTTAATGATTGCAGGTCTAGCCGCCTTAGTCAGTTAAAATGTAGATAGGCAGTCAGAGGTGGAAATAGCATGTTAATTATATTGCTAAGGTTCATAGATGAAGGGCATTGTTTAATTAAGTACTTAGAGCACTTATTAAGTCAGACTGCTGAGACACGGGTGTTGTAGGTTAGAGCAGACATGTGTAATGCTGCATTCTGTAAATAAACCTATTATCAAGAAAAGTATTGGTGTCTATTTTCAGACTTCACCAACTGACTTGGCATCGAATTAGCAAGGGGATACCAGATAACACTCTATGCATGTGTACAAGAATGATAAGGGGCTCTGTCTATCCTGATGTGAGGGATCAGTCACGTAGAGACACTAGAGAAGCTGGGATTATTCTCCTTAGAGTTAAAGAGAGATTTGATAGCGGCGTTCAAAATTGGATTTTTTTTCCAATTAAATAGTCATAAAGTCATTATGGCACAGAAAGAGGCCATTCAGTCCATCAAATTTATGCCGGCCCCCTGTAGACTGACCCGGTCAGTCTTACTCCCTCACTCCATCCTGCAGCCCAGAAAATTTATTCCCTTCAAGTGCCCATTCAATTTCCTTTTGAAATCATTGATCATCTCTGCTTCCATCACCCTCATGGGGGGCGAGTTCCAGGTCATTATCACTCGCTGTGTGAAAAAAAAGTTCTCCTTCACATTCCTCACACCTCTTACCTAAAACCTTAAATCTGCATTCCCTAGTCCTTGCACCATCAGCTAATGGGAACAGCTTTTCTTTGTCTACTTCATTTAAACCTTTCATAACCTTGAAGACCTCTATCAAATCTCCCCTAAAACTCTTTTTCTCCAAGGTGAACAAACCCAGCTCCTCCATCTGAACCTTTTAAATAAAACCCCTCATCCCTAGAACCATTAAGAGAAAAACTGTTTCCACTGACAGGAGGGTCAGTAACCAAAGGGCATAAATTTAAGATAATTAGCAGAAGAACCAAAGGGAAGAAGAGCAGAAATGATTTTACATAGAAAATCATAATGATCTGGAATGCACTGCCTGAAAAGGGAATTGGAAGCATTGCTGATAGTAATTTTCAAAATGAAATTGGATACATACTTGAAACTTGTGGGGCTGTAGAAAAAGAGCAGGGAAGTGAGACTACTCTGATAACTCTTTCAAATAGCTGGCACAGAAACAATGGGCCAGATGTCATTCTCCTGTGTATTTTGTGACGGTACAGCAAATGTGCTGACACGAAGCATCGCTGTTGCTGGTCAGGATTCTCTGACTGTGGAGATGTTTTTGTGAATCTTTCCGATAGGCGGAACCAACCTGGAGATCGGGAGAGAGCCCTCTCGGTGATCCTGCCGGTTGTGGAGACTGGGCGGCAGATCTCGTCTGATCTTTACTGTCTGTGCGGGCGTATATACAAGGATATCTTCATCAACTCTAACTTCACGGACTACGAGAGTCGAGACAAGTCTTGTTACTGGTAAGAAGTGAGTTTGTTCTGGACGTTCTTGCTTGTGGTTACAGAAATTTAATTTGTATTGTTGGGTTAAACACACTGATGTGATTAAAAAAAAATCCTCTGAGACCATTCAGTGCTTTACTTAGAAAGGGAGTTCTTGCCCTTTGTGTCTGAATTTCATTCTGGATCACTGCCAGTGTTGTATGCGCTTGTCCCAGTTAGACAGCGAGATAAGGACTTGACCTCTCATCCTGTCCCAGTTAATCTGTTCCAGAGCCGCACATTCAGATGGTAGCACAGTGATTATGTTTCTGGATTATTGATCCAGAGACCAAGACTAACAATTTGGAGACATGAGCTCAAACCTAACCATGGCAACTGGGGAATTTAAATTCAGCTAAGAAATAAATTTGGAATAAAAAGCTAATAGTGGCGACCAGATTGTCATTAAGATCCAAATGGTTCATTAGTTTCCTTTAGGAAAGGAAACCTGCTTTGCTTACCTGCTCTAGCCACAGTGACCCACAGCAATGTAGGTCTGTGGGTGTATGACATGGGGACACAGATTCAAACCTGTAAATGGTAACTTTAGTACTGTTCTCAGGAGGCTGTACTCACAGAGAGTGATCAGTATTTGGTAGAGTGCGAGAAGTGAAATCTCTGGAATAATTTAAAAAACAACTAGAGATGGCAATAGAGGGAGTGTAGTGTTACTCTGGAATTGACGGATTAAGATGGATTGAACAGCTTTCCTCATCTGGTGAACTGTTGGGGATTCCTGCACACTTAGGACAATCCTATTTTGACTGTAAAGAGTTAGAATTTCTTTTTTCTTTATTCTTCCAGGGGATTGGGTGTTACTGGCAAAGCCAGCATTTGTTGCCCATCCCTAACTGCCCTTGATCTGAATGGCTTGCTAGTAACTATTTCATAGCACAGTTAAGTGTCAACCACATTGCTGTGGGTCTGGAGTCACATGTAGGCCAGACCAGGTAAGGGTGGCAGATTTCCTTCCCTCAAGGGCATTTGTGAACCTGATGGGTTTTTACAACAATCGATGATGACATTTCTCCATTTTTCCTTAGTTCTGTTGAAGAGTCATGCGGACTCGAAACGTTAACTGTATTCCTCTCCGCAGATGATGTCAGACCTGCTGAGTTTTTCCAGGTATTTTTGTTTTTGTTTTGGATTTCCAGCATCCGCAGTTCTTTGCTTTTATCTTAAGGTTTAGAAGAGATTTACTAGAATGCTATCAGAAATGAGTAACTTCAATTTATGTAGAGCGACTCTCCAAGAGCTCTGCTCCACCAATTCTTGTGCGCAACTTTAATGCTCTGCCATTGGCAGTCATGCCTTCAGCTGCCTAAGCCCTAAACTCTTAGGAAATGAAAGCAGATTATCTGTCAATTATCTCTGATGATTGTGGAGCTTGCTGTGTGCAAATAGGGATCAACTCATGGAAGTACTTAAAACGCTTTGGAATATCCTAGCAGTTTTAAAAGGCACTGTATGAGATCTTTGTTTACATTTACTCCTCAAATTATTTTTGCTTTTAAAGTTCCCCATCCGCCTTCACCTTAGTCATTCAGCATTTTATCGCAGAGCTAACACCCAATTTCTGCTTAGCTGAACACTATCTTCCACACACAATTGGGAGACTCAAGATTGAGGTATGATGGGTTTTAGTTTTACAGCCATCCTGATTGCTGCTTCAGTGACCTCATTGCAGGTGTCGGCACAGCAAAGGGGAGTTTAGTTATCAACAGCACCTCAAGGGTTAAGAGAATCCATTCTTCACCGAGACAAATTTCCCCTCCCTCCCCCATCCCCACTCCTCAATCCAGGCCCTCCACCACTCGATAGATGTGCATGTTCCAACTTGGAGCCAAGCAATCCATGATATGTTAACCATAGATAATAGAAGCATTAATGAAAGAACATTGGTGAGTTTTTATTTTGCAAATTTTCACCACAATATTTATAGACTTAATGTTAGGCTGTCTCATGTTTCGTTAAAAAATTATCTTGCCAGCTTTCACCTCACTAGTTGGCAATTAGTGTGACAGGTTAGTGGCTGAATCCCAATCTCCAGACATCTACACTCCCAGCAACAATCACTGGATAGTGATCAGTAAAGGGATCACTGGTGGATCTCTTTTGATCTTATTTTCCTCTCCCCCTCTCCAACAACCCTTAAACTGTAATGGTGATGCTCCTTATGCTCTAGTTAAGATAGGCCAAGCACAGGCCAGGGATTGGATTTGTGGCCTCTGTGAACTGAACGCTTTACTCATCTGAGTGACCATGGCCCTGTTCTTAATGGTTCAGACGATTTAAAGCCAAATATAAACATAATTCCAGTTTGGAGTTAAACTTGCAGAATTCTGCCTGGCCAGTCAACGTGGCTTCTTGTTTGTCACTCAAAAAGGCCACGTTAGTCATTTAGCAAACAGCACCATTAATATTCTGACAGTGTTGAGCGGGATTCAGTGTGTGTGCTCTGTGGCTCACTCATCAAACATGTTTTTCTCAAGAGGAAGAATGCAAACTGAGTTATATTCACCAGCTCTGGGTGAGAGCTCTCAGCCTCACCAAGCAATTATCACACACTCAGCAGGTCTTGACAGTATTCAGAACCCTCTGATAAAAGGTGACAGACCTGAAATCTTATGTTTCTCTCTCTATGGCTGCCTGACCTGCTGAGTATTTCCAGCATTTCTGGTTTTATTTTAAATTTCCAGCATCTGCAGTGCGTTATTTTTGTGTTTGAGTTATCTCACACTGCCTGATTATCCGAATGAATTTGACTTTGCCTGTTGTGAAGAGATGCATGTGGATGTCGCAGTCATATTGTACTTGACTGTTATGAATTTATGAGGCACGGTCTCAATTTATAACACTTTGTCATGCCGGAGTCCCTGTAGTTTTGTGCTCTTGGGAGAGATTAAAAAGGAACCAAATTGGAAATGTGGTAAGTAGAAGTGGAAGGACACAGCACACCAGCCTAGCACTAGGAGTTGGAAAAGAGGTCAATATTTCACAGAAGTATTAATGTATTTTCCCAGAATTGGATGTAGCCCCTTTGCAAGGCCTTTAGTGAAAGATTGCCCCCTCACCCCATGCCCCGCGCCCACCGCCGCTCCCTGTCACTGGTCGCCTGTCGCCGCTCGCCCTGTGCCCCGCGCCCATTGCCGCTTGCTGTCACTGCTCGCCTGTCGCCGCTCGCCCAGTGCCCCGCGCCCATCGCCGCTCCCTGTCACTGCTCGCCTGTCACCGCTCGCCCTGTGCCCCGCGCCCATTGCCGCTCCCTGTCACTGCTCGCCTGTCGCCGCTCGCCCTGTGCCCCTCGCCCATCACCGCTCCCTGTCACTGCTCGCCTGTCACCGCTCGCCCTGTGCCCGTCGCCGCTCCCTGTCACTGCTCGCCTGTCGCCGCTCGCCCTGTGCCCCGCGCCCATCGCCGCTCCCTGTCACTGCTCGCTTGTTGCCGCTCGCCCTGTGCCCTGCGCCCATCGCCGCTCCCTGTCACTGCTCGCCTGTCGCTGCTCGCCCTGTGCCCCGCGCCCATCACCGCTCCCTGTCACTGCTCGCCTGTCACCGCTCGCCCCGCGCCCATCGCCACTCCCTGTCACTGCTCGCCTGTCGCCGCTCGCCCTGTGCCCCGCGCCCATCGCCGTTCCCTGTCACTGCTCGCCTGTTGCCGCTCGCCCTGTGCCCCGCGCCCATCGCCGCTTCCTGTCACTGCTCGCCTGTCGCTGCTCGCCCTGTGCCCCGCGCCCATCACCGCTCCCTGTCACTGCTCGCCTGTCACCGCTCGCCCCGCGCCCATCGCCACTCCCTGTCACTGCTCGCCTGTCGCCGCTCGCCCTGTGCCCCGCGCCCATCGCCGTTCCCTGTCACTGCTCGCCTGTTGCCGCTCGCCCTGTGCCCCGCGCCCATCGCCGCTTCCTGTCACTGCTCGCCTGTCGCTGCTCGCCCTGTGCCCCGCGCCCATCACCGCTCCCTGTCACTGCTCGCCTGTCACCGCTCGCCCCGCGCCCATCGCCGCTCCCTGTCACTGCTCGCCTGTTGCTGCTCACCCCGTGCCCATCGCCGCTCCCTGTCACTGCTCGCCTGTCGCTGCTCACCCCGTGCCCATCGCCGCTCCCTGTCGCTGGTCGCCTGTCGCTGCTCACCCCGTGCCCATCGCCGCTCCCTGTCACTGCTCGCCTGTCACCGCTCGCCCTGTGTCCAACGCCGCTCCCTGTCACTGCTCGCCTGTCGCCCCTCGCCCTGTGCCCCGTGCCCCGTGCCCATCGCCGCTCCCTGTCACTGCTCGCCTGTCACCGCTCGCCCTGTGCCCCGTCCCCATCGCCGCTCCCTGTCACTGCTCGCCTGTCACCGCTCGCCCTGTGCCCCGTGCCCATCGCCGCTCCCTGTCACTGCTCGCCTGTCACCGCTCGCCCTGTGCCCCGTGCCCATCGCCGCTCCCTGTCACTGCTCGCCTGTCACCGCTCGCCCTGTGCCCCATGCCCATCGCTGCTCCCTGTCACTGCTCGCCCCGCACCCATCGCCACTCCCTGTCACTGCTCGCCTGTCACCGCTCGCCCTGTGCCCCGCGCCCATCGCCGCTCCCTGTCACTGCTCGCCCCGCACCCATCGCCACTCCCTGTCACTGCTCGCCTGTCACCGCTCGCCCTGTGCCCCATGCCCATCGCCGCTCCCTGTCACTGCTCGCCTGTCACCGCTCGCCCTGTGCCCCGTGCCCAACGCCGCTCCCTGTCACTGCTCACCCCGCGCCCATCGCCGCTCCCTGTCACTGCTCGCCCCACGCCCATCGCCGCTACCTGTCACTACTCGCCCCGTGCCCCGCACCCTACGCCCATCACTGCTCGCCTGTCACTGCTTGCCCCGCGCCCATCGCCGCTCCCTGTCACTGCTCGCCTGTCGCCGCTCGCCCTGTGCCCCGTGCCCATCGCCGCTCCACGTCACTGCTCGCCTGTCACCGCTCGCCCCGTGCCCATCGCCGCTCCCTGTCACTACTCGCCCCGTGCCCCGCGCCCCACGCCCATCACTGCTCGCCTGTCACTGCTTGCCCCGCGCCCTGCGCCCATCGCCGCTCCCTGTCACTGATCGCCTGTTGCTGTTCGCCCTGCGCCCATCGCCACTCCCTGTCACTGATCGCCTGTTGTCCCGTGCCCATCACCGCTCCTTGTCACTGATCGCCTGTCGTCCTGCGCCCATTGCCGCTCCCTGTCACTGATCGCCTGTCGTCCCGCGCCCATCACCGCTCCTTGTCACTGATCGCCTGTCGTCCTGCGCCCATCGCCGCTCCCTGTCACTGATCGCCTGTCGTCCCAGGCCCATCGCCGCCCCCTGTCACTGATCGCCTGTCGTCCCGTGCCCATCACCGCTCCTTGTCACTGCTCGCCTGTTGTCCCACGCCCGTCACCGCTCCCTGTCACTGATCGCCTGTTGTCCCAGGTCTGTCTTTTTCCAAATAGCACTCGGCCTATTGTGCTCCAACATTTTTTGCTATTTTTTCCAATTGTAGGGAATTCAGAGACCAACCCTATTTCTCCCTCCCTCTGTGACTTTGTTTCCAAATGTTAGCAAACCTATGGCAGGATTAGGCGGGCGGATAACTTGGGTACAAATATAACTAATAAAAAGCTGGTAATCTTCTGGGAGGAATTCAGTTGAACGGCTCTTACTGTGTCATGAACCATTCAAGCTCAGCGCTCCTGCTATCAGAAACCATAAGATTGAATTCATGGCTTTATTCCAACCTTTATAACCTGTTACCCAACTGCTGCCAGCAGCTTTGTAAAACAGCCTTGAGGAGTACACTTAGAGGTGACTTCAACACTGCCTTGTTCATGTTATCTCTCAGTAGCCCCTTTCCTCCTGGCTCACTGCACTCCCTCTCTCCTGAACGAGCTGACTCCTGCTGCCCTATGGCTGCAAAGCTGCTGAAACTCTCCAATAAAGAAAGAAAGAACTTGCATTTATGTGGTGCCTTTCATCTCCCCCACACATTTCAAAGTGAATTACAACCAGTGAAGTACTACTTGAAGTGCAGTTGCTGTTGTAATGCAAAAAGCGTGACAGCCAATTTATGCACTGCAAGCACCAACAAACAGCAATATGATAATGACAAGAAAACCTGTTTTATGGTGATGTTAGTTGAGAGATAAGTATTGGCAGGGGCACCATGGAGAACTCTCTTTTGCGAAGTAGTGCCATGGGATTGTTTATGTCCACCTGAGAGGACCTCGGCTTAGTGTCTCATCTTAAAGACTGCACCTTCGACTGTGTGGCATTGGGAGTGCGAACCCTAGATTATGCTTACATTTCTTGTGTGGGACCTCAACCCATGGCCTATGACATGGAGTAACAGTGTTACCACTGAGCCACAACTGACACAGGTACCTTCCCTGAGCTGTGAATTTTCATTTGTGAACGTGCTCTGAGATTGGGGGCAAGCACAGGGTCATAGCCAAGTAGAATCTTGTCTGTACACGGGTGTATTTAAATATATACAGGATTGTGTACTTCACATAACCCTAGATTGCTTAATTTCTCCTTCCCCCTTTATTGCTTTAGATTCTCCAGCTTTCCTTTCCTGTTCATCGTTCATACATTTCATGTTCCTATTCTTTTCATATTACCAAGCTTGTAAATATGAGGATTTTGCTTGATGGTGACCTGCAGGGCCTCGCTTCCACCATTATTGTCCTTTGACAGAGGTCCCTGTCTGTGCCAATGGTGTTTATTTGTGCTGATGTCACCCTGAGCCGTTTTCTTCGCTATTTTCAGTGGCGATTCACTATTGCTTTCCACTGTGCTGTCGGTTTAGTCACCGACAACTTGACCATTGTGACAGGTAGTATTGGGCCACAGTGATACCAGTAGCAGGCCTCACACATCTGACCTGACCGGTTACTTACACTGCACAGTTATTCAGGAATTGGGCCTTTTACACTGCATCTGGGAGTGTTTGCTACTGTCGCTGGTTATGAAAGGCTGAAAATAATATCGTTCTCAGGTACCTTGATGAGAACAAGAATTGAAGCTAATCTTTGTTTCTCCTTAAAAAGTCATATATGACTCGAAACATTAACTCTGTTTCTCTCTCCACAGATGCCAATAGACCTGCTAAGTATTCCCAGCACTTCCTCTTTTTATTTCAGATTTCCAACAGCTGCAGTATTTTGCTTTTATTTTGCTTCCCCTGACCTGCCGTCACCTCCCTGGTTTGAAAAACTATCCTTTTCTTAAACTCAGGAGGAGCTGGTAGTCAAAGAGCAAGTTAACTGTTAACCCTGCTGACTGCTGCAGATTAGGATAAATCCTGCAATGACTTTATGCGCTATTTACTGGTTTCTGATGTTAGTTATTGGGAGGAGACAAACAATACATTTCTCACTCCAATACAGGCACGCCTATCTTAAAAAGGTTTACTGTGTAAAAGAGGAGGGAATATTAGGAGTGTTTACCCTGCACCATGTTGACATATATGTTGGACTTTGCATCCCTTCCTGATAACCTGACTCTGCACCTAACCAACGCTATAAAGTGTAGATTCAAGTGGATGGATTCATTCCAACCTAGGCGTAGAAACTGTTGCTCCCTTCTGCAGAATGGAGCCCTCATTCCATCTTGGAGTCTTATTCAGTTCTGCAACATGCAGGGAGGCAGTGGCATAGTGGCATCCCAGAGACCCAGGGTAATGCTCTGGGGCCCCAGGTTCAAATCCCACCATGGCAGATGGTGAAATAAAAAAATATCTGGAATTAAAAGCCTGGTGATAGCCACGAAACCATTGCCGACTGTTGCAAAAACCCATCTGGTTCACTAATGTCCTTTAGGGAAGGAAATCTGTTGTCTTTATCTGGCCTGGCCTACTTGTGACTCCAGATCCACAGCAATGTGGTTGTCCTATGAACAAGAGCAATTGGAGATGGGCAATAAATGCTGCCCTAGCCAGTGTTGCCCACATCCCATGATAATTTTTGATAAAAGGTTTATATAGCACCTTCACGACTTCAAGATGTCCCAAAACGCTTATATAATGAAGTACATAAATGACGGACTTTGCATCACTTCCTGATAACCTGACCTGAACTTCAGAAATAAAAGCAGGAGTAGGCCATTCGGCCCCACAAGCCTGTTTCACTATTCAATAAGATCATGGCTGATCAATAAGATCTGGTTGTGGCCTTAACTCTACTATCTTGTTGCCCCCATAAACCTTGACTGCCTTGTAGATCAAAAACCTGTCTAACAGCCTTGAATATATTCAATGACCCAGCCTCTACTGCTCCCTGGGGAAGAAACTCCAAGACTAATGCCCACCTGAGAGAAGAAATTTCTCTTCATCTCTGTCTTAAATGGGAGAGCCCTGACCTTCAAACTGTGCCCCCTAGTTTAGATTGCCCTGTGAGGGGAAACATCATCTCAGCATCTACTCAGTCAAGGCCCCTCGGAATCCTATGTTTCAATAAGATCACCTCATATTCTTCTAAACTCCAATGACTATGGTCCAACCTATGCAACCTTTCCTCATAAGACAACCCCTTCATCCCATAAATCAACCCAGTGAACCTTCTCTGAACTGTTTCCAAAGCAACTATATCCCTCCTTTAGTAAAGAAAGCAAAACTGCACTCAGTACTCTCGGTATGATCTCACCAATACACTATACAGCTGTAGCAAAACTTCCCTATTTTTATACCTTCTTCTTTGGGTCAAAATCCTGGAACTCCCTCCGTAACAGCACTGTGGGTGTATCTACACCACATGGACTGTAGTGGATCAAGAAGGTGGTGCACCACCACCTTCTCAAGGGCAATTAGGGATGAGCAATAAATGCTGGCCTAGCCAGCGGCGCCCACGTCCCGTGAATGAATTAAAAAAAACTCCATCCCCTTTGCAATAAAGGCCATCGTTCTGTTTGCCTTCCTATTAATTCAGACTTGACACTTCTTTAATATCAATTGCGGGGTCATGTCTTTTTGCTCCTTGCTTGCCCCCCCACCCTCCAACATATTTGCAGGTAGAGCTAAACGATCCCATATTCAACGGATCAGATCTAAGCTCTGCAGTCCTGCCACATCTAGTCGTGAATGGTGGTGGACAATTAAACAACTCACTGGAGGAGGAGAACCTCCTATTGGACTGTAACGATACTCTGCAGATTGTAAGGGACATGGGGCCCACAAACAGAAGTGACAGATGATCTCACTTTAAAACACGGAGTAGTGCATCACCATCTTTCCCTTTTCAATTACTTCTTTCATCAGTGGCTCCATGTAATGCTTTGTGCTGTCTTGTGACCGTAAGCTGTACTGATTGTAGAGGAGAACATACTGAATCATTTAGTCAGTCACATAATGATGACATCAAATGAGCAACATGGCATGCTTAGCCCTTTTGCAAAACCATTCTGCTGGGTTCATATTGTTGCTGAGATGTTATCTTTGGCACCAGCCCTCACTTAACCACAAGTGGCAGGTTTGTGGTTTGAATTGTTGGGTTTTTATTTGCTTTGCGTGGAATTGGTAATGGAAGTCCTGTGGTGCAGTGATAGTGTCCCTAGGTCTGGGCCAGAAGCCCTGGGTTCAAGTCCCACTTCAGGACTTGATGGCCATGGAAGACGTGTTCATAACGTGGTCAAAAAGGTTGATTATCAGCCTGTAAATCCTTCCAATATGTCTGATGGCAGACGGTAAGAGAGGGAGAGTTTCCTGGTCAGCCATACTGCAGAAGGCAATGGCAAACCATTGCAGTACTTTGCCAAGCATGATCGTAGACCAATCTAAAGAAAGTCCATGGTCGCGAATGCGTTCTTAGGGCATGGGACCTAGAGGAGGATCTTTTGGTAATAAGGGAACCATAAACAAATGGAGGGAACATTGGGCTGAAAGAGCCACTTTGATCTTCACTGACAGAGAGATTTAATGGGGACTTTCAAAATCATGAAGTGTTTCAGTAGAGTAGATAGGGAGAAGTTGTTTCCACTGGCAGCAGAATCAGTAACCAAAGGACACGGATTTGAATGAATGGGCAAAAAAGACAAGGGGCAGCGAGTTGTTATGTTCTGATTGCATTACCTGCAAGAGTGGTGGAAGCAGATATAATAATATTCAAGAGGGCATTGGAAGGTTATTTAAATAGAAACAATGTGCAGGGCTACAGGGAAAAAACAGGAGATTGGCACTAAGTTAAAATGCTCAGAGCTGGTGCAAACATGATGGGCCGAATGGCCTTCTATACCATAACAATTCTGTGATTCAAAAAGGATTTGGACAATTTTTTTTTAAAAAAGCTTGCAGGGTTCTGGGGAACAATGGCAGTATGGGATTAATTGGATAACTCTTTCAAAGCACCAACAAAGCACAAATACAGGGTACAGCAACCCTGTCAAATACCCAATCTGTGCTATGCGCGACCTCCAGGACTTCACGTGTCCTGGACAACCACGTGTTCAGGAAGTGTCATCAGCTGGAGGAGCTTGAGATCTTGGTTTTTGGAGCATGAGCAACAGCTGATGTCACTGAAATGCAGCCATGAGGCTCAGAGCTACATGGATAGCACGTGGAGAAGGTCACCCCGCAGATTTTAAGAGTGTGCAGGCAAGACAAGGAATGGTTGATCGCTGGACAGACAAAGAGCACCAGGCAGCTAGTGCAGGAATCCCCTGAAAGCATTTTACTCTGTAACTGGTATTCACACTTTAATTACCAGTCAGTCACAAGCAGTATCTGCATTCAAACAAGAATGTAACTGTCCTTGAGCATAGTGGAACCTTGTTATGAAGTCACTTGTGCAACACAAACAAATGCACAAAGATTGTTGGACGGAACAATAAATTGAATTGTATTATGGAGGTGTAACACAGGCCTAGGACATGATGTAACACGATTGTAGTGCAGACATGCTGCTCAATGTAATATGGGTTTACTGTGCTGTATAACTCTGGATTGCTGCGTTGTGTAACTACAGCATGCTGTGCAGTGTACCTATAGAGATTAACAAAAGTTTACTGGATAGTCTGCTGATGATTATTACTGACTGTTTCTTAGGGAGGACTTGACCCTTTGTTAGTGCCTTAGCACGCCTCTTGGAATTGCCTGGTAGATAGTCTGCTTCTGCCCTTTGTATTCTATCAAACTGGAAACCAGCAGACAGCTCTTTCCTATTGATTGAGGGGTAAAGGTTCACTCTTGGATCTGGGTTGTATAATTGTGTGGAGGGCTACTTATTGTGCAGGATAGAGATTAAACACCAACGCTGACATTCTAAAATTGTGAATATAATTTTCAGCCAGTTTACAATGTGTACTGCAGATTCATAGGTCCGGTGCATAAACGTAATTTGTTTACCAGCACTAAGAAACAGCTCACAATACCAGCTGTTTGACACTAGAGAAGTTCAAATATTGTTAAGAACCATGTATAAGTAATTTTTCTAAATGCGAATGGTAGCTTCTGTCGCCAAATTATGTTTGTTTTAAACCTTGCCATTTCCTGGTCACAGCTAATGTGCCCCAGACAAGCCTATCAATAATAATACAACATTTAGTTAACATGATCATTACACCAACATCCTGCCAGTGATTGTTTCTGTAGCAAATGAATTAGGAGTAGATTGTCTCTCTGGCCCTACTTCATTCCCACCCAAATGATAGCAGGTTTACGAGTTGAGAATACTGCAGCTGGAAAAGGAATTGCAATTCCCACCGGAATTGAGAGCAAATTAAATGTACTTTTTAAAATAAACTCCCTTGCTGAGGACAGATAACTTCCCCTGAAGCAGATTCACTTGATCTTGATTTACAGTTTGCACACAGACTCTGACTGGAAGCACATCAATCCATCTGACTTCCTGAGGTAAAACGAGAGGTTAATTTGAAGACTTCCTTAGCTGTGTGCAAACAGCCAATTATTTAAAAATCCCAGTCAAAAGCCCACAAGGGGCCTGGCCATGCTGTTGAGAAGTATAGCAACCAAAGTAATGATGGTGCACTGCTGGCAAACAGTACAAGAAACGATGGACAACTTAGAAGGATGGATAGTCTTGTATGTTTCATCAAACCAGCACATGGACTGCAGCAGTTCAAGAAGGCAGCTCATCACCATCTTCTCAAGGGCAATTAGGGATGGGCAACAAATGTTGGCCTAGCCAGTGACGGCCACATCCCATAAATGAATTTAAAAAATGGAGGGTAAGACATTTTTAGAAGGTATACCAAACCTGAGCTCTGAGTTCAGTACTCCACCAGTTCCTCTGGTGAAACTTCCATACTTTTACTTCAAGAATTATCATCAGAGCAGGAGTGAACCATTCAGTCCCTCGAGCCTGTTCCACCATTCAAATGAGGTCATGGTTGCTCTGTGGCCTAACTCCATATACCTGCCTTTTTAATACCTTTGATTAACAAAAATCTATCAATCTCAGATTTAAAATTAACAATTGATTCAGCACCATTTTCCATTTTTGGAAGAGTTCTAAACTTCCACCACCCTTTCACTTCAGAAAGGTCTGGCTGTAATTTTTATACCCCTAGTCTTAAGATTCCCCAACCTGTGAACCTAGTTTCTATCCACCCTATCTGTTAGGAATATAGGAACAAGAGTAGGCCACCCAGCCCTGTTGAGTCTGCCCAGCCATTCAACTAGATCGTGCTGATCATTCTCAACGCCGCTTTCCCGCACCATCTCCATATCCCTCGGTTCCCCTAAATATCTTATAAACTTCAATTAAATCAGCCCTTAGTCTAAATTTCAAGGTAAACAGCCCTAGTTTATGTTATCTCTCCTCATAATTTAACCTTTGAAGTCCAGGTATAATTTTGGTAAACCTGCACTGCATTCCCCTCATGTCCAACATATTCTTTGTAAAGTATGGTGCTCAGAACCGCTCTCTGTGTTCCAGGTGTGCTCTCACCAGGGTCTTGTATAACTGAAGCATGACTTTACCCCCTTACATTCTCACCCTCTACATATAAACACCATCATTCCATTAGATTTTTTGATTATTTTCTACACCAGTTCGTGACATTTTAATGGTCTGTGTACCTGGACCCCAAATCTCTTTGGACCCCTACTGTTTCTAGCTTTTCACCATTTAGCAAGCCCTCTATTCTACCCAGTTTAGATCCAAAGTGGATGGCCTCTTATTTGCCTACATTGAAACCTGTTTGCCACAGTTTTGTCATTCGCTGAATGTATCAATATCTGTTTGTAATTTTAACGTTTCCATCTATACTGTTTACAATACCTCCTGCTGATCTTTGTACCATCAGTAAACCTGGACATGTGTCTTTCTATTACATCTTCTAAGTCATTGATAAAAACAGTAATTAGTTGAGGACCCAACACCGATCCTTGCAGACACTTCCTGCCAATTAGAGTACCTGCCCTTCTGATGGGACTTCTGTACTCTACCTGCAGATAGAATTCTATACTGTAACTGCAGAATTAGAAGCCCCTCTGATGAGAGTCCAGCACTGGATTTAATTGCTCACCTTAGGTTATTTCTATTTATTTTTAACTAAAACCGTATCATTAAGATCTTGGAAGGTACATTGACTATGAAAGAAGAAATAAGCGTGGCCTGGAAACCACTTGTAACAAATTGATGGGGGTAATTTTGATTCTGAGTCGGCAACCTGTTCATTCACGAGGGAAATGAAAGTCAGTTGAGGTGTAAAACAAGAGGCTGATTTCCTTTCACCCAGTTTGCAGTATCACACAGAGATGAGACCTTCCCTGTGATACCCAAGTTGAGTGCCATGAGTATGAAATTCTTAGCAAGCCAAGCAGCCATCTGTGTTGCCCTTAGAAAGCTCAGAAAGAAGCTGGGCAGGAAACTATGTAGAAAGGAATTGTTTTAAGAGGACTATATGATTCATCCCTAATGATTAATGATTCTTTGAGAGCACTCTTCAGCATCTCCATTTGCATTGGAGCCAAGTCAAAGAGGAAAGTTGGAAGCGCTAATCTTACTTTTTAACTATATATCTAATTGTGTTACTCTGTGGTGTAAACAGAATAGATAATGAGCTTGTGTGGTTTAATCAATCTTCAGTAGTCCTCGATGCACTCTTGACTTTGCCATGAGTCATCCATTTAGTTAATTCATAGGTCCAAATCACACCACATCAGTCTTTGAAAGGAGCCTTTCAGAAAGTGTTATGTGGTCATTAAAATAGAGGGAAGCATCATTAAAAAAATTACAGAGCAATCCTGGGTGGAGGTTTCTTTACAAACAATCCATATGCCATAGATGCCGGTGTACAAAGTCAGGTTCATAGTTAGGAGGAGCAGGCTGGGAAGTGTGACTTATGATCAGGGCAAAGCTGAGCCATCGTTAAATAAAAACTAATGGTTATTTGTTCATTTAAAATTCAAATGATTGGCTAAAATTACTGTGGATGGTTAATTGGAAGATGTTAGTGCCCTGGAGATGTAACAGGATCCAAGTAAACAAATGACTTGCTTGACAGAGAATGTCCTTAGATCATGATTTCCAAACTGCAGACATAAGCCACAACTGCTGCGCCATTGCATTACAATAAACCCTCATTTAATCAAAACATTTGTGGAACATGCGAGTGTAGTTACAGCCATTTCTCAGCTCATTGACTCATCAAGTTGTGGATGTGCCAGAACTCTGCAGTTTAACACCAGCACTACCAAAGCAATCCAGCTTAACTCCCAGCAAAGACACCACACCCTCACCACTGACACCACCACCCTTCCCCACCGCTCCCAACACCCGCCAACTCCATCCTCTTCCCCAGCCAAAACAGTAAAATCATCGAATGCCAGGGGACCCGCCCCCAAATTTGTGTCGTAAAAGCCGAGGAGCCCTCATCCCCAATAAATGCATCACTATGTAACCCGATATGCCTACAAGCGTGGTCTCGGTCAAAAACAACAGATTCAAATGTCAACTGAAAACAAAGCAAAAGCGGTAAATGTATGTAAAATTCTTTATTCAATTTGTTCACACCTTACAATGGCCTGACCTTGCAAAAGACCAAGGCTTTGCATTGAAAAATGTCAGGAGTCAGCTCCGGAAAAACTCTGTCATCTTTCCCTGTCTAGCGTCCTGTTTTCAGACATGCACAATACAGTCCAATATGTTATTAATGCAGACAAACATGTCTTTGGTGCTTTCATGCTGTAGTGCAAAGTCTTGGAGCATCTCTACAACCTTTGCGGTATTGGCTAGGGAAACAGGTGGGTGAGCGGGTGGGCTTTCATCGGACTCTTCAGGGTCATCAGGCTCTTCAGGCTCCTTGGTTGAAGAATGAATTGCAGTTACCATGGCATCATCTGTCAGTCCCGTCATGCTTCATACTGCATTGGGCCTCTGCATTCATTTCCATGGATGTCTCTGCTGGAATAGCCATGCAGGGCCTCTTACAGGCAAGTGAAAAATACCCTTTCATCAGATTGGTTGGCCTCTCCATGCTCCTCCTCGATCCATGCCTCAAAGAAATGCTGGTGTCATCAATTGGTTTTGTTAGCCACCTACTGAGTGGCTAGTGTCTTGACAGTCATGAAGATTACAAAGTGGCTTCTTTGGATTTCCTATCACAAGATGCAGCAGCTTTTCGGTGCCATCTATGTTGGCGCAGACCATAGCAGTGACATGTTCCTTGCTCCGCTTTCCACCATTACATGCTTCACCTTTGAACATCTAAGAACGGTCTGGCAAAAGATGGTAAAACAGTCCAGTTTCATCTGCATTAAAAACATGCTGAAGTTCTTGAGCTTGGAAAGCTAGGGCCTAATCATCGGCATACAAGGAGAGCCATGACTTGTGGGAGGGAGGTCACTGGTATATATACTGCAGAGAGCCAGTTTGAGGACTGATCCTTGTGGGAACCAGTTACTGGTTATGTGAGGGTGGCTAGTTTGATCTCTAAGTTGCACACGGACTTGTTGATAGTGGAGTCGGTTAGTTGCAATGTTTTCACACAACAGTTGATTTTGGAGAGTCCCAGCAGCCTGCCTGTGTGTTACACTGTGTCATAGGTGGTTCCTGTCTTCAGGTCTTTCTAGAAACCGGCCTCTATGTGAGGTTGTGAGGATTATTTCTGGGATGTTGAGACTAACACAGCTCAAGTGGCTTCCTGTGCTAGTTCACTTGAATCTCCTGATGTCCACAGGGAACTTGCTGCTCAAAGAATGGCACCGACTGACAGTTAACGAAGCACTCCCATTGACACAGGACCTTAAAAAAGAACCTACACACTTATCTGAAATCCCGTAATCCTTCCTGGAGCACACTCCACACCCAACAAACTGATGATAGCCACACCTCTGAAAGGCACACCTCCTGGTTGACTGCAAATACCACCAACCTGGTATCTGACCCAAGAGGTGAAGTCCCAGGTTTCAACCTTCTGCGGAAAATCTGGACAACTATCGATCTTTTGAGGGTGGGCTGGGGAAGATGTGGCCGCTTTCTCCACAAGTGGAACAAGAAGAACAGCTCAGATTGTGACTGGGGCCATCCAAGTCAGACCATCGTCCACATACTGAACTTCTGCCCCGAGAGACCCATTCCTGGTGGCATCACACTGTGCCTGCTGAAGTTGTTGAATGGATTGTTAAGCAAAGCATCGAAGTATAACTGCTTCCCCAGCCACTTGTGTAAAGAAAAGCCTCTGTATTGAATGTTATCCCAGATTTTGTGTTCAAGTCTCTGGAGTGGGACTTGAATCTGCAAGCGTGTGATTCAGAGGTGGGAGTGTTACCCACTGAGCCACACTGATGCCCAAAAGCTTTATAACGAAGTGTCATAGTATCATTATGTCACCTAACAAGGCTGTTCAGTCCATCAACTCCATACTGGCTCCCTGTAGTGCAATCCAGTCAGTCCCATTCCCCTGCTCTATCCCCCTAGCCCTGCGAGTTTATTTCCCTCAAGGACCCATCCAATTTCCTATTGAAATTATTGGTCATCTCTGCTTCCACCAGTCTTGTAGATAGCGAGTTCCAGGTCTTTACCACTCGCTTTGTTAAAAAAAGTTCTTTCTCACATTCCTCCCTGCATCTCGTACCCAAAACCTTAAATCTGTGTCCCCCAGCCCTTGTACCATCAGCTAATAGGAACAGCTTTTCTCTGTCTACCTTATTTAAGCCTTTCAATACCTTGTACACCACTAACAAATCTCCCCTAAATCGCCTTTGCTCAGAGGAGAACAGCTGCAGCTTCTCCAACCTAATCTTGTAGCTAATCCCTGGAACCCTTCTGGTAAACTTCCTCAAGGACCCTCGCATCGTCCCTTTACTTTGCACAGAAGTGATGCACCATAGTTCTACATGAGCTAGGTTTGGTCAGAATGTGGGGTCATTGCACATTTATTTTTCTTGTGGTTAGTCTGTAACTGTGTTCACTGAGGCATCTGTACTCAATATCAAACCAATTGTTTTGCCAAGTTCCAAAGTCTGCCATTCAGCTGGACTAATGTCCATATTTGATAGAATTCTGCATTCTCAAAATGACCAACCCAGATTATTTAAGAGTTATGTTTGGAAAAAACACTAAACAGATTTGCATTTTTCAAAACGCCAAATAACTTACTTTGAAAAATCTATTTCTCAACTTACGGGAGAATGGGAAAACTTCTGTGTATAAATGCCCCTTGAGAGATGCTTTCCTCTCATTTGTGAAACACACTGGGACCAGATGTCATGTTGTATAAAAGCTGGTCCTTTGACGCAGCTCGGTAAAGGGAATGTTGCAACACTTAGAGGGACAGGATTTATTGAACTGTCCGCCTGGGAGCTTCCAGACTATGTGGGCGAGTGTGGAGGTGTCCACTACCAAACTATGTGGGATTCAGGTCCTTGTTTTTTACAGTCTACAGTCAGCCATAGAGTGTGTGGTGCCAATTATAGGTGAAAACGCCTTAACACAGCCTGTGGCATCGGCAGCAACACCCCTCGCCCAAAGAATGCCCTCTCCAAGATACAAGCATGGAAATGTTCAATTGGCTCAAATTGTTTATGCTCTTTATCTCTGCTCTTCCCTTCCGCCCCGTTTGGTACACTTCACCCCCATCACCACCTCCCATATCACTTTTTTAGTGACACCCTCTCTCTCTGAGTAATAGGAGGTCTTGTTGTGCAATGGGTGGCATCCCTGCCTCTGAGCCAGAAGTTCTGGGCTCGCATCCAATCCCAGGACTTGATGACCAAGGAAGGCCATAACATGCCCAAGCAGCTTGAGTATTAACCTGTAAATCCCTCCAACACACGCCAATGGCAGGCGGTAAGAGCAGGAGAGATTCCTGGTCAGCCATGTACTGTAAAGGACATTGGAGCCCCTACCATCACTATCCATAGCTCCAGACTACAACATGCGTATAAAGGTTGGACTTTGCCACAGCAATATAGATTTCCTGACTGAATTGTAACACACCAACTGAGTAAAGCCAGGTAGATCAAGGACTGCAGTAGACCATAGTACATAGGGTACTTACCATTAGCTTCATTCAGATAGGCACCCTTCATATGATTTACACAAACAGAGCATGATAAGGTACCCAAGGGATTCCACAAGAGAATCACTACCAACTATTGCATTTAGAAAGCAGGAGGTGGGTTTGAATTTTTGACACCGTTCCATAGTTCAATGGTGCAGCTGAAGGGACCCACCCCCACCACACCCCCCACTTCAGGGAGGGGAAGAGAAATTATTGGTAAATAATGGAAGCTATTGAAAATAAAGACTTGGTACAACTTAGGAGCTATGATTTGTGACTCCTTATAAAACTGATTTGTTGATCAGTTATCTCAATTAATATTTTGTCAGACATTCTGGCACTAGGGGAAACGTTTGTGGGGAGAGAGTTTAGCTGTTTAAGAGCCGGCATAGGGACAATGGGCTGAATGGGCCGTCCCCTGAGCTGTATCATTCTGTGGGTTCAGTGGGTACCAGCACTTTGCAGCAACAGAACACTGATGCTTATTGGTTATCGTTGAGCAGCATTCTGATCTACACCATTCACTTGCACATGCTGCAAAAAGGAACTTCCAGTGAAAAGCCTACAGCTAGCGCAACTCAAAACTTGAACTCAGCAGGTCTGGCAGCACCTGTGGAGTGAGAAACACAGTTAATATTTTGAATCCAGATGACTTTTTTTTTACCAGACTGCTAAAGCTTCTTAAGAGCTCTGAAGAGTCCTTAGATGCTGCCAGACCTGTTGAGCTTTTCCAGCACTTTGCTTTTATAAAACTTAAACTTGTGTGTGTAGTAAAGGGGATGCAGTGTGTGTCACGCTGAATAACCTGCCCGATTATGCCAGATATAATCTCAATTTAAAATACTGCAGGTGTTGGAGATGTGAAATAAAATCAGAAAACACTGGAAACTCTAAGCAGGACAGGCAGCATCTGTGGAGAGAGAAACAAAGCTAACACTTCAGGTTGATGACACTGTATGTTGTGCATTAAATTTCATTTCAGAAGAAAGAGGGAAATCTAACCAATAGCAGAATGCTACTTAAATCTCTGGAATCTTAATCAAATTAATTAATTTCTTAAATTTTCAAAAACTTCAACAGAATTTTCACCAATTTTTTGATATATGAAACTGACCAAGACATAACAAATAGCACTCTAGTAACACTGAGCACTGACTTTCCGGTAACACCGAGCGCCGACTGTCTGGTAACACTGAGCACCAACTGTCCGGTAACACCGAGCACCAACTGTCCGGCAACACCGAGCACTGACTGTCTGGTAACACCGAGTACCAAATATCCAGTATCACTGAGCCCTGACTGCCCAGTAACACCGAGCACTGACTGCCCAGTAACACCGAGCACTGACTGCCCAGTAACACCGAGCACTGACTGTCCAGTAACACTGAGAACTGAATGTCCAGTAACACTGAGCACTGACTGCCCAGTAACACTGACTGCCCAGCAGCACTGACTGTCCAGTAACACTGAGAACTGAATGTCCAGTAACACTGAGCACTGACTGCCCAGTAACACCGAGCACTGACTGGCCAGTAACATTGTCTGCCCAGTAACACTGAGCAGTGCCTGTCCAGTAACACCGAGCACTGACTGTCCAGTAACACTGACTGCCCAGTAATACTGAGCACCGACTGCCCAGTAACACTTAGCACTGACTGTCCAGTAACACTCAGCACTGACTGCCCAGTAACACTGAGCACCGAATGTCCAGTAACACCGAGCACCGACTGCCCAGTAACACTGAGCACCGACTGTCCAGTAACACCGAGCGCTGACTGCCCAGCAGCGCTGACTATCCAGTAACACTGAGTAGTGTTTGTCCAGTAACACTGAGCACTGAATGTCCAGTAAAACCGAGCACTGACTGTCCAGTAACACTGAGCACTGACTGTCCAGTAACACTGACTGTCCAGTAACACCGAGCACTGACTGTCCAGTAACACCGAGCACTGACTGTCCAGTAACACCGAGCACTGACTGTCCAGTAACACCGAGCACTGACTGTCCAGTCACACCGAGCACTGACTGTCCAGTCACACCGAGCACTGACTGTCCAGTCACACCGAGCGCTGACTGTCCAGTCACACCGAGCGCTGACTGTCCAGTCACACCGAGCGCTGACTGTCCAGTCACACTGAGCGCTGACTGTCCAGTCACACCGAGCGCTGACTGTCCAGTCACACCGAGCGCTGAATGTCAAGTAACACTGACTGTCCAGTAACGCTCAGCACTGACTGTCCAGTAACGCTCAGCACTGACTGTCCAGTAACGCTCAGCACTGACTGTCCAGTGACACCAAGCACTGAATGTCCAGTAACACCGAGCACTGAATGCCCTGTAACACTGACTGTCCAGTAACACTGAGCACTGAATGTCCAGCAATACCGACTGTCCGGTAACACTGAGCACTGACTGCCCTGTAACACTAACTGTCCAGTAACACTCAGCACTGACTGCCCAGTAACGCTGACTGTCCAGTACCACTCAGCACTGACTGCCCAGCAACACTGAGCACTGATTGCCCAGTAATACTGAGCACTGACTGTCCAACAGCATTGACTGTCCAGAAACACTGAGCACTGACTGTCCAGTAATACCGAGCACTGACTATCCAGTAATACCGAGCACTGACTGTCCAGTAACACTAAGCACTGACTGTCCAGTAACACTGAGCATTGACTGTCCAGTAACACCGAGCACTGACTGTCCAGTAACACCAAGCACTGAATGTCCAGTAACACTGACTGTCCAGTAACACTCAGCACTGACTGTCCAGTAACACTCAGCACTGACTGTCCAGTAACACTCAGCACTGACTGTCCCGTAACATCGAGCACTGAATGTCCAGTAACACTGAACACTGACTGCCCAGTAACACCGAGCACTGACTGCCCAGTAACACCGAGCACTGAATGTCCAGCAATACTGACTGCCCTGTAACACTAACTGTCCAGTAACACTCAGCACTGACTGCCCAGTAACGCTGACTGTCCAGTACCACTCAGCATTGACTGTCCAGTAACATTCAGCACTGACTGTCCAGTAACACCGAGCACTGACTGTCCAGTAACACTGAGCACTGACTGTCCAGTAACACTGAGCACTGACTGTCCAGTAACACTGAGCACTGACTATCCAGTAACACTGAGCACTGACAGTCCAGTAACACTGAGCACTGACTGTCCAGTAACAGTCAGCACTGACTGTCCAGTAACACTCAGCTCTGACTGTCCAGTAACACTCAGCTCTGACTGTCCAGTAACACTCAGCTCTGACTGACCAGTAACACCGAGCACTGAATGTTCAGTAACACCGAGCACTGAATGCCCAACAGCACTGACTGTCCAGAAACATTGAGCACTGACTGTCCAGTAACACCGAGCACTGACTGTCCAGAACACCGAGCACTGACTGTCCAGTAACACCGAGCACTGACTGTCCAGTAACACCGAGCACTGACTGTCCAGTAACACCGAGCACTGACTGTCCGGTAACACCGAGCACTGACTGTCCAGTAACACCGAGCACTGACTGTCCAGTAACACCGAGCACTGACTGTCCAGTAACACGAAGCACTGAATGTTCAGTAACACCGAGCACTCACTGCTCAGCAGTACTGACTGCCCAGTAACACTGACTGCCCAGCAACACTGAGCACTGATTGCCCAGTAATACTGAGCACTGACTGTCCAGTAACACTGAGCACTGACTGTCCAGAAACACCGAGCACTGACTGTCCAGTATCACTGAGCAGTGCCTGTCTAGTAACACTTAGCATTGACTGTCCATTAACACTCAGCAGTGAATGTCCAGTAACACTGACTGTCCCGCAACACTCAGCACTGACTGTCCAGCAACACTCAGCACTGACTGTCCAACAACACTCAGCACCGACTGCCCAGTAACACTGAGCACCGACTGCCCAGTAACACTGAGCACCGACTGCCCAGTAACACTGAGCACCGACTGCCCAGTAACACTGAGCACCGACTGCCCTGTAACACTGAGCACTGACTGCCGAGTAACACTGAGCACCGACTGCCCAGTAACACTGACTGTCCAGTAACACTGAGCACTGAATGTCCAGTGACATTAAGCACCGACTGCCCAGTAACACTGACTGTGCAGTAACACTGAGCACTGAATGTCCAGTAACACCGAGCACTGAATGTCCAGTAACACCGAGCACTGACTGCCCAGCAGCACTGACTGTCCAACAGCGCTGACCACTGGCTGTCCAGCAGCGCTGACCACTGGCTGTCCAGCAGTGCTAACCACTGACTGTCCAGCAGCGCTGACCACTGACTGTCCAGCAGCGCTGACCACTGACTGTCCAGCAGCGCTGACCACTGACTGTCCAGCAGCGCTGACCACTGACTGTCCAGCAACGCTGAGCACTGAATGTCCAGCAACACCGAGCACTGAATGTCCAGTGACACTAAGCACCGACTGCCCAATAACACTGACTGTCCAGTAACACTGAGCACTAACTGTCCAGTAACACTGAGCACTGAATGTTCAGTAACACCGAACACTGACTGCCCAGCAGCACTGACTGTCCAGCAGCGCTGACCACTGACTGTCCAGCAGCGCTGACCACTGACTGTCCAGCAGCGCTGACCACAGACTGTCCAGCAACACCGAGCACTGACTGTCCAGCAACACCGAGCACTGAATGTCCAGCAACACCGAGCACTGAATGTCCAGTAACACCGAGCACTGAATGTCCAGTAACACCGAGCACTGAATGTCCAGTAACACCGAGCACTGAATGTCCAGTAACACCGAGCACTGAATGTCCAGTAACACCGAGCACTGACTGCGCAGCAGCACTGACTGCCCAGTAACACTGACTGGCCAGCAGCACTTAGCACTGACTGCCCAGTAACACTGACTGGCCAGCAGCACTTAGCACTGACTGCCCAGTAACACTGAGCACTGAATGTCCGGTAACACTGACTATCCAGTTAATCAGTTATCTTTGATCCTGACTTCCTTTCATCTTTTAAGTAAAGAGTTAGTTATGGCACAACTGTTTGCAACTTGATATTGACAACACCTTTCTGGGACTTGGGTGACTCAGGGACTCTTCATTGTAGACTTAGAACAAACTGATTCTTCATCTGATGTCTAACAATTAAACCATCCAGGCTTACTGTCAGCCAGACTCAGCACATGTCATTTTAAACGTCCTTTCATTCACCCTCCATTTGAAACTACAATATTCTTATAAACTACTATAATATTCTTATAAACCAAATGATACAGTAACATTGACTGTATAGTAACACCGGGCACTGAGTGTCCAATAACACTGAGCACTGACTGTCCAGCAACACTGAACACTGACTATACGATACCACTATGTCAAGAAGATATAATAATTCTCATAATGTTATTGGAATTTATTGTAAAATAGAGTAATAGTGGAATGTGCCTATATGTGACTCTGTGTGTGTGAGACTTAATTGAATTTGACTGGGTGCTTTTATCTCAGAAGAGAGGTTAGGTTTGAAATGTTAATTAAGTAAACATGGGGAAGTTTAAAAACATAGGTGTCAGGGGAACATCTGCATTTTGAAATAATCCGGGCTAGATTGTTTTCAAAGGAAGGGTGAAATGTGTCACCAGGCAAGGTGAAGTTTAGAAACATTGTGCTTATTTTCCCCAAAGATTACTGGTAAAACTTAGTACTATGAGAGGGTTTTATTACCAGGGAGATAAAGTCCAAAGACATAGTGAAACAATGGGTATTTGCATTCAAAGGGGAAAATATGTATCAAGGAGCAAAGGTTGTGTGTCAGGGAGGCAATTTTGAGATCTTACAAGTGTGAAAGAGCCTTTAGCATTTATGCCTCAAGCTGCTGTCTCCAGGGGCTGAAGTGAAGTGAACTCACTTTGAATTCGACTTGTTCAGGGTATCATGTTTCTTTGCCTGGGTCTTTTAAAATCTATAGGGAAAATTTTCTCCCTGTCTGGGGTGGGGGGGGGTGGGGTTGGGTGGGAGTGGGCGCGGGCAGACGTGCAGCCGGTCACCACCCGCAATCGGCTGCACGCCGCCATTTTATGTGGGTGGGCCATTTAAGGCCCGCCCAGCATGACATGCACCTGGAAGCGCTGAGCGCTCCCTCTGCGGGCGGAGGGTATAGGCTGAGTCGGGGGCCTGCGCTCTTTCACACGCATATACATGAAAGAGCACAGAAATCTCCCTGAGGCACAGAGCTGCCTCAGGGAGATTACTTTGATTTTTTAAAATTTAAATAAAGGAAAAAATAATTTTTTAAGACATGTCCCCCCATGTGATAGTGCCACATGAGCTGGGACATGTCTATGAATTTTATTAACATTTTTTATTAAAGTTTAAAAACCTTCATGAAACCTCATCCCGCCCATGGATGAGGTTCCATGAAAAATGCGAAGGCCGCCTGGGCTCTTCGCCTGCCCGTCAACCTTCAGTTGGATGGGCAGCTCAGTTAATTATTTTAATTGGAATTTAAGTGGCCTTAATAGGCCTTTGACAGTTCGGCAGGTGCATGCCCGCCGAACTGAAGATCTGAACAACACGCATTGACTTCACCGCGCGTCATTTTACGCGTCGGCGAGCAGGGCCTGCCCCCGCACGCTGACCCGAAGATTCTGGTCCATGTGTCTTACTGTTGCCTTAACAAAAGCGGAACTGGGAGTTAGATTGATTAGGGGATTTAGAACTTATCATAGTAGTGATTTATAGATCTATGTACGTGTTTAAAATAATTTCTCTTATTAATAATTTAATTTTATAAAAACCTATAAGACTTGGTGGTCTTATTACTACTGAATTCAAGGCACACATCTCGAAATTTATACAAACTTAAAATTAGTTGTGACAGTTGTTTGAAGTTTCCTTTGGGGATTTGAACAACTCAGCATTTACCATTGGCTATGTCGTAACAACTGACTGCTCAGTAACACCAGGCACTGACTGCAATAATTAAGAGCACTGATATTCCAGTAACACAGACCAGGTCACATCAGTAACCATCAGTAACAGAACAAAAGTTTCATGGCTGTATAATTTGCAATTCTCTCTCTCTGCAGGTATGGGAAGGCCTTTGAGCATGAACCCACACTGCACTCGGGGATTAATGTCGCTGTGTTCCTCATGGCAGCAGAACATCAATTTGACACCTCACCTGAACTTCGAAAAATAGGTTATGTTTACTGCATGAATCATCTCTATTGGACAGCAGTGTTTAATAATGCTTAATCCTATATTAAAGCTTTTCTCACCATAATCAGTCTTAAAAAGTGGATGCTGATTTTGTTTTTTAAATTATTTTAACATAAAAACAAAGGCTGTTTCTGGGATGCTATTTGAATCAATATCAGGATGGGTATTGGCAAAACACAGTGCTCTACAGTACCTGAGTTACACTCCCAGCTTCCAAACGGGTTGCTTCCTTTTACTTTTCCTAGCCAGGTAACTTCTGATCCCAGGATTATCTTTCACTTTGAGGATAATACTATAAATTTCTTCCTCTGGCTCCAAGCTAGACAAATCTTCCAACCTTTTGAACCCCTTATGAACTCAGTTTTCATAGTGAGCACAAGCTCCCACCTGCGTTCTGCTTGGTGAACAATAGAATCAATTTTCTCTGCTTTCCATGCAGGCTGGCTGATTTTATTCCTTGCTCTCTACTTCTCAGTTGGCTGCAGACCATGTGAGATAAAACCTGCATCTGCCTTCTTTTCTGTGATATTTCTGCATTTCCGGGGAAGTCTGTAACCTGATCTCAAAATGGCTCCCACTACACTCTTCTCCATGCCAATGGGAAACATACCCCTGTATCCAAGTAGAAACGTTAATCAGTTATCCTTGATCCTGACTTCCTTATATCCTTTAAGTAAAGAGTTAGTTATGGCACAACTGTTTACAACTTGATATTGACAACACCTTTCTGGGACTTTGGTGACTCGGGGGCTGTTCATTGTAGACTTAGAAACAGTTGTCATTGTCCCCATGTGTAATTATCTTGCACGTCCCTCTCAATAAAACAAATGTGAGTCTTCTTCTGATGTCTTAACAATTAAACCATCCAGGCTTACTGTCAGGCAGACTCAGCACATGTTGTTTTAAATGTCCTTTCATTTACCCTCTATTTGAAGCTACAGTCCCAAACTATAATATTCTTATAAAGCAAAAGATATAGTCTTAAAATGTAAAAACCCTATAAACCTCACAATTGTAACATTTAGCCTGAGAATTACTAAACCTGACACTTGTGTGATATTAGTAGATTATTAAATGGATTTCTGGTCCATTTCTTGCAGGCAATTTTCTGTTGTGAGAAAGTTTGTACAGTACTACAGATGAACCTTATAGTAATTACACTGGGTACTGTCACTATAACGGGAAGCTAGATATACCTTGAGGAGACAGGAATAGAATAATATGCTAATTGGGTAAAATGAGGTTCATGTGGACCATTTGAACCATTACTGTGCTGTAAATTCTATGCAATAGATACATATGTGGACCTTGCACCCTATTGTAATCCCAGCGTATCACTCACATTCCACCACTGCTGTTGATGGGTCTGCAATGTAGTTACTTGCCTGTAACCTGTAAAGTGAGCCCCTGTACACTCCATCTGAAAACTACACCCTTTGTGCACTATGGGGATTATATCGAGTGTTGTAATAGAACCAGAAATGACAGAAAGAAGCCCACCATGACAGCACCAATGACAGCTTTTCAACTGAGCCTATCTAATATCACTTTTGAACTGTGTTCTTTTATAAAGTAGGATCTTCTTTAAAACCCATTCAATTCAAATTCACCTGCTACACTAATGTCCTTTAAGGAGGGAGGCCTAATGTTCTTACCTGATCTGTAACTCCAGTCCCACTCCAACATGGCTGTCCTTGAAGCAGCCCAGCAGGCCGTCGGGGTTACAGTGGGGCAATTTTGACTGAGGGCAATTATATAAAGGAGGCTTTATCCATTATACATCTCTCCTCTTTTTATCTCCATTGATATCAAAATTGCATCCACGCAGTTTTAGCAACTCATTTGGCAGCTAGAAATGGGCAATAAATGCTAGCCTTGCCAACAGAGCCACACCCCAAGAATGATTTTTTTATATGTTTCAATTAGGGCCCCACAGTCTGCAAATAGACCACATATTTCCACTGCTGTTAGCTGTACACCCAAGTGCACACGGTCTATTAGCATTATCCTGCAGTAAACCCAACAGCATCTGTTCTGATGACGCTACCTTCAAAAACAGCTCCTCTGACATGTCCTCCTTCTTCCTTAACCGAGGTTTTCCATCCACGGTCGTTGACAGGGCCCTCAACCGTGTCCGGCCCATATCCCGCGCATCCTCCCTCACGCCTTCTCCTCCTTCCCAGAAACATGATAGGGTCCCCCTTGTCCTCACTTATCACCCCACCAGCCTCCGCATTCAAAGGATCATCCTCCGCCATTTCCGCCAACTCCAGCATGATGCCACCACCAAACACATCTTCCCTTCACCCCCCCCCTGACGGCATTCCGTAGGGATCGTTCCCTCCGGGACACCCTGGTCCACTCCTCCATCACCCCCTACTCCTCAACCCCCACCTATGGCACCTCCCCATGCCCACGCAGAAGATGCAACACCTGCCCCTTCACTTCCTCTCTCCTCACCGTCCAAGGGCCCAAACACTCCTTTCAAGTGAAGCAGCATTTCACTTGCATTTCCCCTAACTTAGTCTACTGCATTCGTTGCTCCCAATGCGGTCTCCTCTACATTGGAGAGACCAAACGCAAACTGGGCGACCGTTTTGCGGAACACCTGCGGTCTGTCCGCAAGAAAGACCCAAACCTCCCTGTCGCTTGCCATTTTAACACTCCACCCTGTTCTCTTGCCCACATGTCTGTCCTTGGCTTGCTGCATTGTTCCAGTGAAGCCCAACGCAAACTGGAGGAACAGCACCTCATCTTCCGACTAAGCACTTTACAGCCTTCCGGGCTGAATATTGAATTCAACAACTTTAGATCTTAAACTCCCCCTCCCCCCATCCCCACCCCGTTTCTCCCCCCTCCCTTTTTTTTTCAGTAATTTATATAGATTCTTCTTTTCCCACCTATTTCCATTATTTTTAAATCTAAAACTAAAACTTTGTTAGTCTTTCCACTCCACCCCCACTAGAGCTGTACCTTGAGTGTCCTGCCTTCCATTCTTAATTAGCACTTTTCTTAGATAATATCACCACCTTCAACACCTCTTTGATCCTTTTGTCTGTGACATCTTTTGATTATCTGCTCCTATCACTGCTTGCTTATCTCCACAATCACCACACCCTCAACTTCTCTCTCCCACCGCCCCCCCACCTTAGACCAGCTTATATTTCACCTCTCTCCTAACTATACTCAGTTCTGCCGAAGGGTCATGAGGACTCGAAACGTTAACTGATTTCTTCTCCGCCGATGCTGCCAGACCTGCTGAGTTTTTCCAGGTAATTCTGTTTTTGTTTTGGATTTCCAGCATCCGCAGTAGCTTTTAGCTTTTTGTTTTTATCTCTCCTCATAAAGTAGGTTTCAATTTCCGATTTCATGTTGGTGTTGATTCGACCATAAAAACCTGACGTAATTGCATGATCAACGATTCTGTAGCATTTTCAACTGTTTGCATGTGCTACGCTGCTGTTAAGATGTTATTTTAACTGGGACGCGTTAAAGTGTTTGCACAGTTCAAAATGAAGTATACATTGAGATAGTGTGTACCCACATGATAAATGTTACTTGATCCCAAGATAAATATGATGTGAAAAGGCTACATAGCTCATTTGAGTTCATCTCTTCACAAAGAATTATTTGCTCAGCCCAAATTACTCCTCCCAGAGTGTTTCTGCTCCATTACCCTACCTACATGTGTATCTGAAGCATTTATTACTCTTGAGTGAAGAAACTTCTCCAGACATCAATTCACTTTTCATCAGTTTAAACTTCTGCTCCTTTGTGACTGCCATGGTTCACCTTGACGTACCGTTCCAGACTTGTTTATCCTGTTTAAATATATCTCTGGATTACAGAAAGGATACCCCAGAACGAAAAGCCAGTAAAACTTGGAAATGACTGGTAGTGGTCAGAACTGGAGTTCTATTTTAAGACAGGACCAGTTCAGATCAGTACCAGCCATTTCCGAGGTTTTACTGGTTTCTCCTTCTGGGTAATGGGACCTTGGTTAAAAGATGCAAAAAATGTTTACAAGGATGATACCAGAACCTTTTCAGTTTAGAAATAAGGGTTTTCCATTTAAGATGGAGATGAGAAGAATTTTTTTCTTTTGAATCTTTTGTTTCTTTACTTGTGCCATTACCACTCCCTTTCGCCCTGCATCACCAACTCTTTTTTCATTTAATCTCCCCCTATCCCACCCGACCAAAGGTCCTTCGTTTTGTTTTTTTCCCCTCGTCCTCCCCCATTTCATCTGTTTAAAATCTATTATATTTCTAGTTTTTCTGATGAAAGGTCATCGACCTGAAATGTTACCTCTGTTTCTCCCTCACCCAAATGCTGCCTGAGCTGCTGATTGTATCCAGCTTTTGAGTAATGCAGTATATGAATTTCAGTGTCAGGTACGTAGGCTGTACATCCCAAAGACCGGTGGATCATATCAAACAACACATCCCATCCGTTGTTCGCAAGTAACCTACCCAACCAGCCCATGCTTACAAAACTCAAAACGTAGTGTCCAACATTCGATGTGATTCCGCGATTGGGTAATATTTGCTAAGTAATCCCCAGGAGGAAGTTCCATTAATACGGGCACCCACTGGAACCAGTTCTGAATGGGGAAATGAGAACAGCTCAGAACTGGCGCTCCAGTAGAAATTGTCAGTTAAGGTACTAGTGGTACTGCTGATTTGGCTACTACTGGTACGAACTGGTTATTTATCCAGTTTATCCGCTGTGCTTTATATTGCGCTTAGATTTATTGTTACGTGTATTTATTTATCATTTTTATTGCCGGTCAGCATCAACTGATGTCATTAAATCCCCCTTCCAATGTGTATTTTTTGGATGGAAATGCTCAAGATTAATAAGTAGGATTCTGCAGATTTTCAGATCAGACAAAACACTAAGAATAAAAAAAGTATGTGTAAAAACTGTGCAAATTTTATTGTGAAAAATGCCAAGCATACAAAATTAAATTTCCTCATTGATCGCAGGCAAAAAAAACCCTCAGAATGAAGGTTTCATTAAAGGGTCAACAACTTTATTCCTGGAAAAAAAAGTGAGAAATCACAAATAACTCGTATCAAAACGCTGATTGATTCCAGGTTGAACTTGCTCACAGTTCAGATCCATTCTTATCTCTGTTACATAACTGATTGGCTTGCCTTGCTCCTTTGAAACCTCATCCTCACACAACCCCTTCTTCAAATGATGACTGAAGCATGCTGCAGATCGGGAAGGAAAAGGAAAACATAAGCTTTGACTCACTCAAACCATTAAAGTTAAACAAATAGCGAAAAATAATGGAACAAAAGGAGTAGAAAAATAACTGCTGCTCACAGAGCTCCAGCCCTCCATGCAGTGGAACCTGTAGGAGGGGGGAAGAAAATGGAACATATCAGTGTTCTGTGTGTAAGATCTGTAATACAGACTAAATTACGGTGCATATCCAGACTGCATGAATGAAGATTATGTATATATATATCACCCCCTGAGATATCAATCACTTTTAAGGATGCTTTGTGTGTGAACTGGCACAGATTTTATTTGGAACATTCAGAAAATAATACCCTCCCATCTACTGGAGTGTAAAGACCTCCACACGTGTACTTACCCAGCTGTGCAAATAAATACAGGCGCAGCTTCATTCTGTGCAGGCCTGTTGCTCCGAAAGGCATGGTCATGGGCTGCAGTGTCCCCACACGTGATCACTGTGGTCCTCGGGCTGCAACATGAAGCAAGAGTAATAGTTAATGACTCAGCACTAAGATAGCTGTTGCATAAGGGTTGCAGTTATCTAAACACATATTACTGTGCATGCAGGTGCTGAAAAATTGGTCCCGGAGCCTGCAGTTGAGCCTCGATAGCTCGAGCTCCAACCTTTCCTGGAGGCCTTGATTGATCCTGGAAAACTCCTCCAGATTCTGCTGCAGGGCTGCCTTCTCTGCCTCCAGCCCCTGAACAGTTAGTCACTCTTCCTGGTTCTGGGCAGGTTCTGCGCAATCCTCCAGCTGCATTGCTGCCCTGGAAGTACTAGCTTTATTACACTTGGTTGCTCGATGGTGGGACTGCATGCTTCTCAGCTTCTTGCGTTGGCTGGCATATATGCTCAGGCAATTTTATCCTTCTATTAGGAAAAAGAAATTAGTTGTTAACAAGGTTGTTGACATTTTTGATATGAGCAAGCACACAAGTTCCCTGCACTATTTGCTTTCAGGCACATGATTGTGCATGCAGGTCTGTGAGACTACAGTATTAACAAAGACGTTGAAACACAATGAGTGGAGAGCTGCACATATACCCTGGTCGCAGTAGCATCTTCCAGTGCCCTCTTTGCTTGAAGGGTTGCGAGGGGCACATAATTGGCACTGGTGTCACTCTCTACAGTCGTGTCCCAAACCTTTGGGATTTGCATGTGTGTTGATTCCTCCTGCTCCTTGAGGCCTTCGCGGGACTCTGCAGACAAAGAAAGAAAACCTCAACATATCTTAAAGATGCAATTAATTTGCAATGGCCACGAGCGCAACGTTTCTGCATTTTCATTGAGATTTACCTCTAAGCAAAAGGATCTGTGCCTCATAAAAGACATCGTCCCTGCAACCAGTTCTCTTCCCTCAAATCATAGTCAATCGAGCTGCCGACACTCGAGTGGACCCGCCTTTCCTTACACACCTATGAGTCATGGTGTGTCTTAGGATCAAACTTTTTGTTGCCCTCTTTAATTGACTCAACCCTACAGACTTGTTTATCAGCCAGGAATCAGATTCAAGCGGACTTTGCTGCACCAGCTGTTCTTGGCTCCTAGAGATATCGATTGTATTGATTTAAGAAATCAGTGCCAAAAATAAGCCCTTTTCGCCCAAGTTGCAAAAAGCATGCTTCCATTATCCCCACTCTATATCTTCTCTCAACTTACCAATCCCTCCCTCCACCCTCAGAAGGCTCTCTGTCCCCTCCTTCCCTCTAGCCTTCAAACTCTATTCCTCCTTCCCTCCAGCCTCCAAACTCTCTTCCTCCCTCCTCCCAGCCTCCAAACTCTCTTCCTCCCTCACTCCAGCCTCCAAACTCTATTCCTCCCTCCCTCCAGCCTCCAAACTCCCTTCCTCCCTCCCTCCAGCCTCCAAAATCCCTTTCTCCCTCCCTCCAGCCTCCAAACTCTCTCTCTCCCTCCAGCCTCCAGGCCTTGGGCCCCGCCAATGCCACCGAACTCTGGGGCCTGCGTTTTTCCGATGTTCCGGGGCCTCTCTCCTTCCCTTCTGCCTAAGCTCCCGACCACCTGTCTCCATGCCGCCGCCGAACTCTCTCCCCTCAGACCGAACCTCTCCAGTACTCACCAGCTGGAAACATCACTTCTGGTTTCCAGCCGGCCCTTAGCAAAGATCTCCAGTTGGGGGGCTGATAGGGGCCGGAGGCAGGGAGGATAGTGAGGAGAGCGGGTAGTGGTGGGAGAGAGTAGGGGGGTACTGGGGGGGGCAGTGAAGAAGGGGGAGTGAGGGGATAACGCCTCTACCAATCAGGGTACACTTGCCAACCAATCAGCACTCTCTTCACATACAGTATAAATTGTTGTTTTCCTCTTTTATTGGTATTCTTGCTAAATGTCCTGATGAGTGCAAGATGAAAAGATTCGACACGTCTCTTTTTTCCAGCAAGACTTGCAGTATGTTGTGCTTGGGGTACTACCTCATTTTTCTCCAATTTGGTACTATTCCTCATTAATGCATAAAGCATCGTACAGCCAGTTCCAAATGTCTGCATCCAAAGTCCAGACATACAACCCTCCATTTTATTCTCTGCCCCCTTCTCCCTGCTGGACAGGGAAAGATGGGGCAAGAGGCCAAAACCTTGAAAATCACAATCTTGCCTTCAACTCCTGCATTCCTATCCCCAATAATATTCAAACCATAGAATGGTGACAGCACAGAAGAAGGTCATTCAGCCTGTCATGTCTCTGCTGGCTCTTTGCAAGTGCAATTCACCTTGTCCCACTCCCAGCCATTCTCCTGTAGCTGTGCAGTTTTCTCTTTTCTCTTCAGAAAATTATGCAATTCCTTTTTGAAAACCACGATTGAACCTGCCTCCACCACACTCTCAGGCAGTGCGCTCCAGATCCCAACCACTTGTTGTGTGAAAAAGCTTTCCCTCATGTCGTCGTTGCTTCTTCTGTGAGTCACAATATTAACGGCGGTGATTCAGGCCCTGGAAGAGGCTCCCAATGAAAGGATGTGGAGACCCACTCAAGATGCAAAATGATGTCAGGTACGAGATGCCGTTTTGTGAAGCTAATGTTTGAGCGGTGGAAATCAGCCAGAAACTTGATGGTTGGTAATTCACTGGATTTCCCTTCCTCACCACAAGCTGCATTTGTACATTAACAACGGCATGTCTCGCTCTGTTCCCACTATTTTTCAATAAATTCTCGACCATTATAATGTAAACACACATTTTTTGAGGGATATTTAGTATTTCTGGATATGTTACACGGTAGTATGTTCTGATAGAGATTGCATAGTGAATAACAATCAGTAGAATCAAACCTTTCAACAGACTTACTCGATAGTTCTATTTTACAGTCAGAGTGCAGATACTTTTGCCATTTCTTTGTGAGGAATTCAAAACCAACCATGGCCAAAGTGGACCTCTTTGGGCTGACTCCCACACACGTTAGAAATGTTTCCTGGGACCTGTGTCCTAATGCAACTATTGTTTTGGGGGTTTGTGCAGGTATGAAACTGAGCAGCTTACTGGGACGGAAGGGAAGCCTGGAGAAGATGCAGTTCTACTGGGACGTGGGCTTCTTCTTAGGCGCCAGCATCTTATTCAACGACCAAACGAAGATCATTCAGGCCTCAGAGAAGCTGTACAGGCTGAATGCCCCTGTCTGGTAAGTCCGGAGTCAGCGTTTGGATCTCAAAGGATTGCAGCAATCTCACACTGTATTTCAGAGAGACAGCGCTATATTTTACATGTCCCCACTGGGTGCGTTTTGGGAAGAGGGGGGCGTGTAAAATAGGGGTGGGTACCCACTCCATCACCTTCTCACCCACCCCGAGCTCACCCCCATAACACAGTGGGTGAGCAGGGTACTAAAATCGGCACATATTCAAATAAGTAACCATGGGTCAATTACACTTGTTATCACGTCAATCGGATTGGCCAGCAGCGCCAGAGGGCGGGGCTTCCTGCTGCCCAGGCCATAAGATGTTTGGCATGGGCAGTTGGGCAACCCAATTGCTTTAAGAAGTTCTTCAAAGTGCAGGAAGGAAGGGGGTTCGCTCTTCGGGCCTGCCCTTTGCCGTTCATGGGGCAGCCCCCACTATGACAGAACAGCCCCCCCGCCCCCTTCCTTCCTGCCCATCCATAGCCTTAAAACCACCACCCTCCTCTTCCCTCCATCCTCCTCCCAACCTACCCAAACCCTCCCTGCCCAATACCCTGGACTTAGCTGCTCTGGGGATCCACCGGACTTCTTCCTCCTTCTCCTGCAGTCCCAGCAGCTGCCACTGATGCACTGATGAGGGGCAGAAGTCCCATTGGGCCCTTGTTTAGCCTCCCTGAAGCGCGTTCTGGCTGCGGGTTAGTTCAGCATGGAGCATGTCGGCTCGACATTGCTTCCAGTGTGGAGGATTGGGTTGGGGATGCGACCTGTCCACGTCCCCCACCCCCCTCCACTTTATTATTATTATTATTATTATTATTCATATTCAGCCCACAGTTTCACTGTCACAGTGCTATCTACAAACCAGTTGAAATAAATACTGGTTCATCAAGTTCCACCCTTTCAATCTCCATCTCTTGTGGGAGCATTTTTGCAGATATTTCTTTTAACATGTACTAATCAAGGAAATTAGCCGAATGTGGTGGCGCTTAATATCCACCTTGAAGTTGTTTGATCTTTCAGTTTCTCATGAAATGATATTTATTCCTGCTTCTTCTGCTCCCTTACACCATCTAGTCTTGTAACCTTCCTGGCTCCTTCACACTGTGTGACTCAGTCGCGAGTCCCAACACCGGACAGAACCTGCTCTTTGAAATAGTGCCGAGGGATTTTTTATGTTCACCTGAGAGGCAAACTGCCCTTGGTTTAATGGCAGCATAGTGGTAATGTCACTGGGCTAGTAATCCAGGGGCCCGATCAAATACCCTGAGGACATGAGTTCAAATCCCACCAGGGCAGCTGGCGGAATTTAAATTCACTTAATGAATCTGTGATTGAAAGCTAGTCTCAGTAATGGTGACCGTGACAACGATCATCGATTGTTGTAAAAACACATCTGGTTCACTCATGCCCTTTAGGGAAGGAAATCTGCTGTCCTTACCTGGTCTGGCCTACATGCGACTGCAGACCCACAGCAATGTGGTTCATTCTGACTGCCCTCTGTATGGCCTCACAAGTCATTCAGTTCAAAAGCAATTATGGATGGGCAACAAATGCTGGCCTTGCCAGTGAAGCCCATGGGTTAAAAAAAAGACCTTCAAAGAATGGCACTTCCAGCAGTGCAGCACCTCCTCAGTACTGCACTGGATCAGTAAATGTGGCCAAGCCAGCATTTCCCACGTCCAGGAAAGAAAGGAACCTGAGGAGGCTTGAGGCAATGGTATGTTTGCAACCCCTGTATTCCTCTTTGTGTACATGTCGGTGTGGGTATGTGTGCAGATGTTTGTGTGTGTGGAAACGGCTATAGCTCCTGGGACTCCATGTTGCATGCCGGAACTGAAAAAAGCTTTGTCATGGCATGTTTAATTTCATTTCCTGCCAGTAAAGTTGCTCAATTTAACAACTGCCTTTGTGTAAAATTAAAGTGTAATTGGAACCCCGAGCTGAATGAGTGCCTCCGGTAGAAGCGGAGATATGGCAGGCCCCAGACTGAGCAAGAGAGCAGTCAGATCCCTGTTGCAAATGGGTGAAGAGTTTGACGAGCCGCGCTGTGCTTTGACCAAGAATTCAGCGCTGTGGGTTAAAATGGCTATGCTCCATCAGATGAGGGAGGGGAGTCGGTGTAATACTTTTACAGAAGATGTTTGGTGCGACCTAGCCCAATTCCAACTAAATTCTCCTGCACAATACACCATTGAACACACCAAGTTAGCCAACTGAGTGGAAATGCCTCACACTGGTACAGTAGGCAGCATCTGAGCTTGACCTGACTCTCACTGGGGCTCCGCTCTGCATTTCGAGTTTGGATTCCTCAATGGTAATACTAGTTTCCTGAATTCCATTCCCCAGCGCCTCTCACCTTGCTCAGCATCTAAATTCACTGAGTTTTATAGGTTAATAAAAACCTATTTTAGGTTTGTGGTTTTGACTCCTCCCACTCCTCAGCCTGTCCCTTTCTCCTCAAGGTACCTGGCATCAGCAATGGAGACCTACCTGCTCTACAAGCGCTTCAAGCCAGAGACCAGCGAGCAGCCTTTGGCCAGACAAGAGTTGGTGGACTTCTGGATGCAATTCTTACTGTCAATCTGCAGGGACAAAGAGCCCACGGATAAATTCCTGGTGAGAGAATAATGTAGGCATACGACCAGCTGGGAACATGCTACAAGATGGGTACACAATACCATCTGGGCACACACTACCAGCCAGGAACATACTATCAGCTGGGAACACGATACCATCTGGGTACATGCGAACATCTGGGTACATGCCACCAGCTAGGAACATACTAGAAGTTGGGTACATGTTACCAACTAGGTGTACACTACCAGCTGGGTACATGCTACCAGCTGGGTATACACTATCAGATGAGAGCATACTATCAGCTGGGAACATGATACACCTGGGTACATGCTAACATCTGTGTACATGCCACCAGCAGAAAACATGCTATGAGCTGGGCACCTAGCACACACGACCAGCTGATGCTGCAGAGGCTGTGTGGGCTGTACGCACCATGTCCAGGTACATTGTAGATAGGACTGTCTGAGGACACTTCACAGTACAGAGAATTTCTGCCTAAACCCACTGTTAAAAACACCCCTAGTTTGGCTCTCCCATTTGCAGCATGTCTAACTTTGATGTGGAATCAGGATAATTCCAGATTTTATCCCTGATTTGGGCCAAGTTAACTCTCACGGGTTGGACAATGTTTCAAATCTGAATATTGAACAATTTGACAATTTGTTCCATGTCCTCGTGAGTAAGAGACCCCAACAGGCTGTTTGAAATCTCAACCTTAACTTTCACCAACAGGTCCTTACCTTGGAGCCAACAAAGGTCTTCCAACCAACCCACCTCAGCGTGAGCGACAGTGACAAGGACAAGGCTGTGAGCATGTGGCATGTCTCACCCGATGACAAGGTATCTGAATATCACAATCAAATTGTTCCACTCGTAATGAAGCAGTGCCGAGTGCTCACTGCTCATTTCTAGTAACGTCTTGTGTGGATATTGGTGAATTATGAGAATTACACCATGTGTCAGTCAGGAAGTGATACTGGTGCTTAAAGCATTAAATTGTCCATAAACCTGGCTCGTACTTTTGACACAAAGGTCAGAGGGTATCTGGAGTCCCACCCCAGATGCTGGGGGCCAAATGGAGCTGATGTTGGTAGACTTTTGCTCGGTATGCTTATTGAGAATTACAGATTAACTGGCCGAGTAGGGACCTTGTTCCCTCTTGAGCTCTTACCTATCGAAGGTTTCGACCTTCAGTCATCGATATCCCTCATTCTCAGAAGCTCCCTGGACCCTTTGATGACCCTTCCATCTCCTCGGGCGTGGCAGCGGAAAGTCCCCTGAGAATCCAGCCCAGAGTCTACCACGAATAAAGATCCCAAACAGGGAAATTGGGATGTGGTTGGGGCTGAGGGTGGAATGCACCCCACCTCCCCTCCCCCGACCTTTTTACTCGTTTCCATATCCTTGGAGTTGCAATGTAGGGAATTAGAACAGAAATGGAGATTGAAGTTAAATTAATGAATGTCTTTAATCTGTATGGTTTGAGCAGCCTCTAATGTTATTTGTTTTATTGACAGAATGGAATCTACACATGGACTTTCAGTGCAGCATCTATCCGGGGTGTGAGGTAAGTGCGGGGAGAAACCTGCCCAAGCGGTTGTGACAATCTCAGAGAAAGGTTACCAGTGCAGTGTTTAAGTCAATATAGAGAACTTTCTGGAAACTCTATCCAGGCTGTGGGCCTTGCAATCTGCCGTGCTCCAGGTTGCTAACTCTGCTTGGATGAATTCCTGGAGTTCACACCACATAACCTCGAACACTCCCACCCATTCAAAACAGCCCCTTCCCATTTCCAATATTTTTGTAACTAATTGACAGAAGTGTTCGGAGAATATTAAAATGAATCACACTTTTTATTGTCCCTGTGATTTTTCTCCTGCGGTTGCTCACAGCAGTCTGCAGGAGATTAATCTTTAATCTCCCCTTTACTGTTGGCAATCCTTGTTCCAGGACTGAGCAGGAGAAACAATCTGCGCTCAACCAAAGAAGATGAACACTGGCAATGATCCAAGTGTTTTAAAGGAATGAAAGGTATTTTGACCCTGAAGAGAAAACAAAAGCATGGGAGAGATAAGATAATTAAAGGAGGAGCCAACTATAATTCCAAGAGTAATCTTGTGCTTAACATTTATCTTAATGGCTGGACTCCCACCTCAAACATTCAATGTCGAGCAGCAGAATTCATTGGGTTGCCAACCCTCCAGGATTGGCCTGGAGTCTCCAGAAATTGAAGATCAATCTCCAGGACATTAAGAAAATACTTCTTTTTGTTTATTTGAATATTTTTCTTTTCTAGATGTAAAAATATTGAAATGAGTATTGGGGGAGAAAGGCTGTTTGGTTGACAGTCAAGCATCATCCAATTGGGTTATGAGTCTTTTTGCTTTCCAATTGGCACTGGAAGGCAGTTCATCACAGGGATGGATGTGTTGGCTGACTAATGGCTGGAGTGTGGGGCAAGTCATGTGATGAAGCCTCCAAGAATACATCTAAACACAGTTGGCAACCCTACTGGTATAGCAGCAGGAAGAAAGGCTTAGTGTCTAGTGAGGGAGGAAGAAGATTGTCCAATAGGAGCCATGAGCAGTGGCTAGTATGAGGGCTCGATGACTGTTATTTAGTCATGGGCCCAGATGGTGCTGGCAGCAGACATGTTTTATCCTGTGCCCACTCAGCTCATCCCTTCAAGGTCTCAGCTCTCGTCCAGGTTGAGCTCTCGCAAGTGGTAGTTGTGTTAAGATGTCAGAGTGAAACGTGAGCTGCAATGTCTCTTCTTTTCCAGTGTCTCAAAGTGCAACGAGCGTTGCTGCTTCCTCTACGTGTTGCACAACTCCGACGACTTCCAGCTCTACTTTCCAACAGAACGACACTGCAAAAGGTAGGGATCATTGTGGATTACATAGGCCCATTTCTGTGCTGTAAAGCCCTTCAGCTCAACAGGTCCATGCAGGTGTGCATGCTCCACACAAAAAGCCTCCTCTTGCTTCTCGTTATCTAACCCTATCAACATATCCCCCTAGTCTTCTCTTGCTCATGTAATTATCTAGCTTCTCCTTAAAGATATCTCTGCTATTTGTCTCAATGACTTCATGCGGTCGTGATTTCCACATTCTCACCATTCTCTAGGTAAAGAAATTTCTCCTGAATTTTTAATTGGAATTATTAGTGACTATCTTATGCTTATGGCTGCTAGTTTTGATCTTCCCCACAAGGAGAAACATCTTCTTTATGCCTTCCCCGTTGAACTCCTCCATTAATTCTGAAGACGTCTATCAGGTCTCTTCTCAGCTTTCTCTTTTCTAGAGAAAAGGGCCTCAGCCTGTTTATTCTTTCCTGGTAGTTACAACCACTCAGTTCTGGGCTCGTTTTTACAAATCTTTTTTTGTATCTTCTCCAATTATAAAATGAAGTCCAGAACTGGGCAGAGTTTCAGTGGACTAGACTTAAGGCTTTCCAACAGACAGGTTTGAACGTAGTGGGGGGCTCGTTAAATAAAGTGGGCGGCCTGCCCACAACCTACCCGTCCGTCCCTGCACTCACTGCAATTTTGCCAGCGACAGGGGTAGCGTTGGGTGAGCCAACTGCCAGTGGACTAATTGAAGCCCTTAAATGGGCAATGAATGCCACTTAAGGGCCTTATTCCTCTACCGCTGAGATTAAACTGGCAGTGGGAAAGGCCCAGGGCAAGCGGCCAGCCTGGCAGGTTTCCCTTCGCAGTCAGGTGGTGGCCGGGGGTTTCCTTCTTAGCTGGCTCCGTGGACCCTTTGGAAAGCCCCTCCCAAGGTGTAACCACCCCAGATTCCCCTCTCCCATGGCCTCTCAAACCCTGTCCCCCCGCCCCGCCACCTCACGTTGACTCCCTTGCCAACCCCCAAACACACACAAAGATTCAATCCATCACAGTTCACCTCCTCGTCTCCCATGTGCAGTACCAGCTGTGGCCACCACTTCCACTCGCACTATCGGTACATTGAGAGCTGCTGGCCTCTGTTTGCTGGCAGCTCTCTGAGGTGGGACTTCCTGTCCCTGAGGAACAGAAATCCCACCTCCAGCCTATAAACAGCCAATTCCCCTGGCCGGTCCCTCTCCCCCCCGAACAGTGTCCCGTAACATTCAGCCCAGTGTGTGTGTGTCTCTGTTTTAGGACTAGGAGGAGGTAATTCAGCTCATTGAGCCTGTTTATCCTTTCTATTAGGCCTTGGTTAAACCTGAACTATTTACCCCCAGAGTCCCCCAAGGATCTGTCCCTGCCTCCTCTTCCTCATCATCCACCTGTAAGCTGTCAGACTCTGCATGGATGTCGACAACACCCGGCTCCTCCTGTCTGCTCCTTCTCTCAATTCCTCCACTGCCTCTGTGTTGTCAAGTTTGCTTGTCTGACATCCAGTTCTAGATGAGACAGTTTCTTCCAATTTAACACCGAGCAGACTGAAGCCATTATCTTTGGTTGAGCCCACATACTCTGTTCCCTACCCAGTGAGTCTGTGCCCCTCACTGGCCGGTGTACAGGCTGGACCAGAATATTCACAGCTTTGGCATTCTGTGTGATCCTGACCTGAGCTTCCAAACCCATGCCCTGTCCATCACCAAGGCTGCTGACTTCCACTGCCACAAATCACCCGTCTTCAGCCTTTCCTCACCCTATTTGGTGCTGAATTTCTCATCTATTACCTCCAGACTCAATGATTCCAATTCTCTCTTGGCCTCGCTTCCATCCCCCACGGCCCATGAACTTTAAGTCAACTAAAATCGTGTTACCTGCACCCCCCATACCCACAGCAAGCCCAGTCACCCCTCACTCATGACCTTGTTGACCTACAAATGACACCAGTTTAAAATTTACATCCTTGTATTCAAATCCCTATGTGACCTTCCCTGTGCCTATCTCTGTAAGCTATAACCCTTCTGGGAGCTCCCTACTCCTTCTGACTCTGCCCTCTTTGCACTGCCCACCCACCTCCCCATCCTTTTTCCTCACCATTGGCAGATGTGCCTTCAGCCACTTTGGTCCTGTGCCCTTGTATTCCCTCCTAGAACATTTTTGCCTTTCCATTTCCCTCTCCTCCCTTAAGACCCGCCAGCCCATTGATCAAACATCACTCTCTGATCCTGTGACTCGCTCCTCATCAGTACAAGTAACATGTGTCAAAAATGCCAGGCAATGACCATCTCCCACAATAGAGAGCCTAACCATCTCCCGACATTCAATGGCATTACCATCGCTGAACCTCCCACTATCAACATCCTGGGGGTTACCATTGACCAGAACCTGAACTTTACTGGCCATATAAATACAGTGGCTACAAGAGTAGGCTGGAAATTCTGCAGTGAGTAACTCACCTGCTGACTCCCCAAAGCCTGTCCACCATTTACAAAGCACAAGTCAGGAGTGTGATGGAACACTCTCCACCACCCTGGATGAGTGCAGCTCCCAAAACACTCAAGAAGCTCAACGCCATGCAGGACAAAACAACCCACATGATTGACATCCCATCCACCACCTCCAACATTCACCATCACTGCACAGTGGCAGCAATGTGTGCCATCTACAAGATGCACTGCAGGAATTTGTCAATGACCCTCCAACAGCACCTTCCAAACCTGTGACCTCTACCATCTAGAAAGACAAGGACAACAGGCGCATAGGAACATCACCACCTGCAAGTTCACCTCCAAGTCACTCACCATCCTGACTTAGAAATATATCGCCGTTCCTTCACTGTTGCTGAGTCAAAGTCCTGGAACTCCCTCCCTAACAGCACTGTGGGTGTACCTAAAGCACATGGTCTGCAGCGGTTCAAGAAGGCAGCTCACCACCACCTTCTCAAGGGCAACTAGGGATGGGCAATAAATGCTGGCCTAGCCAACGATGCCCACATCCTGAGGATGAATTAAACAAAAATCACCAGCAGGTCCTCTTTCAATCGAAAATGCTCCATTTTTTTCTCCTGGGTGATGCCTCTGTTCCAATTTATAATGAAATGTGAAACTCGAGCTCTGGGCTGCAGCTTAATCCTTCCCCATCGCTGCAGACAGAATTAAAGAATTTGCAAATTAGTGTTACTGTTCATTAGGTAATTTCCAGGAAAAAGTGCAGCTGTTTTCTTCAGCTCAAAGAACTTAAAATAATAACTGCCTGCTGCCAGAAAAGAAATCATCTGTTATTTTGTTGTTGTCCCAGTAAGTGCCCACGCATTTGGCAGTCGCCTGGGTTGCTGCTGATTGTGTGGAAATCTATCACCCCCGATAGTCCAGCTCCAGTATTGTCACTAAAATCCAGATGCACAAGCGAACTCAAAACATAGACTGTTTTACAAAAGATATACAACATAGTGACAGGGCATTTGATTCAAGTAGTTGGTGCTGATGTTTATACTCCAGGTGAGCCTGCTCCCATTCCATCTATCTCATCTCAGCCTTACAGCACATATTTCTATTCGCTTTTCCCTTGCGTACCCACTTGCCTTCTTTTTGAAAGAATCTAACTTATTTCCTTCAACCACTTCCTGTGGTGGTGAATTCCACATTTCTAAGCACTGAGTAAACAACTGTCCCTATTGGATTTATTAGTAACTATCTTGTATAAATTGCCCCTAGTTTTGGATTGTCCCACAAACAGACCAGGATTCATAGGAACAGCAGGAGGTCATTCGGCCTCTCGGGCTTGCTCCACTATTCAATTCGATCAATTGGCTGATCTGTATCTCAACTTCATTTTCCTGCCTTTGCGCCATATCTCCTGATAACCTTAACCTAACAAAAATCTATCCATCTCAGTTTTGAAAACACCAGTCATTCCGCAGTATCCACAGCATTTTGGGGATGAGAGTCCCAGATTTCCAGTGCCCTTCGGTTAAAAACAAGTGCACGATTTCACTTACAGTGGCCATGAGATATTTTGGATTCACCTGAATGAGCAGATGGGGTCTCTCATCCCAATGATGTAACTTTCCAAAGAGCAGGAGGACAGGATTCCACCTCCATGGGAGGCAGGCTGCCTACAAAGGGGGCAAAAAGGGAGCTGGGAGTTTGCCCAGTCAACGTTTCGAGCCTTCATGGCCCTTCGGCAGAACTGCAGCATAGTTTCAACAAGGGAGAAATATAAATTGGTTTAAGGTGGGTGGGGGGGGGTGGGGGGTGAAGGGACACATTGAGGGTGTGGTGTGAGCAGATAATAATCAAAAGATGTCACAGACAAAAGGGTCAAAGAGGTGTTGAAGGTGGTGGTCTTTGTCTGAGAAAAGTGCTAATTAAGAATGGAAAACAGGATATTCAAAGTACAGCTCTAGTGGGGGTGGGGTGGAAAGACTAAAGGTTTTAGTTTTAGATTTAAAAATAATGGAAATAGGTGGGGAAAGAAGAATCTATATAAATTATTGAAAAAAAAGCGGGTGGGGGGGGAAAAGAAACGGGGTGGGGATGGGGGGAGGGGGAGTTTAAGATCTAAAGTTGTTGAATTCAATATTCAGCCCAGAGGGCTGTAAAGTGCCTAGTCGGAAGATGAGGTGCTGTTCCTCCAGTTTGCGTTGGGCTTCACTGGAACAATGCAGCAAGCCAAGGACAGACATGTTGGCAAGAGAACAGGGTGGAGTGTTAAAATGGCAAGCGACAGGGAGGTTTGGGTCTTTCTTGCGGACAGACCGCAGGTGTTCCGCAAAACGGTCGCCCAGTTTGCGTTTGGTCTCTCCAATGTAGAGGAGACCGCATTGGGAGCAACGAATGCAGTAGACTAAGTTAGGGGAAATGCAAGTGAAATGCTGCTTCACTTGAAAGGAGTGTTTGGGCCCTTGGACGGTGAGGAGAGAGGAAGTGAAGGGGCAGGTGTTGCATCTTCTGCGTGGGCATGGGGAGGTGCCATAAGTGGGGGTTGAGGAGTAGGGGGTGATGGAGGAGTGGACCAGGGTGTCCCGGAGGGAACGATCCCTACGGAATGCCGTCAAGGGGGGTGAAGGGAAGATGTGTTTGGTGGTGGCATCATGCTGGAGTTGGCGGAAATGGCGGAGGATGATCCTTTGAATGCGGAGGCTGGTGGGGTGATAAGTGAGGACAAGGGGGACCCTATCATGTTTCTGGGAAGGAGGAGAAGGCGTGAGGGAGGATGCGCGGGATATGGGCCGGACACGGTTGAGGGCCCTGTCAACGACCGTGGATGGAAAACCTCGGTTAAGGAAGAAGGAGGACATGTCAGAGGAGCTGTTTTTGAAGGTAGCGTCTTCAGAACAGATGCGACGGAGGCGAAGGAACTGAGAGAATGGGATGGAGTCTTTACAGGAAGCGGGGTGTGAGGAGCTGTAGTCGAGGTAGCTGTGGGAGTCGGTAGGCTTGTAATGGATATTGGTGGACAGTCTATCATCAGAAATTGAGACAGAGAGGTCAAGGAAGGGAAGAGAAGTGTCAGAGATGGACCATGTGAAGATGATGGAGGGGTGGAGATTGGAAGCAAAATTAATAAATTTTTCCAGGTCCCGACGAGAGCATGAAGCAGCACCGAAGTAATCATCGATGTACCGGAGAAAGAGTTGTGGGAGGGGGCCGGAGTAGGACTGGAACAAGGAATGTTCCACATACCCCATAAAGAGACAGGCATAGCTGGGGCCCATGCGGGTACCCATAGCCACACCTTTTATTTGGAGGAAGTGAGAGGAGTTAAAGGAGAAATTGTTCAGTGTGAGAACAAGTTCAGCCAGACGGAGGAGAGTAGTGGTGGATGGGGATTGTTGGGGCCTCTGTTCAAGGAAGAAGCTGAGGGCCCTCAGACCATCCTGGTGGGGGATGGAGGTGTAGAGGGATTGGACATCCATGGTGAAGAGGAAGCGGTTGGGGCCAGGGAACTGGAAATTGTTGATGTGACGTAAGGTGTCAGAGGAATCACGGATGTAGGTGGGAAGGGACTGGACAAGGGGAGAGAGAAGGGAGTCAAGATAACGAGAAATGAGTTCCGTGGGGCAGGAACAGGCTGACACGATCGGTCTGCCAGGACAGTTCTGTTTGTGGATTTTGGGTAGGAGGTAGAAGCGGGCCGTCCGAGGTTGGGCGACTATCAAGTTGGAAGCTGTGGGAGGAAGATCTCCAGAGGAGATGAGGTCAGTGACAGTCCTGGAAACAATGGCTTGATGTTCTGTGGTGGCGTCATGGTCCAGGGAGAGGTAGGAGGAAGTGTCTGCGAGTTGACGCTCAGCCTCCACGAGGTAGAGGTCAATGCGCCAGATAACAGTACCACCCTTGTCAGCGGGTTTGATGACAATGTTGGGGTTGGACCTGAGAGAACGGAGTGCAGTGAGTTCAGAGAGAGACAGATTAGAATGGGTGAGAGGAGCAGAGAAATTGAGATGGCTAATGTCACGCCGACAGTTCTCAATGAAAAGATCAAGAGAAGGTAAGAATCCAGAGGGAGGGGTCCAAGTGGAGGGAGAATATTGGAGGTGGGTAAAAGGATCCGTTGAATGGGGAGAGGACTCCTGCCCAAAGAAGTGAGCACAGAGACGAAGACGGCGGAAGAAGAGTTCAGCATCATGCCGAGCCCGAAATTCATTGAGATGAGGGCGTAAGGGTATGAAACTAAGTCCTTTGCTGAGCACTGAACGTTCAGGAACTCATTTCTCGTTATCTTGACTCCCTTCTCTCTCCCCTTGTCCAGTCCCTTCCCACCTACATCCGTGATTCCTCTGACACCTTACGTCACATCAACAATTTCCAGTTCCCTGGCCCCAACCGCTTCCTCTTCACCATGGATGTCCAATCCCTCTACACCTCCATCCCCCACCAGGATGGTCTGAGGGCCCTCAGCTTCTTCCTTGAACAGAGGCCCCAACAATCCCCATCCACCACTACTCTCCTCCATCTGGCTGAACTTGTTCTCACACTGAACAATTTCTCCTTTAACTCCTCTCACTTCCTCCAAATAAAAGGTGTGGCTATGGGTACCCGCATGGGCCCCAGCTATGCCTGTCTCTTTATGGGGTATGTGGAACATTCCTTGTTCCAGTCCTACTCCGGCCCCCTCCCACAACTCTTTCTCCGGTACATCGATGATTACTTCGGTGCTGCTTCATGCTCTCGTCGGGACCTGGAAAAATTTATTAATTTTGCTTCCAATCTCCACCCCTCCATCATCTTCACATGGTCCATCTCTGACACTTCTCTTCCCTTCCTTGACCTCTCTGTCTCAATTTCTGATGATAGACTGTCCACCAATATCCATTACAAGCCTACCGACTCCCACAGCTACCTCGACTACAGCTCCTCACACCCCGCTTCCTGTAAAGACTCCATCCCATTCTCTCAGTTCCTTCGCCTCCGTCGCATCTGTTCTGAAGACGCTACCTTCAAAAACAGCTCCTCTGACATGTCCTCCTTCTTCCTTAACCGAGGTTTTCCATCCACGGTCGTTGACAGGGCCCTCAACCGTGTCCGGCCCATATCCCGCGCATCCTCCCTCACGCCTTCTCCTCCTTCCCAGAAACATGATAGGGTCCCCCTTGTCCTCACTTATCACCCCACCAGCCTCCGCATTCAAAGGATCATCCTCCGCCATTTCCGCCAACTCCAGCATGATGCCACCACCAAACACATCTTCCCTTCACCCCCCTTGACGGCATTCCGTAGGGATCGTTCCCTCCGGGACACCCTGGTCCACTCCTCCATCACCCCCTACTCCTCAACCCCCACTTATGGCACCTCCCCATGCCCACGCAGAAGATGCAACACCTGCCCCTTCACTTCCTCTCTCCTCACCGTCCAAGGGCCCAAACACTCCTTTCAAGTGAAGCAGCATTTCACTTGCATTTCCCCTAACTTAGTCTACTGCATTCGTTGCTCCCAATGCGGTCTCCTCTACATTGGAGAGACCAAACGCAAACTGGGCGACCGTTTTGCGGAACACCTGCGGTCTGTCCGCAAGAAAGACCCAAACCTCCCTGTCGCTTGCCATTTTAACACTCCACCCTGTTCTCTTGCCAACATGTCTGTCCTTGGCTTGCTGCATTGTTCCAGTGAAGCCCAACGCAAACTGGAGGAACAGCACCTCATCTTCCGACTAGGCACTTTACAGCCCTCTGGGCTGAATATTGAATTCAACAACTTTAGATCTTAAACTCCCCCTCCCCCCATCCCCACCCCGTTTCTTTTCCCTCCCCACCCGCTTTTTTTTCAATAATTTATATAGATTCTTCTTTCCCCACCTATTTCCATTATTTTTAAATCTAAAACTAAAACCTTTAGTCTTTCCACCCCACCCCCACTAGAGCTGTACTTTGAATATCCTGTTTTCCATTCTTAATTAGCACTTTTCTCAGACAAAGACCACCACCTTCAACACCTCTTTGACCCTTTTGTCTGTGACATCTTTTGATTATTATCTGCTCACACCACACCCTCAATGCGTCTCTTCCCCCCCCCCGCCCCCCACCCACCCACCTTAAACCAATTTATATTTCTCCCTTGTTGAAACTATGCTGCAGTTCTGCCGAAGGGCCATGAAGGCTCGAAACGTTGACTGATTTCTTCTCCGCCGATGCTGCCAGACTTGCTGAGTTTTTCCAGGTAATTCTGTTTTTGTTTTGTTTTGGATTTCCAGCATCCGCAGTAGCTTTTAGCTTTTTGTTTTTATCTGGGAGTTTGCCCTGCTTATTTCACTAAGCAAAATTGGCCAGTTTTCAGCAGTGTAATTCCAGCAGGCAGTGGTCGGGTTCTGGTGCTGTCATGGCAACGGGAGATTAAGCTAGCCTCAGGTGTCAATAAAATCAGGCACTTGCAGGTCAGATACAGCGCAGGTTAAATACAGAGGAAAGCTCCTTCCATCTAACCACGACCAAACCGGGTTGTTCAGCCGCCCGATCCATCGAGATTGCAGCCCTGCCATTTCAGAGTGTACACCACAGCCATGGCAGTGACCATCCTGCGATTGGCATGCTCCATGTCGGTGGCCGCATCGCTAATCATATTCTCCAGCACCCATCAAGTCTCCTGGATCCGCTTGACACTGCCACGGTGAGCCCGTCGGTGGGCGGATTGCTGCATTTGTGATGCCCTGGATGTTATCACAAAGCACTTTGTGGGGTCACCTTGCTCTGCCTTGGCCCAGTCCTTTGCCTCCTTTACCTCTGCCAGGTATGATGGTTCTTGACTCAGACCGCTGTTCAAGGTGCCTCACCCCAAACTCCAGGCAGGGGATCTTCCGTTTCCCACCGAAGCCAATGGAATTTTGAATGGCTCACTGCATTTTACAGCCCTGCCCCACTGCAACAGGGCCGTAAAGCTCACCCCCAAGTGACCTCACTACTACACCAGGGTGACATTTCCTCTTTCACAAACCCCACCATCCTGTGGCTTCTTTAAGTGGGATTACCACTTCCTGCCAGTTATGGGATGTTTATGTGTGAACAGTTATGTTTTGAACGAGGGTGTAACATTTGCAATTCTCCAATCCGCTGACACCACTCCTGAGTCTGAGGAAGACTGAAAAATTATGGCTAGTGCCTCCGCAATTTCCACTCATTTCCCTCAATATCCTTGGATGCACTTGATCTGGTCCTGGTGCCTTATCAACTTTAAGTACAGCCTACCTAATTCCTCATCCTTATCAATTATAAACCCTCCAGCGTCTGAACTACCTCCTCTTTCACTATGGCCTGGGTAGCACCTTCTTCTCTGCCAAAGGCAGATGCAAAGTATGCAATTAATACTTCACATATGCCCTCTGCCTCCAAGCGTAAATCCCCTTTTTAGTCCCTAATCGACCCCAGTCCTTTTAACACCCTTTTACTATTTATATGCCAGTAGAAAACTTTGGGATTCCCTTTATGTTAGCTGTCAGTCTCTTTTCATGCTCCTTCTTTGCTTCTATTATTTGCTTTCTCGCCTCCCCTCTGAACCTTCTATTTGGTTGGTTTTCAATTGTATTTTCTACCTGACATCTGTCAAGAGCACGCTTTTTCTTCTTTATCTTAATTTCTACCTCTTTTGTCATCCAGGGAGCTCTGGATTTGTTTGCCCTACCATTCCCTTTCGAGAGAATATACCTTGACTGTGCCCAAACTCTCGTTTCTTTGAAGGCAACTCATTGTTCAGTCACAGTTTTTCCTGCCAACCTCTGACTCCAAATTATTCGACCCAGATCTGTTCTTACACCATTGAAGTTGGCTTTGCCTCAGTTAATTATTCTTTCTCTCGATTGTTCTTTGCCCTTTTCCTTGGCCAACCTAAACCTTATGATACAATGACCACTGCCCCCTAAATGTTATCCTCCTGACACCTGATCCACTTGGCCCATCTCATTCCCGAGAACCACATCTAGCAGTGCCTCCTTTCTCAGACTGGAAACATAATATTGTAGAAAATTTTCCTGAACACAGTCTAACATCTCTTGCCCCTCTTTACCCTTTACCCTACTACTATCCCAGTCTATATTCAGGTAATTCAAGTATGAGCTGACGTCCCTTTGGCCCAGGCAGTTCCACAAGCCCATTTCACTGGATGCCCATGGTAAAGTCACCAACCATTCTGGATTGTCCCAGAGTTTTCACAGAATTGAAGGTGACTTTCCTAAAGACTCCTATGAGCAACCAGGGTAGAAAGAGATTTTCTTCTCTTCTGTCGCTCTGACCTGGGTCACAACAAACAGCAGGGCTGCAGGCGCACCCATGATGCAATGAGACCCTGGCATATGTGTTCTCAGGTAAAAACCACATGACCAATAGTGTATGTTTGGGACACATAAGATTGTGGGTATTGTAGTCACCATTCCTAACCCATTCTTGTAGTGAGCATCAAATGGCAAGGGGCGTGAAGAGGACTGAAAGGAGACTTGATAGAGGGATTCAAGATCCTGAGGGATGTGGATAGGGTAAATGGTGAAAAACTCTTCCCACTTAGGAGAACATCAAGAGCTAGAGGGGACAGAGACAAAATAATTGGCAAAAGGAGTAAAAGTGATGTGAGGAAACTTTTTTTCACCCAGAGGGTGGTTGGAGTCTGAAACAAACTTCCTGAGAGGGTGGTGGAGGCAGGTTTGATCGAGGTGTTCGAAAAGGAATTGGATTGCTATCTGAAAAGAAAGAATGTGGAAGGTTATGAGGATAAGGCAGGGGAGTGGGACTTTCAGAGAGCCAGTGTATACTCAATGGGTCGAATGGCCTCCATCTGCATTATAAAGGTTCTGTGATTCTGTGTGAGTGAGAGGTCCTTCAATGAAACCTCCTGGAATATGCTCAGCTTGCAGATGCATTCCCAACTTTCTGCACCTGAGTTGAAACCAGTTTGAAGTGTTTTTTTCATTCTTTCATGTGCTGTGTGTCACTGGCAAAGCCATCCCTAATTACCCTAGAGAAGGTGGCACTGAACCACCTTCTTGAACCACTGCAGTCCATGTGGTGTAGGTGCACCCACAGTGCTGTTAGGGAGGGAGTTCCAGGATTTTGACCCAGTGACAGTGAAGGAACAGCGATATGTTTCCAAGTCAGGATAGTGTGTGACTTGGAGGGGAACTTCCAGGTGTTGGTGTTCCCATCTTTCTGCTGCCCTTGTCCTTCTAGGCACTTATGGGTTTTGAAGGTGCTGTTGAAGGGGCTTTGATGAGTTGCTGCAGTGCATCTTGTACATGGTACACACTGCTGCCACTGTGCGGTGATGGTGAAGGGAGTGAATGTTTAAGGTGGTGGATGGGATTCTGATAAAGCAGACTGTTTTGTCTTGCATGGTGTCAAGCTTCTTCAGTGTTGTTGGAGCTACAGTGGTCCAGGCAAGTGGAGAGTATTCTATCACACTCCTGACTTGTGCCTTGCAGATGGTGGACAGGCTTCGGGGAATCAGGAGGTGAGTTACTCGCCACAGGATTCCTAGCCTTTGACCTGTTCTTGTAGCCACAGTATTTATATGGCTAGTCCAGTTCAGTTTCTGGTCAATGCTAACCCTCAGGATGTTGATACTGGGGGATTCAGTGATGGTAATATCATCGAATGTTAAGTGGCGTTAGTTGGATTTTTTTCTTTTTGGAGATGGTCATTGCCTGGCACTTGTGTTATGACTCACTGGGGATAGTGCGCTGTAATATCGAGCCCCACTGTTCCCCGAGCCACGACAAATGTGGAAAGTTTAACCAAACCACTAGATTGCCCCAATTCTACCCGTTTAATTTAGCTTAACTGAATATGAGCACCAGGTTTGTAAACTTAATAAGTAAATAACTGTTCATTGCACAAATTGTCTTTAATTAGTGGCAAAAGAAAGAAATATGAACCGCTAACTTCTAACTCTATAACTTAAACTCTACCCCTTCTTAAATCCCTATATACACACACACACACACACACACACACGTGCACACGCATGCGCACACACACACACACACACGCACGTGCACACACACACACACACACAAGACACAAGACACATAAGGCACTTAAACATGGATTTTAAGGGTGGGATAAAACAGTTCAATAGCACCAATCTGGAGTACAGGATTCGATGGGGTGATTTTGATCGATGTCTTCCAAATTCCTTTCAGTTCTTGTTGATGACACAAGGTGGTCTTCTAGCACTTTCAGTGTTTAGTTCACTGGTTGAGCACTTGCCTTTCAATGTCTCGAACAGTGGTTTTCCCCTTCGTCTCTTGTCAGGGGTTTTCAGAGAGAGAGCAGGTTATAGAGATATGAGAAGAATAGCCAGCCAGCTATTATTTTGGAATTACTGGAATCATCCACACACAGGAGAAAGAGGTTTTAGGTCTTGTTCCTTTCAGGCTAGGAGCTATTCAGCTGCACTACACTCACACAAAAAACCTGGTCACTTGGTCAGGAGCCAATTAAACATTGTTGCCAGGCAGCCCTCTTGCTCCAGGACTCCTTTCTGGCACCATCCTGTCTTTCATGGCACACTCTGTTCCAGGACTGCAACATTGGATATATCTTCCATCCTGTTCCAGTGGACATGTCTTTAAACTGCAGCCATTGTAATTTTACGGCAGTCCAACAGAAATAAAAAGATATGTTCCTTAAACTTAAGTGGCAAGTAACATTCATGCCACACATCAGCCCAAGCCTGAATGTTGTCCAAGTCCTGCTGCATGGGAGCAATCTGCGCAAAATATTCTCTTTTTAAAGGACGTGTTATTGAAAAGGTTAACAGGAGGAGCTAGAATGTGAAATGTGTCTCCAGCTGAGCTCCGCCCATTCCTTCATTTAATTTTTTTAAGTTCATCTGAATTTCTCCACCCTACCAGACTGGCAGCGATTGGTGTATGATTTCTTTGGTATCTAACGTTCTGACCCAAACTTAGTTTTACTTGAATTATGATTTCCTCTCCCCTCACAAGCTGGCACTGTAACTAGTGGCTCTCCTTTATCTTAATTTTGACATGTGCCTCTCCAGCCATTGAGGCAGAGCCTTGCGCAGGTGGCTGTGCTGTGACGCTAACGTATCTTTGTCAATATATCTATTCCTCTTTGCCAGGTTCTGTGAGCTGCTGAGCTCATTCACAGAGGAAGCCAAGTTGAACACTGACGATGGGCTAAGACAGATGGAGGAGCTTTTGGAAGTGAGTGGAACACGTGTAAAGTTCTCCATTGCTTAATACAATGTGAATAACTCAACTGCTGTGTGCAGGATTTTAATAACTTGCTCTTGAAGTAATCAGTATCGGATCCCAGCATCTGACTGTTCCACTATGAGGGCAGCGCATCAACAGCAATAGCACACCTTCCCTTTATATAGCACCCTGAATACAACACAATGCTCCAAGGCACTTCAAGCAAACTTTGACATTGAGCCACGCAAGTCATTGTCAGGACAGGTGATACCATGTCAAAGAAGCATTTTAAAGTTGTTTAATTTTTTTTAAATGTATTCTTTCATGGGCAGTCAGCTTCTTTGTTGTCCATCCTTAATTACCCTTGGAGAGTAGTCACATATAGGCCAGACCAGGTAGAGATGGGTTTTCCTCCCGTTAAGGACATTAGTGAACCTGGTGGGTTTTTATGCCCCATGGGTTTTTATGACAGTCGGCGGTGGTTTCATGGGCCAGCATTTTATGTTCCCCTCCCCCACCCCGGCAGGTTCTGAGGCGGCCTGGGGTGGGGGGGCATGAAATTACACGGACGGAATTCCCTCCGGGTTCCCGTGCGCCCTGACTTCACAGCGATTTTGCACAGGGGCGGGCAGAACCTTGGACTGGAAGCCTGCTCTTGCCCCAATTGAGGCCCTTAAGTGACTAATTACTGGTCAGTTAAGGGCCATTTTCCACCCAGCCTCAATTTTAGGCCGGGGGGTGGATGACAGCTCGGTGGGGGTGGGGGGGGCGTTGGTGGTGGTTGGGGGGAAGCCGGAAATGAAGAAAGGTCGATTTTGAGCGAGAAGATGAAGGGGGCGTCTCCACCAGAAGCCCTCTTATAACTGGGGGTGCACTCGCCTGAAGGCATGAAGCCCCTCACCAAACTCTGTACCCCAAGACCCCGATTTTCCCCCCTGGCAACCCCCCAGGCCTTCCCTACCCTTGGATCCCTGACAGAGTGGTAGAGGCAGAAACCCTCATAACATTTAAGAAATATTTGGATGTGCACTTGCGATGCCTTGGCACACAAGGCTATGGGCCTAGCGCTGGAAAATGGGATTAGAATAGTTAGGTACTTGTTTGACCAGCGCAGACTCGATGGGCCGAAGGGCCTTTTTCTGTGCTGCAGACCTCTATGACTCTATGACTCACCTTGGCCTCTGGTTTCTGGGACTTCGGCTCTGGCAGCTCCATGCAGTGCCTCTTCCAGCCACTGCAGCGCTGTTGCTGAAGGAACTGGAGAGCTGCCAGGCCAATATGATTGGCCAGCAGCTCGCCAAGGCGGGATTTCCTCCTGAGTGAGGGCAGAAGTCCCGCCTTCTGCCTTGACAGCGTTAGAGCGTAAAACGACATTGGGGCTTTTTGAGTCGACAGGGGTGTGTTCCCTGCCAACTCTTTGCTAGGCGGAGGCTGTGCCCCTGCCATCCTGAAAATTCAGCCTGTGGTCACTGTTACTGAGACTAGTTTTTATTCTAGATTTTTTTTCGATTAATTGAATTCAAATTCCGCCTATGGGAATTTGAACCCACGGCCCCAGAGCATGAGCCCGGGCTGCTGGATTACTCAGCTTACATTACCACAACGCCACCATCTCCACTTGAAGAGAAAGTGAAGTGGTAAAATATCCTGCCAACCCTCACTGTCCAGGTTTTCCTGTGAGGTGTTACCACATGGGAATTGAGCTTAGATAGTCCTGTGGGCTGTTTATTATCTGGGTTCACAGCAGAGCTCAGGGTGGGGGTCGTTGGTGCTGATGACTATCCCCACCACCCCAAACCCCCCAGCGTAGGCGGGATTTTCAGATAGAATGGAGGTAAAACAGAAAATAAACCTCAATTAAATATTTGAACTGTGCTGGCAGAAATGCACAGATTACTAACCTGCCTCTGTGTCAGCTTAATTTGTTTACTTTCGTCTCCAAATCAGAAAGTTGTGGGTTCAAGTTCCACTTCAGAGATTTGAGCAATGACCTAGGCTGATACTTGCTTTGCAGTACTGAGGGAGTGCTGTGCTGCTGGAGGAGCCGTCCTCTGGGTGAGACACTAAACTGAGACCCCAATCTTCCTCGGCTGGATGTAAAATGTCATGGCACTAATCTGAAGAGGATCTGGACGGTTATCCCTGCTGCCCTGGCCAATATTTATTCAGCAACCAACATCACCAAAAACAGATTATCTGGCCACCACCATGTTTCTGTTGGTGGAATCTTGCTGTGCACAAATTTGCGGCTATTTTGACAAAAGCATTTAATTGACTGCAAAGGAACTATTGAGTGTCCTGAGGTGGTGAAAGGTGCTATATAAAAGCAAATTTTTATTTCTTTGTGTGCAGTACAGTTATGAATACATGGAGAATGGAAACCGGCTGATCCTGGGGAAGGGAACATATGGTGTTGTGTATGCTGGTCGGAACATTAGCAACCAAGTCCGCATCGCCATCAAAGAGATTCCAGAAAGGGACAACAGGTAATTAACAGCATGACTGACTGTACCCCTGGATTGTCAAACACCTTAGACACTGCACACTCTGCTGAAAGAACTACTTGCATTTATATAATGCAAGGGAACTCCACCACCCGCAAGTTCTCCACCAAGTTTCACACCATCCTGACTTGGAAATATATCGCTGTTACTTCACTGTCGCTGGGTCAAAATCCTGGAACTCCCTCCCTAACAGCACTATGGGTGTACATACACCACATGGACTGCAGCAGTTCAAGAAGGCAGCTCACCATCACCTTCTCAAGGGAAATTAAGGATGGGCAATAAATGCTGGCCCAGCCAGTGAAGCCCACACCCCAGGAAAGAATAATTTTTAAAAAATAGAGCCTTTAACATAGTAAAACACCTCAAGGCGCGACAAAAACAGAAACAGAAATACCTGGAAAAACTCAGCAGGTCTGGCAGCATCGGCGGAGAAGAGCACAGTTAACGTTTCGAATCCTCATGACCCTTCAACAGAACTAAGTAAAAATAGGAAAGGGGTGAAATATAAGCTGGTTTAGGTGGTGGGGGGTGGGGGGTGAGAGGGGCATTGTTGGGACAAGAAGCCAGTAATAGGTGGAGATAACCAAAAGATGTCACAGACAAAAGGACAAAGAGGTGTTGAAGGTGGTGATATTATCTAAAGGAATGTGCTAATTAAGAGTAGAAAGCGGGACAAACAGGGTACAGATAGCCCTAGTGGGGGTGGGGTGGGGGGAAGGAATACAAAAAAGGCTAAAAGGAAGAGATAAACAATGGGTGGAAATACATTTAAAAATAATGGAAATAGGTGGGAAAAGAAAAATCTATATAAATTATTGGAAAAAACAAAAAAGAGGGGGAAGAAACGGAAAGGGGGTGGGGATGGAGGAGAGAGTCCATGATCTAAAATTGTTGAACTCAATATTCAGTCCGAAAGGCTGTAAAGTGCCTAGTTGGAAGATGAGGTGCTGTTCCTCCAGTTTGCGTTGAGCTTCACTATAACAATGCAGCAAGCCAAGGACAGACATGCGGGCATGAGAGCAGGGTGGAGTGTTGAAATGGCAAGCGACAGGCAGGTCTGGGTAATGCTTGCGGACAGACCGAAGGTGTTCTGCAAAGTGGTCACCCAGTCTGCGTTTGGTCTCTCCAATGTAGAGGAAACCGCATTGGGAGCAACGAATGCAGTAGACTAAATTGAGGGAAGTGCAAGTGAAATGCTGCTTCACTTGAAAGGAGTGTTTGGGCCCTTGGACGGTGAGGAGAGAGGAAGTGAAGGGGCAGGTGTTGCATCTTCTGCGGTTGCATGGGAAGGTGCCGTGGGAGGGGGTTGAGGAGTAGGGGGTGATGGAGGAGTGGACCAGGGTGTCACGGAGGGAACGATCCCCACGGAATGCCGCTGAGGGGGTGAAGGGAAGATGTGTTTGGTGGTGGCTTCATGCTGGAGTTGGCGGAAATGGCGGAGGATGATCCTTTGAATGCAGAGGCTGGTGGGGTGATAAGTGAGGACAAGGGGGGCGCTAGTCAGGAGTGGTGTCAAACACATTTTGACACTGAGTCAAATAAAGAGATGTTAGGAAAGGTGACCAAAGCTTTGTCAATGAGGTTGATTTTAATGAGTATCTTAAAGGGTAAGAAAGCAGAAAAGTGGAGAGATTTAGGGGTGAATTCCACAGCTTAGGGCCTAGGTGGCTGGAGGCAAGGCTGTGAAGAAAATTGGGGATTTTTTTTTTATTCACTCATGGAATGTGGGCTTCACTGGCTAGGCCAGAATTTATTGTCCATCCCTAGTTGCCCTTGAGAAAGTGGTGGTGAGCTGCCTTCTTGAATCGCTGCAGTCCATGTGGTGCAGGTACACCTACAGTGCTGTTAGGAAGGGAGTTCCAGGATTTTGACCCAGCGACAGTGAAGGAACAGCGATATATTTCCAAGTCAGGATGGTGTGTGACTCGGAAGGGAACTTCCAGGTGGTGATCTATCTGCTGCCCTCGTCCTTCTAGATGGCAGTGGTCATAGGTTTGGAAGGTGCTGTTGAAGGAGCCTTGGTGAATTCCTGCAGTGCATCTTATGGATGGTACACACTGCTGCTACTGTGCGTCAGTGGTGGAGGGAATGAATATTTGTGGATGTGGTGCCAATCAAGCGGGCTGCTTTGTCCTGGACTGTGTTGAGCTTCTTGAGTGTTGTGGGAGCTGCACTCATCCAGGCAAGTGGTGAGTATTCCATCACACTCCTGACTTGTGCCTTGTAGATGGCGGACAGGCTTTGGGAAGTCAGGAGGCGGATTACTTGTTGCACGATTCCTAGCCTCTGACCTGCTCTTGTCGCCACAATATTTATGTGGCTAGTCCAATTCAGTTTCTGGTCAATGGTAACCCCCAGGATGCTGCTAGTGGGGGATTCAGTGATGGTAATGCCATTGAACATCAAGGGGGTGATGGTTGGATTCTCTCTTGTTGGAGATGGTCATTGCCTGACATTTGTGTGGCGCGAATGTTACTTGCCACTTGCCAGCCCAAGTCTGGATATTGCCCAGGTCTTGCTGCGTTTGGACATGGACTGCTTCAGTATCTGAGGAGTCGCGAATGGTGCTGAACATTGTCAAGGCCGCATTTGACAGAGCGTGGCGTCAAGGAGCCCTAGCAAAACTGGAGTCAATGGGAATCAGGGGGAAAACTCTTCACTGGTTGGAGTCATACCTGGCACACAGGAGGATGATTGTGGTTGTTGGAGGTCAGTCGTCTCAGCTCCAGGACATCACTGCAGGAGCTGAACATTGTGCAATCATCAGCGAACATCCCCACTTCTGACCTTATGATGGAAGGAAGGTGATTGATAAAGAAGCTGAAGATGGTTGGGCCAAGGACACTACCCTGAGGAACTCCTGCAGTGATGTCCTGGAGCTGAGATGACTGACCTCCAACAACCACAACCATCCTCCTGTGTGCCAGGTATGACTCCAACCAATGAAGAGTTTTCCCCCTGATTCCCATTGACTCCAGTTTTGCTTGGGCTCCTTGACACCACGCTCTGTCAAATGCGGCCTTGACGTCAAGGGCAGTCACTCTCACCTCACCTCGAGAGTTGAACCAAGGCTGTAATGAGGTCAGGAAGGGGCTGAGTGGCCCTGGTGGAACCCGAACTGAATGTCAGCAAGCAGGTTATTGCTAAGCAAATGCCGCTGTTGATAACCCCTTCCATTACTGTATTGATGATGGGGAGTAGACGGATGGGAAGTAATTGGCTGGGTTGGATTTCTCCTACTTTTTGTGTACAGGACATACCTGGGCAAATTTCCACATAGCTGGGTAGATGCCAGTGTTGTAGCTGTACTGGAATAGCTTGGCTAGGGGTGCGGAAAGTTCTGGAGCACAAGTCTTCAGCGCTATTGCCGGAATATTGTCAGGGCCCATAGCCTTTGCAGTGTCCAGTGCCTTCAGCCGTTTCTTGATATCACGTGGAGTGAATCGAATTGGCTGAAGACTGGCATCTGTGGTGCTCGGGACCTCCAGAGGAGGCCAAGATGGATCATCCACTCGGCACTTCTGGCTGAAGATTGTAGCAAATGCTTCAGCCTTATCTTTTGCACTGATATGCTGGGCTCCTCTATCATTGAGGATGGGGATATTTATGGAGCCTCCTCCTCCAGTGAGTTGCTTAATTGTCCAACACCATTCACGACTGGATGTGGCAGGACTGCAGAGCTTAGATCTGCTTTAGTGACTGGAAGCCAGTGTCCAGTGGTTGACCACAGGGATCTGTGCTGGGTCCCCTATTATTTGTCATTTATATAAACGACATAGATGACTATGTGGGGGGTAGGATTAGTAAGTTTGCGGATGACACAAAGATTGGCCGGGTGGTTAACAGTGAAGTTGAGTGTCTTGGACTACAGGAAGATATAGACGGGATGGTCAAATGGGCAGATAAGTGGCAGATGGAATTTAACCCTGAAAAGTGTGAGGTGATACACTTTGGAAGGAGTAATTTGACAAGGAAGTATTAAATGAACGGCATGACACTAGGAAGTTCTGAGGAACAATGGGACCTTGGCGTGTGTGTCCATTGATCTCTGAAGGCAGAGGGGCATGTTAGTGGGGTGGTGAAAAAGACATATGGGACACTTGCCTTTATCAATCGAGGCATAGATTACAAAAGTAGGGAGGTCATGTAGGAGTTGTATAGAACCTTGGTGAGGCCACAGCTGGAGTACTGTCTGCAGTTCTAGTCACCACATTATAGGAAGGATGTGATTGCACTGGAGGGGGTGCAGAGGAGATTCACCAGGATGTTGCCTGGGATGAAATATTTAAGTTATGAAGAGTGGTTGGATAGACTTGGGTTGTTTTCGTTGGAGCAGAGAAGACTGAGGGGCGACCTGATCGAGGTGTACAAGATTATGAGGGGCATGGACAGGGTGGATAGGGAGCAGCTGTTCCCCTTAGTTGAAGGGTCAGTCACAAGGGGACATAAGTTCAAGGGGGAAGGAGGTTTAGGGGGGGATGTGAGGAAAAGCTTTTTTACCCAGAGGGTGATGGCGGTCTGGAGTGCACTGCCTGGGAGGGTGGTGGAGACGGGTTGCCTCACATCCTTTAAAAAGTACCTGGATGAGCACTTGGCACGTCATAACATTCAAGGCTTTGGGCCAAGTGCTGGTAAATGGGATTAGGTAGGTAGGTCAGGTGTTTCTCACGTGTCGGTGCAGACTCGATGGATCGAAGGGCCTCTTCTGCACTGTGTGATTCTGTGATTCTGTGATCCATTGGTTGTGGAATCGCTTAGCCCTGTCTATCACTTGCTGCTTATGCTGTCTGGCATGCAAGTAGTCCTGTATTATAGCTTCACCAGGTTGACACCACATTTTAAGGTATGCCTGGTGCTGCTCCTGGCATGCCCTCATGCACTCTTCATTGAATCAGGGTTGATCTCCTGGCTTGATGGTAATGGTAGAGTGAGGGATATGCTGGGCCTTGAGGTTACAGATTGTGTCTGAGTACAATTCTGCTGCTGCTGATGGCCCACAGTGCCTCATGGATGCCCAGTCTTGAGCTGCTAGATCTGTTTGAAATCTATCCCATTTAGCATGGTGGTAGTGCCACACAACACGATGGAGGGTACCCTCAATGTGAAGGCGGGACTTCGTCTCTACAAAGACTGTGTGGTGGTCACTTCGACCAATACTGTCATGGACAGATGCATCTGTGACAGGCAGGTTGGTGAGGATGAGGTCAAGTATGTTTTTCCCTCTTGTTGGTTCCCTCACCACCTGCCGCAGACCCAGTCTAGCAGCTATGTCATTTAGGACTCGGCCAGCTCAGTCAGTAGTGGTGCTACCGAGCCACTCTTGGTGATGGACATTGACGCCCCCACGCAGAGTGCATTCTGCCCCCTTGCCACCCTCAGTGCTTCCTCCAAGTGGTGTTCAACATGGAGGAGCATTGACTCATCAGCTGAGGGAGGGCGGTAGGTGATAATCAGCAGGTGGTTTCCTTGCCCATGTTTCACCTGATACCATGAGACTCCCAGGGCAACTCCCTCCAGTCTATACACCACTGTGCCACCACCTCTGCTCCGGTGGGACAGGACATACCCAGGGATGGTGATGATGGTGTCTGGGACATTATCTGTAAGGTATGATTCCGACAGGATGACTATGTCAGGCTGTTGCTTGACTAGTCTGTGAGACAGCTCTCCCAATTTTGGCACTAGCCCCCAGATGTTCGTAAGGAGGACTTCGCAGGGTCGACAGGGCTGAGTTTGCCGTCGTCGTTTCTTGTGCCTGGGTTGATGCCAGGTGGTCCGTCCGGTTTCATTCCTTTTTTGCGGCTTTATAGCAGTTTGTTACAACTGAGTGGCTTGCTAGACCATTTCAGAGTCAACCACATTGCTGTGGATCTGGAGTCACGTGTAGGCCAGGCCAGGTAAGGATGGCAGATTTCCTTCCCTAAAGGACATTAGTGAACCAGATGGGTTTTTCAAACAATCGACAATGGTTCCAGGGTCATTATTAAACTTTTTATTACAGAATTTTATTGAATTTAAATTCTACCAGCTGCCATGGTTGGATTCGAACCCGGGTACCCAGAGCATTCCCCTGGATCACTAGTCCAGATGCACTAAAGGCCAGGAATTGAGGAGCATGGAAATACTGGAGGGTTGTGGGGCTGGAGGAGGTTATAGAGATAGGGAGGGGCGAGGTTATGGAAGGATTTGAAAACAAGAATGAGAATTTAAAAATCAGTGAGCCCAGCAGGCAATGGCCAGGGAGAGGGATGGAGGCAGTGGCTTTGGAATGGAGTTGTGGTAGGGCTAATACAATGGCTTGGGTCTTCCACTATTGTTCATCCAATAATTGATTTCACACAAGTAGCGTGACAAATCAGAGGCCATTGAGAGGTTGAGAGAGGTAGCACTGAGGTCGAGCTGGGTGCCAACAACGTAGATGGGGAACATGATGTTGTATTTTCAGATAATGTCACTGCCCTCAGTATGGAGATGAAAAATAAGAGCAGGGCAGCGATAGATCCTTGGGGAACACCAGAGGTAATGATGCAGGAGCAGGACAACTAGATAGCTAATGTTACGACCACGTGAGTTATGGGGGTGGTGGGGGGCGGTGGTGGTGTGAAATGACTCCCATATTCTGCCGCTCCAGGTCTGACCGTAACAGGGTCTTTTTGTGAATTTATATGGATGAAGGTATTGGCTCAATGTCTGTGCTTAATCATTTACATGCTAATTACAAAGAAATCAATCTGACAGACATTCTTGAATTTAAAACACAAAGGGGTTAGCTTTTATTATGCTAAAAACCTACCCAGATAAAGATATTTGAAAAGGTAAACCCACATCCCCTAACTTTGCAACACACATACTCTTTCTCTCTCACTCCCTCTCTCACACACATACACACTCTTTCTCTCTCTCACACACACACTCCTCTCTCTGACACACGCACACCACACACACACACACACACACACACACACACAAACATGCAGAATAACAAGTTATACAGTAGGAGGTTACTTTTTAGCCAAATTAAAATTCAATGATAAAAGGCAAAAATAGATAGTACACTGCTGGAAGTCCTTCACTGGTAGCTGTGGCTGTGGCAGTTTTACTATGATGATGTTGAAATTTCAGTTAGGGTTGAAGCTGATGTAAACCGCAATTTCTGGAGATAGTTGTGTTTTTAAATGCAATCTGTCTTTTCCAAAAGTTGATATTTTTGTACCTGATCTTCTTTTCATTTGAAAATTCTCTATCTCTGTGCTGGATTTCAAACTATAATAGAGGTAGGGTCATGAACTTGAGAGAGATGGGGGAGAGGTGATGTTAATGATCCATTGGCAGATTTATTCCGGGTTTCTTCTAGACTGATTTTAACATCTTGGGTGGTGTAATAAAAGACATTTCAAAATGGTTATCCTGATCACATGACCTTTCTCCCCATAGTGATTTCTGTAAGTAAATGATTAGCTCCTGTCTGGACAGACCTTGCCTATTGTTTCGTGGCCTAGGTGATTAGATTCAGTAATATCCCAGCCATTAACTCTTGAATGATCCATCCTACACTTTCCATATAGCTATTGTCTTGGTTGACTTTCTGTCTCCGCTTGAAAGGTAGCTTTATAGAAATGCAAATGGTAAGAGCCCTACAGTTTCAATTCATCTTTTGAAGTAGTTCTGGACATCAGCAGATGTGAAATTCCATAGGAGGTTGTCTTATCATGTCTTAATTGTAATTCACATTGGACCCTTCCAGAAATTGGTCAACTCGTAATATCAGATGGCAGGTGACTTGTGGCAGCCATCCTAAGTCAGTGTCTTTGCCCACTTTTTAAAAGTCCTTTCAAAGCAGTATTAAAGACTAATCTCACACATGCACCATCACATTATCGTGACAATAAAGATGGAACCATGTGAGAGCAACTGCATTCAGCTGGATGACAGCGGAGAGCTGTTTGAGGAGGCTGGTGTGGTCAACTGTGTCAAAGACACAATGAGGGAGGAAAGTTTACCTTTGTCACAGGATGTCATTTGTGACTTTGATAAGAGCCGTTTCAGTATGGTGACTGGGTGGAAATCTGATTGTAGGGATTCAAACATGGAGTTCCAGGAAAGGTGGGCACGAGTTTGTGAGGTGACAACACATTCCAGGACTTTGGATAGGAAAGGGAGGTTGGACATGGGGCAATAGTTTGCAAGGGCAGTATGGTCAAGTGTTTTTTGAGGAGAAAGGTATAATGACAGATTTAAAAGAGAGAGGGACAGCGTCTGAAGAGAGAACTGTTAACAATATCAGCTAAATTGTGGTCCAGGAAGGAAAGTTGGGTGGTCAGCATTTTAGTGGGAATAGGATCGAGGGAGCAGGAGGTGAGTCTCGTAGATAAATTGAAGTCAGAGTGAGCATGAGGGGAGATGGGGGGAAAAAAACTAGAGGAATATTTAAATTCAGGGCTATGGCGGGATCTTTAGAAGAATTTTGAGCCAGTGGACTAAAGGAAGGAAGGGATGCAGCAGAGGCAGCTGATCAAATGGTTTGAGCCTTAGTGACAAAGAAGCCTGTGAGCTCTTTGCATTTGTTGGTGGAGGTGAGAGTGGAGGAGGCTAGGGGGTTGGGGTGTGGTGATTTAAGATGGTTTGTAGTGGAGAATAGAAACTGAGGGGTTATCTTTGCATTGTAGGATGATCCTAGAATAATGAGCAGTTTTGACAGGAGAGCAGAACCCGATAGTGCTGTAGGTGCAATAAATAACAGCAGATTGCAGCTTATTTAATTCTGAAATTGTTTTTTTAAAACTAGAATAAAGATACTACAAATGAGCATTGCTTGTTCAATGATATCTTCAAGTGATTGAGTTTAAATAACAGATTTGGGTAGTTGCTTGTTTTAATGGAAAGTAAATTGGAGAAACAATCCACATTGTTTTAAATTCTTTCATGGAATGTGAGCATCACTGACAAAACCAGCATTTGCTATCTTGAGAAGGTGGTGCTTTATTCTGTATCTTTGCAGTGGTGTAGTGGTATTGTCACTGGACTAGTGTTCCAGAGACCCAGGGTAATTCTCTGGGGACCCAAATTCGAATCCCACCACAGCAGATGGTGAAATTTGAATTCAATAAAAACCTGGAAGTAAAACGTCTAATGATGACCATGAAACCATTGTCAATTGTTGTAAAAACTCGTCAGGTTCACTTTAGAGAAGGAAATCTGCCGTCCTTACCTGGTCTGGCCTACATGTGACTCCAGACCCACAGCAATGTGGTTGACTCCTAAATGGCCTCTGAATAAGGGCAATTAGGGATGGGCAATACATGTTCGCCTAGCCAGCGATGCCCACATCCAATGAACGAATAAAAAAAAAACAGAATTACCTGGAAAAACTCAGCAGGTCTGGCAGCGTCGGTGGAGAAGAAATCAGTTAACGTTTCGAGCCTTCACGGCCCTTCGGCAGAACTGAAGCATAGTTAGGAGAAGGGTGAAATATAAGCTGGTTTAAGGTGGGGGGGGGTGGGGGCTGGGGGGAGAGAGAAGTTGAGGGTGTGGTGATTGTGGAGATAAGCAAGCAGTGATAGGAGCAGATCATCAAAAGATGTCACAGACAAAAGGATCAAAGAGGTGTTGAAGATGGTGATATTTGTCTAAGAAAAGTGCTAATTAAGAATGGAAGACAGGACACTCAAAGTACAGCTCTAGTGGGGGTGGGGTGGAAAAGACTAACAAGGTTTTAGTTTTAGATTTAAAAATAATGGAAATAGGTGGGGAAAGAAGAATCTATATAAATTATTGAAAAAAAAGGGGGGTGGAGAAACGGGGTGGGGATGGGGGGAGGGGGAGTTTAAGATCTAAAGTTGTTGAATTCAATATTCAGCCCGGAAGGCTGTAAAGTGCCTAGTCGGAAGATGAGGTGCTGTTCCTCCAGTTTGCGTTGGGCTTCACTGGAACAATGCAGCAAGCCAAGGACAGACATGTGGGCAAGAGAACAGGGTGGAGTGTTAAAATGGCAAGCGACAGGGAGATTTGGGTCTTTCTTGCGGACAGACCGCAGGTGTTCCGCAAAACGGTCGCCCAGTTTGCGTTTGGTCTCTCCAATGTAGAGGAGACCGCATTGGGAGCAACGAATGCAGTAGACTAAGTTAGGAGAAATGCAAGTGAAATGCTGCTTCACTTGAAAGGAGTGTTTGGGCCCTTGGACGGTGAGGAGAGAGAAAGTGAAGGGGCAGGTGTTGCATCTTCTGCGTGGGCATGGGGAGGTGCCATAGGTGGGGGTTGAGGAGTAGGGGGTGATGGAGGAGTGGACCAGGGTGTCCCGGAGGGAACGATCCCTACAGAATGCCGCCAGGGGGGGTGAAGGGAAGATGTGTTTGGTGGTGGCATCATGCTGGAGTTGGCGGAAATGGCGGAGGATGATCCTTTGAATGCGGAGGCTGGTGGGGTGATAAGTGAGGACAAGGGGGACCCTATCATGTTTCTGGGAAGGAGGAGAAGGCGTGAGGGAAGATGCGCGGGATATGGGCCGGACACGGTTGAGGGCCCTGTCAACGACCGTGGATGGAAAACCTCGGTTAAGGAAGAAGGAGGACATGTCAAAGGAGCTGTTTTTGAAGGTAGCGTCTTCAGAACAGATGCGACGGAGGCGAAGGAACTGAGAGAATGGGATGGAGTCTTTACAGGAAGCGGGGTGTGAGGAGCTGTAGTCGAGGTAGCTGTGGGTGTCGGTAGGCTTGTAATGGATATTGGTGGACAGTCTATCATCAGAAATTGAGACAGAGAGGTCAAGGAAGGGAAGAGAAGTGTCAGAGATGGACCATGTGAAAATGATGGAGGGGTGGAGATTGGAAGCAAAATTAATAAATTTTTCCAAGTCCCGACGAGAGCATGAAGCAGCACCGAAGTAATCATCGATGTACCGGAGAAAGAGTTGTGGGAGGGGGCTGGAGTAGGACTGGAACAAGGAATGTTCCACATACCCCATAAAGAGACAGGCATAGCTGGGGCCCATGCGGGTACCCATAGCCACACCTTTTATTTGGAGGAAGTGAGAGGAGTTAAAGGAGAAATTGTTCAGTGTGAGAACAAGTTCAGCCAGACGGAGGAGAGTAGTGGTGGATGGGGATTGTTGGGGCCTCTGTTCAAGGAAGAAGCTGAGGGCCCTCAGACCATCCTGGTGGGGGATGGAGGTGTAGAGGGATTGGACATCCATGGTGAAGAGGAAGCGGTTGGGGCCAGGGAACTGGAAATTGTTGATGTGACGTAAGGTGTCAGAGGAATCACGGATGTAGGTGGGAAGGGACTGGACAAGGGGAGAGAGAAGGGAGTCAAGATAACGAGAAATGAGTTCCGTGGGGCAGGAACAGGCTGACACGATCGGTCTGCCAGGACAGTTCTGTTTGTGGATTTTGGGTAGGAGGTAGAAGCGGGCCGTCCGAGGTTGGGCGACTATCAAGTTGGAAGCTGTGGGAGGAAGATCTCCAGAGGAGATGAGGTCAGTGACAGTCCTGGAAACAATGGCTTGATGTTCTGTGGTGGGGTCATGGTCCAGGGAGAGGTAGGAGGAAGTGTCTGCGAGTTGACGCTCAGCCTCCGCGAGGTAGAGGTCAATGCGCCAGACAACAACAGTACCACCCTTGTCAGCGGGTTTGATGACAATGTTGGGGTTGGACCTGAGAGAACAGAGTGCAGTGAGTTCAGAGAGAGACAGATTAGAATGGGTGAGAGGAGCAGAGAAATTGAGACGGCTAATGTCACGCCGACAGTTCTGAATGAAAAGATCAAGAGAAGGTAAGAATCCAGAGGGAGGGGTCCAAGTGGAGGGAGAATATTGGAGGTGGGTAAAAGGATCCGTTGAACGGGGAGAGGACTCCTGCCCAAAGAAGTGAGCACGGAGACGAAGACGGCGGAAGAAGAGTTCAGCATCATGCCGAGCCCGAAATTCATTGAGATGAGGGCGTAAGGGTATGAAACTAAGTCCTTTGCTGAGCACTGAACGTTCAGCATCGGAGAGGGGAAGGTCCGGGGGTATAGTGAATACGCGGCTGGGGCTGGGATTGGAAGATGGGGTGAGGATGGAGGGACAAGCAGGGGTGGAGGGTCCCAGATGGGTGTTGGTGTCGATGAGTTGTTGGAGCTTGCGTTCCTTAGCACTTGAGAGAAAGAGAAAAAGTTTCTTGTTGAGGCGACGGATGAGGCGAAGAATAAAATGAAACTGGGGGCACACGCAGCTTTGAAAAAGGGTGCGGCGGTGCTGCTGGAGGGAGAGGTCGAGTGTGTTCATATGGCGGCGCATGGCACTGAGTGTGGATCTCAGAATGCGACGGAATGAGATCCACACTCAGTGCCATGCGCCGCCATATGAACACTCTCGACCTCTCCCTCCAGCAGCACCGCCGCACCCTTTTTCAAAGCTGCGCGTGCCCCCAGTTTCATTTTATTCTTCGCCTCATCCGTCGCCTCAACAAGAAACTTTTTCTCTTTCTCTCAAGTGCTAAGGAACGCAAGCTCCAACAACTCATCGACACCAACACCCATCTGGGACCCTCCACCCCTGCTTGTCCCTCCGTCCTCACCCCATCTTCCAATCCCAGCCCCAGCCGTGAATTCACTATACCCCCTGACCTTCCCCTCTCCGATGCTGAACGTTCAGTGCTCAGCGAAGGACTTAGTTTCATACCCTTACGCCCTCATCTCAATGAATTTCGGGCTCGGCATGATGCTGAACTCTTCTTCCGCCGTCTTCGTCTCCGTGCTCACTTCTTTGGGCAGGAGTCCTCTCCCCGTTCAACGGATCCTTTTACCCACCTCCAATATTCTCCCTCCACCTGGACCCCTCCCTCTGGATTCTAACCTTCTCTTGATCTTTTCATTCAGAACTGTCGGCGTGACATTAGCCGTCTCAATTTCTCTGCTCCTCTCACCCATTCTAATCTGTCTCTCTCTGAACTCACTGCACTCTGTTCTCTCAGGTCCAACCCCAACATTGTCATCAAACCCGCTGACAAGGGTGGTACTGTTGTTGTCTGGCGCATTGACCTCTACCTCGCGGAGGCTGAGCGTCAACTCGCAGACACTTCCTCCTACCTCTCCCTGGACCATGACCCCACCACAGAACATCAAGCCATTGTTTCCAGGACTGTCACTGACCTCATCTCCTCTGGAGATCTTCCTCCCACAGCTTCCAACTTGATAGTCGCCCAACCTCGGACGGCCCGCTTCTACCTCCTACCCAAAATCCACAAACAGAACTGTCCTGGCAGACCGATCGTGTCAGCCTGTTCCTGCCCCACGGAACTCATTTCTCGTTATCTTGACTCCCTTCTCTCTCCCCTTGTCCAGTCCCTTCCCACCTACATCCGTGATTCCTCTGACACCTTACGTCACATCAACAATTTCCAGTTCCCTGGCCCCAACCGCTTCCTCTTCACCATGGATGTCCAATCCCTCTACACCTCCATCCCCCACCAGGATGGTCTGAGGGCCCTTAGCTTCTTCCTTGAACAGAGGCCCCAGCAATCCCCATCCACCACTACTCTCCTCCGTCTGGCTGAACTTGTTCTCACACTGAACAATTTCTCCTTTAACTCCTCTCACTTCCTCCAAATAAAAGGTGTGGCTATGGGTACCCGCATGGGCCCCAGCTATGCCTGTCTCCTTATGGGGTATGTGGAACATTCCTTGATCCAGTCCTACTCCGGCCCCCTCCCACAACTCTTTCTCCGGTACATCGATGATTACTTTGGTGCTGCTTCATGCTCTCGTCGGGACTTGGAAAAATTTATTAATTTTGCTTCCAATCTCCACCCTCCATCATTTTCACATGGTCCATCTCTGACACTTCTCTTCCCTTCCTTGACCTCTCTGTCTCAATTTCTGATGATAGACTGTCCACCAATATCCATTACAAGCCTACCGACTCCCACAGCTACCTCGACTACAGCTCCTCACACCCCGCTTCCTGTAAAGACTCCATCCCATTCTCTCAGTTCCTTCGCCTCCGTCGCATCTGTTCTGAAGACGCTACCTTCAAAAACAGCTCCTCTGACATGTCCTCCTTCTTCCTTAACCGAGGTTTTCCATCCACGGTCGTTGACAGGGCCCTCAACCGTGTCCGGCCCATATCCCGCGCATCCTCCCTCACGCCTTCTCCTCCTTCCCAGAAACATGATAGGGTCCCCCTTGTCCTCACTTATCACCCCACCAGCCTCCGCATTCAAAGGATCATCCTCCGCCATTTCCGCCAACTCCAGCATGATGCCACCATCAAACACATCTTCCCTTCACCCCCCCTGACGGCATTCCGTAGGGATCGTTCCCTCCGGGACACCCTGGTCCACTCCATCATCACCCCCTACTCCCACCTATGGCACCTCCCCATGCCCACGCAGAAGATGCAACACCTGCCCCTTCACTTTCTCTCTCCTCACCGTCCAAGGGCCCAAACACTCCTTTCAAGTGAAGCAGCATTTCACTTGCATTTCCCCTAACTTAGTCTACTGCATTCGTTGCTCCCAATGCGGTCTCCTCTACATTGGAGAGACCAAACGCAAACTGGGCGACCGTTTTGCGGAACACCTGCGGTCTGTCCGCAAGAAAGACCCAAACCTCCCTGTCGCTTGCCATTTTAACACTCCACCCTGTTCTCTTTCCCACATGTCTGTCCTTGGCTTGCTGCATTGTTCCAGTGAAGCCCAACGCAAACTGGAGGAACAGCACCTCATCTTCCGACTAGGCACTTTACAGCCTTCCGGGCTGAATATTGAATTCAACAACTTTAGATCTTAAACTCCCCCTCCCCCCATCCCCACCCCGTTTCTCCACCCCCCCTTTTTTTTCAATAATTTATATAGATTCTTCTTTCCCCACCTATTTCCATTATTTTTAAATCTAAAACTAAAACCTTGTTAGTCTTTTCCACCCCACCCCCACTAGAGCTGTATTTTGAGTGTCCTGCCTTCCATTCTTAATTAGCACTTTTCTTAGACAAATATCACCATCTTCAACACCTCTTTGATCCTTTTGTCTGTGACATCTTTTGATGATCTGCTCCTATCACTGCTTGCTTATCTCCACAATCACCACACCCTCAACTTCTCTCTCCCCCCAGCCCCCCCCCCCCCCCCACCTTAAACCAGCTTATATTTCACCCTTCTCCTAACTATGCTTCAGTTCTGCCGAAGGGCCGTGAAGGCTCGAAACGTTAACTGATTTCTTCTCCACCGATGCTGCCAGGCCTGCTGAGTTTTTCCAGGTAATTCTGTTTTTGTTTTGGATTTCCAGCATCCGCAGTAGCTTTTAGCTTTTTGTTTTTATCTCTGAATAAAAAAAAACACTTTTTCCCCCTCTTTGGGGGAAGGGTGAGGAAGTATTGGAAGTATTAGCAGACTTATAATCAACCTGTTGAACCACCTCACGAATGCCACATCCTTGGCCAACAAGTCCTGGAGTGGGACTTGAACCCAGAGCTTCTGGCTCAGAGGCAGGGGCATTACCTGTTGAGTCTTGAGGCTTTGTCTGCAAGGTGGTTGTGAACTGCTGTAATCCATGTGGTGTAGGTACACCCACAGTGCTGTTATGAAGGGAGTTCCAGGATTTTGACCCAGCGACAATGAAGGAATGGAGGTATAGTTCCAAGTCAGGAAGGTGTGTGGCTTGGAGGGAAACTTCCATGTGGTGGTGTTCCCATACATCTGCTGTCCTTGTCCTTCTAGGTGGTAGAAGTCGTGGGTTTGGAAGGTGCTGTCGGAGGAGCCTTGGTGCAGTGCATCTTGTAGATGGTACACACTGCTGCTATTGTGCGTCGGTGTGAAATGGATATATTTTTAGATTGTGTGAAATGAAAGCTTTTGTCTGCATGCATAGACTATTTGAGCAGCAGAAATGCCCTTATAGTGGCACTTGGATCCAACTGCTTACTGCCCTCCAAATGCTGATCCCTTCGTAATTGCCTACTCCTGCTCCTAATTAGTTTGTTCGTAGTGTGCACTTTACGTGCCACACAGTGTGTGGAATGTTCAGAGTGCTATGGTCATGAAGTAACCCAGGTGCCCAGGCTATTACTCTGGAGACACTAGTTCAAATCCCACCATGGCAGCTGGAGGAATTTAAATTTAATTAATAAATCTGGAATTAAAAACTAATCTCAGTAATAATAATACCAGATTGTTGTAAAAACCCACCTGGTTCACTAATGTCCTATAGGGAAGGAAATTTGCTGTCCTTCCCTGGTTTGGCCTACACGTGACTCCAGACCCACATAATGTGATTGACTCTTTACTGCCCCTCTGAAATGGCCTAGCAGGCCACTCAGTTGTCAATGGCTCCCCTGCTCAAGGGCAATTAGGGATGGGCAGTAAATGCTGGTCTTGTCTCTTATTCCCTGTTTTCCATGGATTCCATTCCTGCTCCCTGCACAGGTACTCTCAGCCTCTTCATGAAGAAATTGCTCTCCACAAGCGCTTGAAACACAAGAATATTGTCCAGTACTTGGGATCAGTTAGTCAGGACGGATACATCAAAATCTTCATGGAGGAGGTCCCAGGAGGTAAGCGTCTTCTTTCTGATAGAAACATTTTGTGATACTATACATGAGTGATTTGAGGCATGTGGTAAGAGCAGCATGCTTGGGAGAAACTACTTGCCAACACTCTACAATTAGTCTACAACAGACCCAGACCTGAAACCAGGTAAACCCCAGTGGTGGAGAGATTGATAACTGTGATTATTGTTGTATCATGTGACTATCAGAATGGTCGAAGGTGAACTTGATCAATCTTTCTCATTAACCATCCAGAAACTCCAATGTCCTTTAAAATGTGGGTGTCCTTCCTAACCCTGGAGGTTTGCCTCATAATATCTTTGTGATAAAGCTGTTGTATTACTGTATCACAAATAAATCGAGAGTGATTGCTCCTGCCCCTCCACAGTGGTCAAGACACTCTGAGTGAAGATAAGTCATACGGATTCGAAACACTAACTCTGTTTCTCTCTCCACAGATACTGCCAGACCTGCTGAGTTTTTCCAGCATCTTCTGTTTTTGTTTAAGACAATTTGAATGTTTGATGTGAGCACTCTGGACTGCACCAACCCTTTAATCATTGTATTCAATATTAAAACCTGAGAATACTTGGTAGCAGAGCGTAATCGTGTGTGTGTGTGTGTGAGTAATTTTCCGTGTACATGTGTATGAATATTTTTCAGTGCGTGTGTGTTTGTGTGTGAGTAATTTCCTGTGTATGTGAGTATTTTTCAGTGTATGTATGTACACATGTTTGTCTGCACGCATATGAGTCTGAGTAATCTTCCTTGTGTATGTGTCACGGATGTTTTAAAAGGTGTTTCCCCAAAGTCTCTCATGAACAATGTATTTCTGTGTATGTGTATGTACTTACCTGTGGAGTGAGAAATTCAATTTGAAATAACCCAGCAGCAAAGCCTTTTTACTTAAAATAAAAAGGTTAGTTTATTTCACTCTCTTGCTCTGGAAATTACCCAAAAGATAATGTTGCACAAATGTTAGTTACAAACGAAGATAGAATGAAGATATAATACTTACAAACGTAAATCAAGATTAGTCTATATTCAGTGCAGGCCTGATATGTTTTGAAGTAGGGGTGCCACATTGTTTGAAGTGAAGGTCTTGAAGTTGTAGAGTTGTCTCTGTCGCTGCGATGGCTTCCACTGTCAAATTGCCAGAGATTACTTTCATAGGTACCTTAGTAACTGGAATCAGGTAGGGGGAAGAGAGGAGTTTCTTTAGTCCTCTTTCAAGGAACTGCGATGTGGCCCTTTTTTTAGCCTGGTTAATTGTAGCAGTTTGATGGCTGTGCTTGTTGGCCCCTGTCTCCAAGGTTGAAGCTCTTATCTGCTTCTATGAAGATGTTTTTTTTTCTAAGCTTCCTACCTTTACTATGCTTTTTGCAGGAGCTAAAATGACCGCTATTATCATGTGACCTGTACAAAATTCCAAGTCATCTCCCAAATAAGGCATCGACACTTCAACCAGCCCTTCTCCCATTTACATTCTTGCAATGAGGCATCAACAAAATGTTGATAGCTCCTGGACACGATTGCCTTTTGTCCCCTCGAAAGAGGAGACCCAGTCTGAAATCTACAATTTTATCTGGTAGCTTGGAGCCATTTTGAAAGAGCCTTTAAACTCAGTTCAAGTTTTTTTTTAAAGAATGTAAGCTTTAAAACAGTTTTTCTGAAAATTTGCAATATCACAACTGCGCGCCATAACAATGTGTGTGAGCAATTTTCCCTGTGTATCCGAGTGTCCGTGTAATTGTTCATGTGTGCTGGCTCAATTTGTGTCATTCTTCCTGTCCTCTGCATTCTGCACACTCCCTGCCTATTCTGTTGCTGGATTCTGTCTTTCTCTTCAGTTAATAAGGATGATGAACTGTCACTTTGTAACCAGGAAGCCTGTCTGCGCTGCTGTGCTCCAAGTGGGGCCCACTCAAGGACAACGAAGCCACGATCATTTTCTACACGCGCCAGATCCTGGAAGGCCTGAAATACCTGCATGAGAATCAGATAGTGCACAGGGACATTAAGGTAATCGGACAGCGCACGGGGACATGAAGGTAATGGAGGTGAATGCAGTATAGGAGAGGAGAGAGGCTGTGTTAAACTCAGTCATCACTCTGGACACACACTGTTTAACTGAGTTAGCACGGGTCTTGCAGATGCAGAAAGGGGTCCAGGTGCAAACGCACACTAGGCACTGACTGAGGGGTATGAGAATTCAGAGATACTGACAAAATGATAAACTTGCAGAATATTAGAGTCGGTTTGTGTGAGGACAAGCAAAGCTTTCAAGGTCTTCAACTTGTTGAAGAGAACAACAAAAGACAGATAGTGGGAACCCATGGTAGGTCAGCCAGTATCAGCAGAGAGTGCAGACACAGCCACCTCTCAGTCTGGGCCTTTATCAAGACTCTAGACTAAAACATGAACCGTCAGAATTAGAGAAAAGACAGGGTGTGGAGTTGCATTCCTAATCCTCCCAGAATGACCAGAAATTTCCTGCAATTAATCAGAGATTCCTTCCCAGAGCGCTGCCTCTAGCAGCTCGAGAGATGTACCGATTTCAATTTCCCACTGCAGTCATCATGTGACATCATCCAGAGAGAACCAATACCACGTGGAGCTGGCTGGAGAGTCAGGAATTGGGAGGGCTCGGGAATCGCAGGCTTCAACGTTAAGGGACAGGGTCTCTGATATCAGGCACAAGGAGAGGAAAGCAATGTATTGGTTGGCATAGAACATCCTAAAAACAAAAACGGAGAATGTTGGATGGATCAATGATCCCTATGGAGGCCAACAAGGTAAAATAACCAAATTTACCAAATGACCCAAACCAAAATACCAATGGGCAAAACTTCGCTCTTTACAACTTTACCAATCAAACCAAAATCAACAGAGTTAACAGGCAAATTGCATTCAGTATAAATTATAAATTACACTTTAAATAGCAGATATAACAGAGATAGATCTCAGGGGTTTCCTAGGCTTAGCACACTTATCACAAATGGCACCAATTTCAGTCACCAAGCCCTTCAAAGATTTGTAATATGCCTTTAAGAGAAATCAGTATGACATCACTAGAAGTGAAATCTGTCATGTGATCCTGTCTTAGTTTAACTTTTGCTTTGAGCAGAGCACACACACACAGCTCTGATGTCTTCAAGCTTTAAACCCATGTATATCTGTGCACATATGCCCCATTTTAATAAATGAACCCACAGTGTTTACCTAATCCCTTATGAGCGATTGGTGCCTTGTGTCTTATACAGTAAATAAGCCCAAGCAAGATATTATATCATTGTAATAACACGACACAAAGCTCTCAACTTCCTCAGGCTGAATTCCAGTTCCTTTCCTTCAATGCTTTAGCCACCAACTCATATCTGACAGCAGCTTTACTTTCGATTACTTTTAATTCCCTTTTGAATGTCTCAATTGAACCTGCCTCCACTGCACTCTCAGGCAGTGCATTCCAGACCCTAACCACCCGCTGTGTGAAAAGGTTTTTTCTCGTATCACTTTTGCTTCTTTTGCAAATTGCCTTAAATCTGTGCCCCCTCGTTCTCAATCCTTTCACGAGTGGGAACATTTTCTCCCTATCTACCCTGACCTCATGATTTTAAATACCTTAAATATCAAATCTCCTCTCAGCCTTCTTCACTCCAAGGAATATAGTCCTAACTTCTCCAACCTATTTTATTTAATTGAATTTAAGTTCAGTTAATTAATACATCTGGAATAAGCTAGCTTCAGTATGGTGACCATGAAACTACCATTGATTGTTATAAAAACCCATCTGGTTCACTAATGTCCTTTAGGAAAGGAAATCTGCTATCCTTACCCGATCTGGCCTACATGTGACTCCTGACCCACAGCAATGTGGTTGAATCTTAATTGCCCTCTGAAATGGGCCTAGCAAGCCACTCAGTTGTGGCACTGAGGGATGGGCAACAAATGCTGGCCTTGCCAGGGCCACCCACACCCCATGAAACAATATTTTTTAAATTGCGCAATCACGCTGGGCACTAAGTGGCAGCACCCCCAGTTTGCCAGATGCCATCACAGTTAGAAGAGGCCATCAATTCAAAATCCTTGGTTAAAGATTTGAAGGGGAGATGAGAAATATTTATTCGCTCCAGAGAATTTTTGGGATCCGGAACATTCTACCTGGAAGCTGATTCCATAAGTAATTTTAAGAGGGAGTTGGACAGATGCTTGAGGACCAGGAACTTACAGGGTTATGGACAAAGGCGAGAATGTGGGATTCAGCAAGTCTGATCATTCGACTGGCTGAATGGCCCTCTTCTGCACTATAGGTTTCTGTGATCCTGTGTAAAAGGTCAGCTCAGTCAGGTCTAGGGAAGCATTAAAAATATCAAGGAATATGTAAATAACAAAAAGGCTTCACTTATCCATTGCTGCTTCTGCAGCCCATTTCTTATCCATCTTCTCTGCCCTCCTCTCTCATCACTCACAAACATGACAGGGTCCCATCCATTCACCTTCTTTTCACCATTTACCCCATCAGCCTTCACATTCGCAACATCTTCCAGCTTACGCGCCACGCACAGTGCGATCCCACTTCTGATTAACACCTTCAACTCTCTGATTTCTGGGGAGACAGTCCCCTGTGTGATCTATCAATTCAACAACTCCCGCTATCTCCAGTTCCAGACACCCCTGCCCTGGTCTCTTTCTGTGCCGCTGCAGGTGATGCATCATCTGCTCTTCATCTCTTCCCACTCCAGTGCCCAGGGCTCCAAACACTCCTTCCATGTGAAATACCAATTTACAGCTAGGTCCTCTAATAGGGACTGGACTTGACATTCACAGTGCTGTGAACTCTGCAATGGGGAGACTGAATGCTGATCAGGGGTCATGCAGAATGGTAATTTTTAACCTATTGATGAGTGACTTATCAGGGAATGGGCTGCAGTGAGGATGGGGAGGTTTCTGATGATTCGATGGTGGGGAGAAGCTGCCAGTTTGGTGAGGATTGCTTGATAAGATGTCCCTTGTATTCAGTGCCTTTTTCTCACTTGTGTCATCACTAACAACATTGCAGGGCTATAGTTTTATATATATTCTTCACTGAAATGTTGTGCCTGTCTTCAAAGGGAGACAACGTCTTGATAAACACATACAGTGGAGTGCTGAAAATCTCTGACTTTGGAACATCAAAGAGGCTTGCGGGAATCAATCCCTGCACAGAAACATTCACAGGTGTGTGTCTGGGCGGGGTGGGGTAAAGAGCAGAGGGTGACTGTCAGTCTCGAGGTCAGTGTAGTTGGTGTTAGTGGGGTTTAGAGACGGGTTTGGCATTGGTGGGGTTCAGAATCTGGTTTGGTGTTAATGGGGTTCAGGGTTGGGTTTGGTGTTAATGGGGTTCAGGGTTGGGTTTGGTGTTAATGGGGTTCAGGGTTGGGTTTGGTGTTAATGGGGTTCAGGGCCGGGTTTGGTGTTAATGGGGTTCAGGGGCGGGTTTGGTGTTAATGGGGTCCAGGGCCGGGTTTGGTGTTAATGGGGTTCAGGGCCTGGTTTGGTGTTAATGGGGTTCAGGGTCAGGTTTGGTGTTAATGGGGTTCAGTGTCGGGTTTGGTGATACTGAGGGTCAGGATCAGGGTCAGGTTTGGTGCTGCTGGGTTTTAGTGTCGGGTTTGGTGTTGATAGATTTCAGTTTCAGTTTGGTTTTGGTGGGTTTCAGTGACGGGTTTGGTGTTAATGGGGTTCAGTGTCCGGCTTAGTGTTAATGGGGTTCAGTGTGGGGTTTGGTGTTGGTGGAGTTCAGTGTCGGGTTTGGTGTTAATGGGGTTCAGTGTCGGGTTTGGTGCTGGTGGTTTTCAGGGTCGGGTTTGGTGTTAATGGGTTTGCATCTGGTTTGGCGTTAATGCGGTTCGGTGTCAGGTTTGATGTTAATGGGGCTCAGTGACAGGTTTGGTGTTAATGGGGTTCAGTGTCAGGTTTGGTGTTAGTGGGGTTCAGTGTCGGGTTTGGTGTTAATGGGGTTCAGTGTCGGGTTTGATGTTGGTGAGGTTCAGTGTCGGGTTCAGTGTCGGTGGTGTTCATTGTCGAAGTCAGTATTCAGTTTGTTAATGGCTTTCAGTGTTGTGTTCTGGCGTCGCTGGGATTGGTCTCTGTCAGTTTTTCTGTGTTCCTTAGGAACTCTGCAGTACATGGCCCCTGAGATTATTGACAAAGGACCGAGAGGTTATGGAAAACCTGCAGATATCTGGTCACTGGCCTGCACTGTCATTGAAATGGCCACAGGAAAACCACCCTTCTTTGAACTGGGAGAGCCCCAAGCTGCTATGTTTAAGGTAAGAAAGCTGACCATGTGTATGTTTTTAGTCTCTATAGGGTTGATTGCAGAGCAGATGGGCAAGGTTTGGATCTCTGGAGAACTATCATCCAGGGTCTCGCTCTCCAGCTATGAGTCCATCTGAGGGCAGAATTGACCCTGGCTGCCCGTGTGTGCCTTGCTAGGCCATCTAAGAGTCAACAACATTGCTGTGGGTCTGGAGTCACATGTAGGCCAGACTGGGTATGGACGGCAGATTTCCTTCCCTCAAGGGCCTTTGTGAACCTGATGGGTTTTACAACAATTGATGATAGTTGTCATGGTCACTACTTCTGAGAATAGCTTTATATTCCAGATTTATTAATTGAATTGAAATTCCACCAGCTGCCATCGTGGGATTTGAGCCCATGTCCTCAGAGTATTAGCCTGGGCCTCTGGATTGTGACTCCAGCAACATTACCACTATGCCACCATCTTCCCCCCATATCTCTCTCATGCTTACTCTCCAGGCATGCAAGGGAAAGAACCACTTGAATGGGTTTCCTATGGATCTGTACCCCATTTGGTGTCAGCTGTTTCAGGAAAGAAAGGGGAGACGAGTCTGTTGTGGGGGGTTGGGTGGGGGGGGAGTGGGGTTGATGTCTTCAATGGCAAATTACACCCAGGACAATTACTTCTTTAATCCTGTTTAAAATATATTATTTGTGTTAGCCATTAACCAAAATGTCAGTTTTCAGACAAGGTTTCTCACCTGGTCCATGGCCCCAGTTTCTGGATGAGCAATGGAACAGCAAGGTGAGGAGAGCAGGGCCCTCCTAGTATACAAGTGCGAGGACCCTTTATGTTCACCCTCAAGTGGTACTGGCTGGTTACAACAGGGGGACCCAGAACTATCATTTCTACCACTCGCAGCCCAATAATTGCGAAGATATATAGTCAAATATAGAGGCTTAATTTTGCAAATTGATAGCGTTAGAGCTCTTCCATGCCATTTCACATTTCCCACTTTGTGCTTGATTCGCTGTTTGTTTGCCTGTAGGTTGGAATGTTTAAAATCCACCCGGAAATCCCAGGGTCCATGTCCCAGGAAGCAAAGGCTTTCCTTCTGCATGGCTTTGAACCCAATCCCGACAAACGGGCCACAGCCGGGGAGCTCCTGAGGGACCCGTTCCTGAGCCGGAAGAAAGCGAAAGCCTCGCCAAAGCCAGGTAGAGGAATGAGTGAGAAAGGGAGCAGGACTGGGCGCCATGGAAATGGGGCTGAACGAGAAGGATGGCAAGAGGTTGCAGTGGGAAGAGGACTGAGTGGGAACAGAAAACAAGGGAAGCTACATTTAATTGCAGGCCGAGGAATTTGACAGAATGAGGAGGAAGGAAACGTGTGAAAATTGCAATGGGAAGCAGGGCATTAGGGATGAATAGGACAGTTGGAAATTGGATTCAGTGGGAAAAAGAAGCAAAGTGAATGGAATGGAACGTAAGAAATAGGAGCAGGAGTAGGCCGTTCGGCCCCTCAAGCCTGCCCCGCCATTCAATAAGATCATGGCTGATCTGCCCCAGGCCTCAACTGCTCTGTCGTGACAGCTCCCCGTAGCCCTCAACTCCCTGATATTTCAAAAATCTATCTACCTCCTCTTTAAATACTTTCAGTGATCTAGCCTCCACAACTCTCTGGGATAGAGAATTCCAGACATTCACTATCCTCTGAGAGAAGAAATTCCTTCACATCTCAGTTTTACGAGTGTCCCTTTATTCTGTAACTATGTCCCCTAGTTCGAGATTCCCCCACTAAACATCTTCTCAACGTCTACCCTGTTAAGCCCCCTCAGAAACTTGTACGTTTCAATAAGATCGCCCCGCATTCTTCTAAATTCTAATGAATAAAGGCCTAACCTGTTTAGCCGTTCTTGATAAGTCAACCCCTTCATCCCAGGAATTGGCCTAGTGAATTTCTTTTGAACTGCCTCCAATGCCAGTATATCCTTTCTTAAATATGGGGACCAAAACTGTACACAGTACTCCAGGTGCGGCCTCACCAACACCCTGTACAGTTGTAACAAGACTTCCTTATTTTTAAACTCCAACCCCATAGTAATACAGGCCAAAATTCCATTTGCCTTCTTAATTACTTGCTGCACCTGCATGCTAACTTTTTGTGTTTCATGCACAAAAACACCCAGATCCCTCTGTGCTGCACTATTTTGGAGTCACTCTCCATTTAAATAATAGTCTGCCTTTTGATTCTTCCTACCAAAGTGCATGACCTCACCCTTTCTTACATTAAATCTACCTGCCAAGTTTTTGCCCACTCACTCAACCTATCTATAACCTTGCAGATTCCTTATGCCGTCATCACAACATGCCTTCCCACCTATTTTTACATCCACAGCAAATTTGGGTAAATTACACTCTCCTCCAAGTCATTAATATAGATAGTAAATAATTGAGGCCCTAAGACTGATCCTTGTGGCACTCCACTAGTTACGTCTTTCCAACCTGAAAAAGACCCATTAACCCTGACTCTGTCTCCTGTGTCCTCAATCCACGCTAATACATTACCCCCAGTACCGTGAGCTCCCATCTTCTGCAATAACCTTTTATGTGGCACATTATCGAATGCCATCTGGAAATCCAAATACACTACGTCTACCGGTTCCTCTTTATCAACACTGCTTGTTATATCCTCAAAGAACTCTAGCAAATATGTCAAACATGATTTCCCTTTCACAAAACCATGTTGACTCTGATTGCGTTAAGCTTTTCTAAATGTCCTGCTATTTCTTCCTTAATAATGGACTCTAGCATTTTCCCAATGACAGATGTTAGGCTGACTGGTTTTTAGTTTCCTGCTTTTTGTTTCCCACCCTCCCACCCTTCTTGAACAGGGGCGTCACATTAGCGGTTTTCCAATCCGCTGAGACCCTCCCGAAATCCAGTGAGTTCTGGAATATTTCGACCAGTGTATCCACTATCTCTGCAGCCACTTCCTTTAAAATCCTTGGATGCAGGCCATCAGGTGCAACTTGTCTGCCTTTACTCCCATTAGTTTGTCAAATACTTTGTCCCTCATAATAGAGACTGTTGCAAGATCTTTCCTTCCATTAGCTCCTTGAGTATCTAATATCTTTGAGATGTTTATAGTGTCCTCCACCCTGAAGACCAATGCAAAATATTGGATTAAATTATCTACCATTTCCGTTCCCCATTATCAATTCCCCAGTCACATCCTCCAAGGGTCCCACACTCACTTTAGCCACTCTCTTTCTTTTTATATAACCTTAGAAGCACTTGCTGTTTGTTTTTATATTTCTTGCCCATTTACTTTCATAATCAATTTTCTCCCTCTTTATTAGCTTTTTAGTCATCTGCTGCTGGTTCCTAAAAAATTCCCAATCCTCTGGCTTATCACTAGTTTTCGCTGCTTTGTATGCCTTAGTTTTTTATTGGATACTCTCCTTGACCACCTTTGTTAATCACGGGTGGTTCATCCTTCTCATCAAGTCCTTCTTTTTGACCAGGATAAATTTTTGCTGAGCGTTATGAAATATCTGCTTTAATGTCTGCCACTGCTCATCCACTGACCTTCCCCTTAGTCTATTTTCCCAGTCTGCTTTAGACAACTCTTTATTCATACCTTTGTAATTTCCCTTATTTAAGTTGAGGTCACTGGCTTGAGACCCTAGTTGCTTGCCCTCAAACTGAATTTGAAATTCTAACATGTAGTGTTGCTACCCCCTAGAGGATCCTTAACTATGAGATCTCTTATTAATCCCACCTCATTACACATAACTAGATCTAAAATAGCCTGTTCCTGGGTCGGTTCTGCAACGTATTGCTCTAAGAAACAATCCCTGATGCACATTACACATTCGTCTTCCATGTTACCCTTTCCAATCTGATTTGTCCAGTCAATATGCAGATTAAATCACCCATGACAATTGTAGCGCCCACCTTACACTCCTCCATAATTTCCCGATTTATACTTTGTCCTACAGTGAGGCAACTCTTCTGAGGCTTATAGATGACTCCCCTTGCTATTCCTTATTTCCAGCCAAACATGATCTGTTGCACCTATATCACGACTCACCACCGCACTGATACCTTCCTTTCTTAATAAAGCTGCCCCACCCCCTTTTCCTTTTCTCCTATTTTTCCGGAACGTCGCTTACCATTGAATATTGAGTTCCCAGTTTTGGTCACCCTACAACCATGTCTCTGTAATAGCTATCAAGCCATATTCATTTATTTCTATTTGTGCTGTCAACTCACTCATTGGTCTTGTTACAAATGCTGCTTGCATTCAGATAAAGAGTCTTAAGCTTTGACTTTTTACCATTATTGCTCATTCTGGTTTTAATTTCTGCTGCACTCTTCTGCTTAGGTTTTCTGCCCCTTCCTGTCACCCTTTGATTATCGTTCACCTCTTCACTACCCTGCACCTCTGCTCTCTCGTTTATTTTTGATTTTTTAAACTTCCCTTCAATTGAATCCTTCCTCGACTAATTAGTTTAAAGTACTATCTACAACCCCAGTTATACGATTCTCCAGGACGCTGGTCCCAGCATGGTTCAAATGAAGCCCGTCCCAATGGAACAGCTCTCTCCTTCCCTAGTACTGGCGCCAGCATCCCATGAATCAGAACCCATTTCTCCCACACCAATCTTTGAGCCACACATTTACCTCTCTAATCTTATTGACCCTATGCCAATTTGCATGCGGCTCAGGTAGTAATCCGGAGATTATTACCTTTGTGGTTCTGCTTTTTAATTTAGGCCCGAGCTGCTCATAGTCCCTCAGCAGAACCTCCTTCCGAGTCTTACCTATGTCGTTGGTACCTACCTGGACCACCACAACTGGATCCTTCCCCTCCCACTCCCAAGCTCCTCTCCAGTGCAGAAGACATGTCCTTATCCTTGGCACTAGGTAGGCAACACAGCCTTCGGGACTCTCTGTCTTTGTTGCAGAGAACAGTATCTACTCCCCTAACTATGCTATCCCCTATTACTACTACATTTCTCTTTTCTCCCACCACTTGAACGGTGCCCTGTACAACGGTGCTGTGGTCAGTTCACTCATCCTCCTTGCAGTCTGTGCCCTCATCCACACTGGGAACAAGAACCTCGTACCTATTGGACAAGGGCACTAGCTGAGGCTCCTCCAAAGCTAAGTTCTAGATCCCTGTACCTGCCTCACTCGTAGTCACACCCTCCTGTTCCTGACCACGGTCAAATTTGATGTAATTAATCTAAGGACTGAAACTGTCTCCTGAAACACAGTGTCCAGGTAACTCTCCCCCTCCCTGATGTGTCGCAGTGTTCTCAGCTCGGACTCCAGCTCATCTACTCTGAGCCGAAGTTCCTCAAGGAGTCAACACTTGCTGCAGATGTGGTCACCATGCATCGCACCGGCGTCCACCAGTGCCCACATACTACAGCTGCAACACATCGCCTGCCCGGCCATCTCTCCTATTTAATTAATTAATTTGGATATTAAATATTTCAAATTGTGAATTTCTTAACAACTCTTCAGCTGTAATAACGTCTCCTGATTTAGACCACTTAGCCAATCAAAAGAGACACGGAATAGATATCTACCATTCACCTACCTGTTTTCCTGTGATGTCACACTTCAGCTCTGACAGGTAGAAACAGGTTGAAAGGGCTCCCTGCTGCCAGTTTTTATCTCCCGCTGTCGCTGCTATTGTCATGCAGGTCCGCTCTCTTCGTGCTCTTTTATCCTGTGTCTCCGCTCTCCTCGCGCTCTTTTATCCTGTGTCTCCGCTCTCCTTGTGCTCTTTTATCCTGTGTCTCCGCTCTCCTTGTGCTCTTTTATCCTGTGTCTCCACTCTCCTCACGCTCTTTTATCCTGTGTCTCCGCCGCTCTCCTCATGCTCTTTTATCCTGTGTCTCCGCCGCTCCCCTCGTGCTCTTTTATCCTGTGTCTCCGCTCTCCTCACACTCTTTTATCCTGTGTCTCCGCTCTCCTCATGCTCTTTTATCCTGTGTCTCTGCTCTCTTCGCGCTCTTTTATCCTGTGTCTCCACCGCTCTCCTCGTGCTCTTTTATCCTGTGTCTCCGCTCTCCTCGCGCTCTTTTATCCTGTGTCTCCGCCACTCTTTTCGCGCTCTTTTATCCTGTGTCTCCGCTCTCCTCGCGCTCTTTTATCCTGTGTCTCCGCTCCCCTCGCGCTCTTTTATCCTGTGTCTCCGCTCCCTTCTCGCTCTTTTATCCTGTGTCTCCACTGCTCTCCTCGCGCTCTTTTATCCTGTATCTCCGCTTTCCTCACACTCTTTTATCCTGTGTATCCACTCCCCTCGCGCTCTTTTATCCTGTGTCTCTGCTCTCCTTGCGCTCTTTTATCCCGTGTCTCCGCCGCTCTCCTCGCGCTCTTTTATCCCGTGTCTCCGCCGCTCTCCTCGCGCTCTTTTATCCTGTGTCACCGCCGCTCTCCTCGTGCTCTTTTATCCTGTGTCTCTGCCGCTCTCCTCGCGCTCTTTTATCCCGTGTCTCCGCCGCTCTCCTCGCGCTCTTTTATCCTGTGTCTCCGCCGCTCTCCTCGTGCTCTTTTATCCTGTGTCTCCACCGCTCTCCTTGCGCTCTTTTATCCTGTATCTCCGCCGCTCTCCTCGTGCTCTTTTATCCCGTGTCTCCGCCACTCTCCTCGTGCTCTTTTATCCTGTGTCTCCGCCGCTCTCCTCGCGCTCTTTTATCCTGTGTCTCTCCGCCCTCTTCGCGCTCTTTTATCCTGTGTCTCCGCTGCTCTCCTCGCGCCCTTTTATCCTGTGTCTCCGCTCTCCTCACACTCTTTTATCCTGTGTATCCGCTCCCCTCGCGCTCTTTTATCCTGTGTCTCTGCTCTCCTCGCGCTCTTTTATCCTGTGTCTCCGCCGCGCTCCTCGCGCTCTTTTATCCTGTGTCTCCGCCGCTCTCCTCGTGCTCTTTTATCCTGTGTCTCCACCGCTCTCCTCGCGCTCTTTTATCCTGTGTCTCTCCGCCCTCTTCGCGCTCTTTTATCCTGTGTCTCCGCCGCTCTCCTCGTGCTCTTTTATCCTGTGTCTCCGCTCTCTTCGCGCTCTTTTATCCTGTGTCTCTGCTCTCCTCGCGCTCTTTTATCCTGTGTATCCGCGCCCCTCGCACTCTTTTATCCTGTGTCTCCGCCGCTCTCCTCGCGTTCTTTTATCCTGTGTCTCCGGTCTCTTCGTTCTCTTTTATCCTGTGTCTCTGCGCTCCTCGCGCTCTTTTATCCCGTGTCTCCGCCACTCTCCTCGTGCTCTTTTATCCTGTGTTTCCGCCACTCTCCTCACGCTCTTTTATTCTGTGTCTCCGCCGCTCTCCTCGTGCTCTTTTATCCTGTGTCTCCGCCACTCTCCTTGTGCTCTTTTATCCTGTGTCTCCGCCGCTCTCCTCGCACTCTTTTATCCTGTGTCTGCCGCTCTCCTTGCCCTCTTTTATCCTGTGTCTCTGCCGCTCTCCTTGAGCTATTTTATCCTGTGTCTCCGCCGCGGTCCTCGTGCTCTTTTATCCTGTGTCACCACCGCTATCCTCGCGCTCTTTTATCCTGTGTCTCCGCCGCTCTCCTCACGCTCTTTTATCCCATGTCTCCGCCGCTCTCCTCGCACTCTTTTATCCCGCGTCTCTGCGCTCCTCGCGCTCTTTTATCCTGTGTCTCCGCCACTCTCCTCGTGCTCTTTTATTCTGTGTCTCCGCCGCTCTCCTCGCGCTCTTTTATCCTGTGTCTCCGCTCTCTTCGCGTTCTTTTAGCCTGTGTGTCCGCCGCTCTCCTCGTGCTCTTTTATCCTGTGTCTTTGCTCTCCTTGCGCTCTTTTATCCTGTGTCACTGCCGCTCTCCTCGCGCTCTTTTATTCTGTGTCTCCGCCGCTCTCCTCATGCTCTTTTATCCTGTGTCTCTGCTCTCCTCGCGCTCTTTTATCCTGTGTCTCTGCTCTCCTAGCGCTCTTTTATTCCATGTGTCCACCCCTCTCCTCGCTCTCTTTTATCCTGAGTCTCCGCTCTCCTCACACTCTTTTATCCCATGTCTCCGCCGCTCTCCTCACGCTCTTTTATCCTGTGTCTCCACTCTCCTCATGCTCTTTTATCCTGAGTCTCCGCTCTCCTCACGCTCTTTTATCCCATGTCTCCGCCGCTCTCCTCACGCTCTTTTATCCTGTGTCTCCACTCTCCTCATGCTCTTTTATCTGTCTCTCCACTCTCCCCGCGCTGTTATATCCTGTGTCTCTCCGCTCTCCTTGCACTCTTCTATCCTGTGTCTCCTGCTCTCTCCTCATGCTCTTTTATCCAGACTCTCTGCTGTCCTCATGTTCTTTTATTATCTGTCTCTGCTGCTCTCCTCACACTGTTTTATCACTCCAGGTCCGATAATATCCAGGTCCTGATGAATCTAGTGACTCTGTCAGATCTTAATGTGATGTTTGGTTTTGAGTTTCTCATCTGCTAATCCTTCCCATTTAACATCCCCGCTCCCTGAGGCTGCGCTCAGGTTAATCAGATTGAATGAAAACGGAAGCAATGCACTGAACAGGAATTGAACTGAATTTGAACTGAATGGAACTGAGGTGAGTCAGCGGGGCTGAACAGGAAGAGGAGGCAGGGAATGGAACTATTTGGAAATAAACTGGAGTGGAAAGTTACAAGAATGGAAGGAAGGGAAGAGGCGGGAAAGGAAAAGTCATGACTGAGACTGAAGGGTGCTGTATGCAGGGGAATGGCACTGAATGGAAATAGAACGGAGTGGAAACAAAGTAAATCAGATTAAAGAAATGGGACAATGCAGGAAAGGGAAACGAGGACAAAATGGGATGCAGCTGGATGGAATTAGAATGGAACTGAATGGGAAGTTAGAGAAAGCGACACTGGATATGTATCCACTGATAAAATGGATAAAGCGGTTTTGTGTGTTACTCAGAGATTACAAGAGATGGCTGGTGTGAATAAAGGAGCAATCACTGTAAATACGGTTCAGTCTTTCTTGTAGTTTAAGTTTCTTCAGTGCCCGTTCTGAAGATTCTCCGCATGTAATGAGGGCTGTAGAAATGTAAGTTATCACATTTTGCGATATGCCTGTTCAGGCAGAGGCTGCACTCCTGGCTTTTCATGAACAGTGGATAAAATCCAATGTCACTCTGTCACAGCCAGCGCCTGGAGATAGAGCAAAGCTCTGTGCTCTGTTGTTTGATCCGCCTACACAGGCCCAGATCTGTACCCTCTTCAGTTAACAAATCAATCTTGGCCAGAGTAGGGAAAGTCATGGTTTTCAGTCAGTCTTTAAGCTTGGAAATCCATCCCACTGCCCATTGATCCTGCTCACTTACTAACACAATGTATCTGCTACAAGATAGAAGCCTCTACCTGTGAAGACATAGTAAATCAGGGGATCTGTGTAAATGATTAAAGCTTACACAACACACAAGAGGAAGAGTATTGATTTACACACACACAAATTTACACTATAAAACTCTCCCCTCTCCCACTCGGAGACTTAAACACGTTACCTAGATCACACTGAAAGAGTGCTGCATTGTCAGAGGTGGTGTCTTGCGGGTGGGACATTAAACCAAGGCCCTCATCTGCCCTCTCGGTGGATGTATAAGACCCCACAGCACTATTAGAGGAAGAGCTGACAGGTACCCACTGGTGTCCTGGCCAATAATTATTGCTTGGCCAACATCTAAAAAACAACTGTCCAGCCATTTATCTCATTGCTGTATGTGGGAGCTTGTGCACAAATTGCCTGCCACATTCCCCTACATTACAACAGTGACTACACTTCAAAGGTACTTTGTTTGCTGTGAAGCATTTTGGACGTCCTGAGGATGTGAAAGTGCTACGTAAATGCAAGTCTTCTCAATGATTTATTGGAGTTGCTCATAGCTGCAGTGATACCGAGTGCCTGTTGGTGGTGGTATTGAGCAAGTTGTATAACCAAAGGCCATCAGTCCGACTGCAGCCCCCACATCAGACAGCACCAACTGCAGGTACTCGGCATCACTGCAGCGCAGACCTGACTCAATTCAGTGATAACACTTTCACTGCTGACTCACAAGGTCATGTCTTCAAGCCCCACCTCAGAGACTTGAGCACAAAGACTAAGCTGACACTTCAGTAATAAGGGAGTGCTGCACTGTGGGCAGTGCCATCTTTTGGATTTGGTGTAAACTAAAGCCCGCCTCATGGTTCAGGACCCTGTAAAAGATCTCGCTGTCTAACCGCTTTTCCATTTTGGATACTAGTGAGCGAGATGGTTCCTCAGAGGACTGTAGCAAGAGCTAAGTTTGTGCCATCATGGGTGGTTTAGCTGCACAGGAGGGGAGGAGGAAGAGTGGAAGTGCTATAGTGGTAGGGGATTCCATAGTTCGGGAAGCAGACAGGCATTTCTGCGGCCGTAGACGTGACTCAAGGATGGTATGTTGCCTCCCTGGTGCCAGGGTCAAGGATGTCACAAAGCGGTTGTAGGACATTCTTTTGGAGGAGGGTGAGCAGCCAGAGGTCTTGGTCCACATTGGGACTAATGACATAGGTAGGAAAAAGGATGAGGTCCTGAAATCAGATTTTAGGGAGTTAGGAAGGAAATTGAAAAGCAGGACCTCAAGAGCAGTAATCTCAGGATTATTCTCAGTGCAACGTGCTACTGAGCACAAGGATAGAAAAACTGAGCAGTTCAACACATGGCTGGCGAATTGGAGTAAGAGGGAGGGCTTTAGATTTCTGAGGCATTGGGATCGGTTCTGGGGCAAGTGAGACCTGTATACGAGGGATGGGTTAGACCTTAACAGGACTGGGACTAAGGTCCTCGCGGGGAGGTTTGCTAGTGCTGTTGGGGTTTAAACTAGGTTGGCAAGGGGATGGGAACCTGAGGGGAAATTCAGAGTGGAGAGGAGAAAAACTGGCAGTGGGAAGTAGTGAAGTGTCAAATGATAAGGAGGATATATCAGAGAGGAGTATCAAGGTAAGTAGAGTACTTGGAGAGTTTGATAGAATTAGAGTAGGCAATAGTAAGTCATTACATGGGGTCAGAATAAGGGGGAAAGTGAAAAAGCTATCTGAAAAGAGAGAATGTGCAAGGTTATGGGGATAAGGCAGGAGAGTGGGATTAGGTAGATTGCTCTTTCAGCAAGCCAGTGCAGACTTGATGGGCTGAATGGCCTCCTGCACTGTAAAAAATTCTGTGATTCTGTCATTATAGCAGTGACAACACTTCAATACTAACCATTCTGAAGATTATCATTGGCTGTGAATTATTTGGGATATCTTGAGATGAAAGCTGTCATATAAATACTGGTCCCCTCCCTCCCCAACTCATCTCAGTGCCCTACATCCTGCCTGCAGCTAAACTCCAGGCATTTTGAAACCTCAATGTGTTGTCTGTGACTGTGTAATCTGTAATCTTCTTTCCCCACAATCTGTTACTGCAGAGCAGCCCTTTAATTCCTTCAGAAGATTTGATTAGGATTTTTTTTTAATCTAGGTGAATTTTATCACAGCCTGTCTGTCCCTGCATCAGGACACCTCAAGGATGGGAGTGAGAATCGACATCCCTTGGATTTCAAACACAATGTGCCTTTCCTGGCTCGGAGCTGCTCAATCCCAGTTCTGTCTGTCAAAAGCAGCTCGCCAAAACAGGAGTTTCTGAGGTAACCTCTCCTCTTTAGTACTAACTGTAATCACTTTATTCAGCTGGAAGTGTTTTAATCAGTCTCCCTGTCTTCCTTCCCCCAGTGTACTTGAGGAACAAGTGGATGACTTCAGCATCCCCTCCTCACCGGAAGAAAATGCTGGACTGTTCCTATTGCAGAAGGACAGCGAGCGCAGAGATATGTTGTTCAAAATCCTGACAGAGGACTGTGAAACTGTGGTCCGGAACATTCTAGAATCCCAGGCACAGGTATGCAAAATCTCACTCCTGAGGTAAATAACTGATGGATTATACACGTGGTGAAAATGAACTGGGCTGGATTCATCTGAGGTGAACTGTTGAAAGGTCATCAACCTGATAAGTTAACCCTTTTTCTCTGCAGATGCTGAGTATGTCCTGCATTTTCTGTTTTTATTTCAGATTTCTGGCATCTGCAGTATTCTGCTTTTGTTTTGATCTGGGATGGCCAGATTTCTAGGTTTCTATCTTCCTAAAGTTCAGTGTGCGGAGAGTAAACTTTCCCCCTCAATGAGCTTAGGTCCATTCCATTAAGCTGTTTTTTTCCGTTTTTAACTACTTGGTGAATTTTTAGCAGTCATGTTGGAGAAGGGAAGACTTCCCACTTTTTAATAATATATCCTCCAACAGACAACCATATGGCTGTGAGTGAGATGGATGGAGATTTATGCGGTCTGCTTTGTACAGTGGGCCGATGTTGGGTTGAGAATGACGACTTGCTTAATTTGGGATCCTTGTAGAGGGGGAGATAGTCATGACAATGCTATTCTAACTCACTACACCACCCGGTCCTCTGAAGGACCCCTGAAGTAGTAAATGCTGTCCCAGTCTGCGTTTCCTCGTTGATCTTCAAGTTGTGCAGGTTTTTATGGCTCTCGTACATGGCCACACGTCAGCTTTTTAGCTGCCCGGTCAATGGAGACCCCCCCCCTCGTGCATGTTATTCCTTTTCTCAGTCACTTCCCTCTCTCTCTCCTTTCTAACTACGTGATGCAGAAAGCATCATGAGTATTGGGATCAGGCTAGGTGAACCAGCTGCTCTTTGCATGTCTGATGTTTCTTGCATGCTCATAGCTCCTTCATTGCAGGGGGACCGGAGGATTTAGACCTTGTTTGGCTTTGTGAAGCTGCTGGGCACACATTCGAACAAACCCAAGCTCTGCATGGGGCGTCAGAGCACCAGCACCATGTGCCACACAAGGGGCAGCGTATCATGCCAGCTGCCCCTCCCGATTCTCCGGCCTTGTCCATCTTTTGAATGAGATGTTAAACTGAGGGCTTGCCTTCCCTCTCAGGTGAATGTAAAAGATTCCCATGGCACTATTCTAAAGAAGGTCTTAGGAGTTACCCCAGGTGTCATGGTCATTATTTATTCTTCAGCCAACCTCATCAAACCAGTTTAATTGGTCACTTATCTAATTGCTATGTGAGGGAGTTTGCTGTGTGCAAATTGGCTACCCTGCTTACTACAGTCACTACACTGTACTTCATCGGCTGTTAAGCATTTTGGGACATTCCATGGCGCTAGATAAATGCAAGTCCGTTTCATTTTACCCAGAGTGGTAGTGAGGTGAGGCTAAGGTTGTCTCTTCAAAGGAGGAAGAAAAATGTGAGCGTTACTTCTCAGCCGCTTCATACACCGTCATGTCATTAAAGTCATAGAGGTCTACAGCACAGAAAAAGGCCCTTTGGCCCATCAAGTCTGCGCCAGTCAAAAAAGTACCTAACTATTCTAATCCCATTTTCCCAGCAATAGGCCCATAGCCTTGTGTGCCATGGCATCGCAAGTGCACATCCAAATACTTCTTAAATGTTATGAGGGTTTCTGCCTCTATCACCCTTTCAGGCAGTGAGTTCCAGATTCCCACCACCCTCTGGGTGAAAAAATTCTTCCTCACACCCCCTCTAAACCTCCTGCCTCGTACCTTAAATCTGTGCCCCCTGGTTATTGATCCCTCCACCAAGGGGAAAAGTTCATTCCTGTCTACCCTATCTATGCCCCTCATAATTTTATACACCTCAATCATGTCCCCCCCTCAATCTCCTCTGCTCCAAGGAAAATAACCCCAGTGTATCCAATCTCTCCTCTTAACTAAAATTCTCGAGCCCAGGCAACATCCTGGTAAATCTCCTCTGCACTCTCTCTAGAGCAATCATATCCTTCCTATAATGCGGATTCCAGAACTGCACGCAATACTCTAGCTGTGGCCTAACCAGCGTTTTATACAGTTCCAGCATAACCTCTTTGCTCTTATATTCTATGCCTCGGCTAATAAAGGCAAGTATCCCATATGCCTTCTTAACCACCTTATCTACATGTCCCACTACCTTAAGAGACCGATGGACATGCACCCCAAGGTCCCTCTGATCCTTGGTACTTCCCAGGGTCCTACCATTCATTGTGTATTCCCGTGCCTTGTTTGTCCTGCCCAAGTGCATCACCTCACACTTATCCGGATTAAATTCCATTTGCCACTGATCAGTCCATCTGACCAGCCTGTCTATATCCTCCTGTAATCTAAGGCAATCCTCACTATTTACCACTCCACCAATTTTTGTGTCATCCGCAAACTTACTGATCAAGCCTCCTACATTCAAGTCTAAATCGTTTACATATACCACAAACAGAAAGGCACCCAACACCGATCCCTGAGAAACCCCACTGGACACAGGCATCCAGTCACAAAAACATCCCTCGACCATCACCCTCTGCTTCCTGCCACTCAGCCAATTCTGGATCCAGTTTGCCAAATTGCCTTGGATCCCATGGGCTCTTACCTTCGTTATCAGTCTCCCATGCGGAACCTTATCAAAAGCCTTGCTGAAGCCCATGTAGACTTTGTCAAATGCATTGCCCTCATCTACACAACTGGTCACCTCTTCAAAAAATTCAATCAAATTGGTCAGACATGACCTCCCCTTAACAAAACCATGCTGACTGTCCTTGATTAAGCCCTGCCTCTCCAAGTGTAGATTAATTCTGTCCCTCAGAATTGCTTCCAATAGTTTCCCCACCACTGACAGGGGCTTTGGAGCAGGAGCTGGCCATCTGTCTGCTCCTTCCTCCTGAGTGAGAACTGTTGCCCGGGCTGTGAGGAGCCTGCTTCATGTAGTTTCTTGTGTTGCTCATGCAATCTTATTCCTTCCTCCCTTGAAAACAGAACTCCAACTCCAAGTTAACATGTGAACACATCTGGCAGCTGGTCACCTGTCTGAAGGACTACATTCGATCTTCGGACCACAAGCTGATTGTCAAAGCCTTGTGCAGCCTGCAGACAGAGCTACACTTTGACAAGGGAGTTCTCAACGAAATCCAGATCATCATCTTCAGCTTCCAAGATGCTGTAAGTGTAAACTCAGTGAGGTCACACGTGGTTGGAACTGTTCACTGTTAAACATGAGGTCCCCAGTTCCTCCCCTCTCACACTGCTGTTCCATATTCATTTCAAGATAAACCCCAGCTTGTTCAGTAAGTGAATGCCCCAAGGACTGGGGCGCTGAGAGACTGGGGCAGATGGGGTGACTGTGTACTGGAACACTATGCTGTGAGACTGTGTAATGAGTCACATGGGGCTGTACTGGTGACTGAATGGGAAGAAAGACCTGCCTTTCATCCTTGGTTTGTTCTGGATCAGTTGACCTTACCTTGGGTTCATTGTAGAGGTTCAAAATGAGTCAAGGAGCTGGATCTTATGGTCCCCTGCCAACGGGTTTTAAGGCCAGGCGGGCTTGTAAAATGCTACGCATGGCCTGCCTGCCACCTACCCATCTGGCCCCAACCTGTCTCCCATTAAGTGCCCCACCGCGCTGCCACCGCTATTTGACCGGCAGCAGGGGGAGACGCACACCAAGCAGGTAACCTGGCAGCCTTAGCTGCGTGGGCTGGTGTCAGATGAGTGGGGGCTGGTACGTCCTGTGCCCATAGGTGGCACCCCCCCCCCCCCCCCAAGGTTAAACTCCCTCTTTAACCCTCACACCCCCCACCCCCAATCCCTGGCCTCACAAACCTGGCTTCCCAACCCCTTTAACCCCCTGTCTGGGACCTGCCAGCCAGACCCTGCTGACACCCTGGATTCAACTTCAGTCCAGCCTCCATTAGTTCCTCTTCTTTAGGTTCTGGCTGTAGTCCTATCAGTGGCCACTGCTTGAACCTTGAACCTGGTGCTGCTGGGACAACAGAGCAGCTGCTGGCCATCCGATTGGCTGAGAGCTTTCTAAGGTGGGACTTCCTCCCCAGATGGCCCCGCCATATGTTAAATGGCTCGCGGGGCAGCCATTATCGGTGTGGATTCATTCCCGCCATCTGAAAAATCCTGCCCAAGGGTTTCTGGGGCTCAGCTCGCTCCAGTCACTCCCAGTGAAAGTTCGTGGACATGTGTTGAGAACAGGGTCAGGATCAGTTGTGATTGGCTCATTGACAATGAACAAATGGCTGCCACGCAGTGAGGAATTGCACTGGGAGGGTGTGAATGTACAGGAGCTAATTACTGCTTTGTTATATAACACCCAGCTGTCACAGTGTTATTGAGTACAGTTACCTATATTAACCCTCTCCTGGGTATGTGAGCGGATAATGGGAGGCAAAGCAATAACAAGTGTTGAGGATAGTTATTAGAACCCAGGAGAAACCAGAGACAGGAAGAGCAGGGTCTTTAACAGGAACTTGCATTTGTCTAGCACTTCTAACATAGTCAAACATACCCAGAGGTGATAGGGAGAGAAGAGGCCATGGAGGGAATTGAAAACAGTAAGGATGAGAATGTAAAAAATCAAGATGTTGTTGGACCAGGTGCCAATGTAGATCAACAATCAGAAGCTTGATGGGTGATCAGGACATGATGCGAGTTGAGCTATGGCCAGAGTTCCAGATTTATAGAAGATGGGACTCCAGCAGGAGAAAACTATAAAGGTGATATACGGGGCAAGTTTTTTACGCAGAGGGTAGTGAGCATCTGGAATTCGCTGCCAGAGGAGGTGGTGGAAGCAGGTACGATAGTAGTGTTTAAGAGGCAGCTTGATAAATACATGAATAGGATGGGAATAGAGGGATACGGACCCCGGAAGTGCAAAATGTTTTAGTTGACGGGCAATATGATCGGCGCAGGCTTGGAGGGCCGAAGGGCCTGTTCCTGTGCTGTACTTTTCTTTGTTCTTTGTTCTTGAGTGTTTAATACCTTTCAGCCAAAGTGTTATCCTTGTGATATCAACGGGGAACTTTGCAGCTCACACAGAGGGGTGATGCTTTTCCTTATTAATGGGGATTTTCTTTCTAGGTGATAAAAATCCTTCGACGTCACCAGATTAAACCCCACTGGATGTTTGGCCTGGACAACATCATTCGTAAGGCCATACAGATAGCCTTCAGCATTCTATTCCCAGGTATGTGGCAGGGCCACTGATTGGTGGGAAGTGCAATCTCCTCCATTGCATAGAACTGTTTCCTCCCACCAACTGCACCTCAAAGTAGAACTTATTTTGTCACTACCCTATCTCAGTACTAGAGAATCTTTGGACAAAACAGCTTCCATCCCCTACAGCGAGTACAAGGGTGGAGATCCTCTCTAGTTTGGAGCGGGGCCTCCAATTCAGAGCTCCACCTTGTACTTTAACACAACTAACTCTATATTGTTGAGTTGTATCAACTCCATTGCGACATATTGGATCACAGAAGGACAAAGCTTCAGAGAATCAGAGAAATTCATAGCATAGAAGGAGGCCATTTGGTCTATTGTGTCTGTACCGGCCAAAAACAGCTCTCCAGTCTAATCCCACGTTCCATCTCTTGGTCTATAGTCCTTTAGGTTACAGCGCCTCAAATGCATATCCAATTTTTTTTAAATGTGATGAGGGTTTCTGCCTCCACCATCCTTTCAGACAGTGAGTTCCAGACCTCGCCATGCTCTGAGTGAGGAAAAAAATTAACTCCGCTCTAATCCTTTCGCCGAGGGTTCTATGCCCCCTGGTTTTTGACCTCTCTGTTAAGGGAAACAGATCCTCCCTATCCACTCAATCTAGATCCACATAATTTTATACACTTCAATTAAATCTCCCCTCAGCCTCCTCTATCTGAAGAAAATAACCCTAGCATGTCCAATATTTCCTCAAATTCTTCATCCCTGGCAACATCATTGTGAATCTCATCTGGACCCTCTGTAGTTCGATCACACCCTTTCCATAATGCAGTGACCAGAACTATAGTCAGTACTCTAGCTGTCAGCTAACTAGTGTAAATAGGTCAAGCATAACCTCTCTGCTCTCATACTCTATGTCCTGGCTAATAAAGGAAAGTATCCCATATGCCTTCTTGATCATCGTATCTATTACCCTCTTACCTTCAGGGACCTGTGAACATGTACTCCTCCAAGGTCCCTCTGTTTTTCCATCCTTCTCACAATCCTACCATTTATTGTGCATTCCTTTGCACTGTTTGTCTTTGTTAATTCCAATAATTGTATGTTGAGAAAGAATGATCCTGAAGCTAGCCTGTACCTTAAACCAGGTTTATTTCTAAGACAGTAAAGTAAAAGTCACAGACTTTCCCAGTTCCTCAAAGACACCTAGTATGAACTGGTTTATAGACTCTTGCAATGATTCCCTAATCCTCCTCCAATGGGGGACAGCTGTGCTTAATTACCAACTTAAAGCATGTATTCTATTGCAGCACAATTTCAACGTTAACAGTCCTCCCCAAATACATTACCTCACACTTCTTATGATTAAACTCCTTTTGCCGCTTTTCTGCCCACTGGACCAGTCTGTTGAAATCTTCCTACAGTCTATAGCCTTCTGCCTGAAGATCAACCACATGGCCAATTTGTCACTGGGTCAAAATCCTGGAACTCCCTCGCTAACAGCACTGTGGATGTACCTACACCACAGGGACTGCAGCGGTTCAAGAAGGCAGCTCACCACCACCTTCTCAAGGGCAATTAGGGATGTGCAAGAAATGCTGACCTAGCCAGTAGCACCCACACCCACGAACGAATACGTTTTTAAACATCTGCAATTTCTTTATCATACCTCCTACATTTAAGTCTAATTCATTGATTAAATTCCACAAAAAGCAAGGGATGTAATACTAATACATAATATCCACTGGAAACAGCCTTCCAGTCACAAAAATACCCATTGAATATTACTGTATACTTTCAGCTGTTGAACCAACTTTGGATCCAACTTGCCACTTTTCCTTGGATCCCATGGCTTCTACTTTTCTGATCATTTTGCAATGTGGGACCTTGTCAAAAGCCTTGCTAAAAACCCATGTAGACAGCATCAAACATGCTGCCCTCATCAACCCTCCCTGCTATCCCTCAAAAAGTTCAATCAAATGAGCCGGACCCAACTTCCCTATAGCAAATGTCCTTGATTTAATCCATGTTTTCTTCAGTGACGATTTATATTGCCCCTCAAAATTTGCTTTTTGATTATCTTCTGATTATCTGCATTGAAGGATTGTCTGGGCTCACTGTCGCAATCTTGTAAAATCTACCTCTCAATTCTCAGATGTCAGCTGAGGCTCAGTTGGTGGTGTTCTTACCTCTGAGTCAAAAGGTGGTGGGTTTAAGTCGCACTTCAGAGGCCTGAGTACAAAATCTAGGCTGACACTCCAGTGGGGTACTGAGGGAGTGCTGCATTGTCAGAGGTGCCATCTTTTGGGTTAGACGGTAAACCGAGGCCCCATCTGTCCTCTCAGATGGACAACAGATATCCCATGATGCTATTCAAAGCAGAGCAGGGAAGTTCTCTCCGGTGCCCCTTCCAATGCAACATCAATAAAACATTATCTGGCCATTATCTCAATGCTGTTTGTAGGAGCTTGCTGTGCATAAATTTCCTGCCACTTTTCCAACATTACAACAGTGACTGCTCTTTAAAAATGACGCTATTGGCTGTAAAGTGCTTTGAGATGTCTTGAGATCATGAAAGGCACTGTATAAATGCAAGTTCTTTCTTCTTAAAGAGTGGCAGCCATAGTCATTTGGAAATCATTACTCTAGCCTGAAATCCTACTAGCTCAGATGGCGCAGAGGCAACAAAATGGAGATAAGGGTTAAATGCGAAATTTGAATCCCGCAACAGCCAAGGACTACGCTACCAAGGCCAGGCCTGTGCCAGTCCCAATTCCTGGCACATGGCCACCCCTGAGCACCTTTCTGTCATAGACCTTCATCTGAGGCAATGCCACTTATTTGCTGCTTAAACTATGTCAACAGCATAGGTACTTTGTCCCAGAGGACTGCCTGAATTGAAGAATTTGGCAGTGCCATCTTGCTCGCTGTTGACTGAGTGGGTGAAGACACTGACAGCTTGTAGTATGGAGTATTGGCCATCAAGGTGGCATAATATCTGAGACCCCACCCAGCCGACCTCAGTCAGAGTGGTTCAGTTATCCATGGTTAATATACAGATATTAACAAAACAAAATTGATGGGCAGGATAGGATGGGCTGGTCCATCATGCCACACACCTCCTACCCACCCACCATCAAACCCCCACGCCCACCCCTTCCCCCACAGACATGTAATCTCTAGGAGAAGATCATTTAAAATAACCCAAGGACAATAAGAAAAAAAAACCTCTGGGAAAATTCTTGAGCCCCTCAGGAAATCAAAACCAGGAGATTCCATGGACCAGGTATGTATCCTATAAAGACCCTTACTTCTCTATCTTTAATACAACATCGGTCCCAGTCAAGAACCAGTCCTGCTCCCTCTTGAAGACACACACAGAGTCAGCACCCATTACACCAGATAATAATGTATTCCAGAGGCTCATTATACTCCAGTTAAAGAAAAACTGTCTGAAATTGAGTCAATTTCAACCTTAAATTTGTGTCCTCTGGCCCTCTCCAATCTGTTAAACTAGAACAATCTCTCATTAGGCACTCCCTCTGTCAAGTCATCTCTAAGTATACGCTGCTGTAAAATGATTACCGCTACCCATGGCCCTGTGATTCCCCCAGAGAGGCAGAAATACAGGAAAAGAAACCCAGGATTCCTGCTCCCGATTATTATGCAGAGATCATTACCCTGGAAAGGCCATATACTTTGATGCTAGGATTGGGGTCAGTTTTGATATTGATATTTATTGTCTTAAGTAGGTATATGAGGGATGGGTATTTGGACAAAGATACTTATGGACAATCAACAGCCATGGGGCTGGAACCCAGGGTGAGTCGGCACCCTGAGGTGAAGTGGGCAGAAAGTTGAAGGAGGGGTGGATAATAAAGTTGCTTGACACGGCACCTTACTTTGATTCTCTCCTTCAGAACCGAAGCAAGAGTTGCAGGGCTCCTTTGATCAAGAGACGGACGAACAAGGCACGGACAACATTCCGGGGAAGTGGAGTGGGAGTGATTCCGATATGCGGGAGCCAGGAGCACTGGAGCTGCAGATGGATGGTGCAGGAACCTCGGGTGTGAGCACGCTGAGTTGCTCAGTGTCCCACGATTCCCAGCACAACACCTGCCCTCTCATTTTGCAGCTGAGCCGACTGAGGGCAGAAACAAACCGGTACGGTCAGCGGTCACTGTTGGCCAAAGGAATGGCCCAACAGATAATTACATAGTGACTAATGTCTTTTAGATGCATTCCCGATGTCTAAGTTTGTGTTGCATTCTTCTGTATAGCTCAAGCCTACCAGTCATTAACAAGGATTGTTAAAACAATAATGTGAGTCCCTTATTTGAAGATAAGACTATATACGAGGTCTTCTGGCGCAGTGGTATGTCCTTACCTCTCGGCCAGAAGTTCTGGGTTCAAGTCCCACTTCAGAACTTGATGGCCATGGAAGGTGTGTCATAACACGGCCACACAGACTGATTATCAGTCTCTAAATCCTTTTGATACACCTATGGCAAGCAGTAAGAGTAGGAGAGGTTTGTGGTCAGCATACTGCAGAAGTCAGTGGCAAGCCACTGCAGTACCTTGCCAAGCGTAATCATGGACCAATCACAGAAGTCCATGGTTGCTAATACCCTTCCAAGGCATGGTATCTGCAAAGAGACAGAGAAGACTATATACAAACAATGGTAGCTGGGAGTTTATGTGGAATACGTCTGAGCTGTAGGAATGCTGATCTGTTCTGTTAATTCCACAGTGTACATGGAATTATACATCATGCCCTGTCTCTTGATGATGGACAGCAGTTTGAGATACACCTCTTTTTCTGTTGTAGGAACATAGGAGCAAGAGTAGGTCGGCCATTTATCCCCTCGAGCCTGCCCCATCAATCAGTTAGACCAAAACTGAAAAAGGGATTTGAACTTATATAGTGCTTTTAACAGCCACCAGATATCTCTAAGTGCTTTACAGCCAATGAAGTACTTTTTGAAGTGTAGTCACTGTTGTAATGTAGAAAATACAGCAGCCAATTTGTTCACAGCAGACTCTCACAAACAGTAATGTGATAATGACTAAATAATCTGCTTTTGTGATGTTGATTGAGATATAGATATCAGCCCCAACACCAGGGTAACTTCCCTGTTTTTCTTTCCATCTACCCAAGATGGAGCCTAAGTTTAACATCTCATCCGAAAGACAGCACCTATAACAATGCAGCACTCCCTCAGTACTGCACTGGAATGTCAGCCTTGATTTTTGTACTCAAGCCCTGGAGTGGGACTTGAACCCAGAACCTTGTAAGTTAGGGGTGCGAGCGGTACCAACTGAGTGCCGCAGCAAGAATGATCTGTATCTCAGCTACTTTCACCCACCCATATCCCATGATATCCCCACCCAATAAAAATCTGTCCACTTCAGCCTTGACTGCCATCACCCACAACCTTTTGGGGGTGAGAGTTTCATATTTCCACTTCTCTTTGTGTGAAGAAGTATTTCCTAATTACAGCCCTGAATCACTAGGCTCTAATTTTCAGATTCTGTCCCCTCATTCTTGATTCCCCCACCAGGTGAAATCCTTTCTCTGTATCTACCCTATCAAACATCTTAAACATGTCAATCAGATCACCCCTCAGCCTCCTCTACTCAAGGAAATACAAGCCAAGTTTAAGTATCCTGTCCTCATAATTTTAACCCCTTAAGGTCCAGTATCATTCAGAGTGAGCCATATTTTATCACAATGCTTGTGTCACACTCCATGTGATCATTCAGCCCTCTTCATCACCCAGACTTATCCTGTGCACTGTGTTGTTTCCAGCCCTGAGCAGCACCTGCAGGATAAGGTGTGAATCCATCTGCCCTGAGAACTCCTTTTACCGCTTCATCAGCAAGTCACAAGTGGATGATGTGTCACATTTTTTTAAAAACCAGCTTTTTCCGCACATTTAAAGAAAATATTACGCAATTTTAAAAGAACCATAATTCACTTGTCACATGGCGACAACAACAACCTTGCTCATCCATGTGATATCCTCCATATCCCACACTCCTCAGGAGCTGGCCTCTTCAGGTTTGCCACTCTAATGCTCTCTCGTGTTTCAGAAACGTGACTTGCATTCCTTTAGATTAGATTGAGGGGTGATCTGATTGAGAAGCTTAAAATGATAAAGTGATTTGATAGTGTAGATATAAACGAGCTATTTCCTTTGGTGGGGGAATCCAGAATGTTAGAGCCAGGCCTATCGGGAGTGGAATCAGGAAGCACTTCTTCACACAAAAGGCAGTGGAAATCTGGATCTCTCTCCCTTTGAAGGCTGTCGATGCTGGAGGAAAGTTGGAGCTTTCATGATTCAGATGGAAAGATTTTTTATTGCATAAGGGCATCAAAGAATATGGGTAAATGCCAGTAAATATACTTGATATGCAGATCAGCCAAGGTCTAATTGCATGGTAGAGTAGGCCTGAGGTGTTTGATGGCCTGCTCCCCTTCTGATATTCCTTTGACAGCAGTACGTTTTGAACATTAACTCTTGGTTGGTTGACCAACATTGTGGTCTCTTGCCCCTTGGCCAGACAGAGACATGGGGTCGCTGTGACCAGGCTGTTTATTAAACCAGGCTACAGTCAGTTTGACCACTGCACCTTGGGTTGGGATTGGACTGGCACACATCAGAGACTCTGGAAGAAGGCAGTGATAGCAGGGGATTCTTAACTCCACATTCATTCAGATGGTTATAATCAGCTGCATTGGGAGGCCAACAAACTGGTTGCTTTGCCCCTATGGCAAAAGGAACTTGTGTCAGAGTAAATGTGTGGCCAGTGTGGAAATCGAGCAGTCGTCATCCAAGAATTTTAATGGTTTCTTACTGCAGTTGGAAGCAATGAGTTGTGGGCCTGTCCAAAATTTGATGTGATTGTTGGTAATTCAAAGAAGAACAGTGGTAAGCGACCACCTGACTGGTGGCATCGTCATAATGTCACTGGGTTAGCAAGCTGGACACCAGGGCTAATGCTCAAATCCCACCATGGCAGCTGGTGGAATTTAAATTACATCAAACCTGGAATTGAAAGTTAGTCTCCGTCATAGTGACCATGACAACTATCTTCGAGTGTTGTGAAAACACATTTGGTTCACTATATGCCCCTTTATATAAGGAAATCTGCCACCCTTGCCTGGTTTGGCCTACATGTGACTCCAGATCCATAGCAATGTGGTTGACTCTTGACTGCCTTCTGAAATGGCTGAGCAAGGCACTCAGTTTTAGGGCTAGGCAACAAATGCTGGCCTTGACAAAAACCCTTCAAAGGGTCATTTGGACTCGGAACGTTAACTGTGTTCCTCTCCGCAGATGTTGCCAGACCTGCTGAATTTTTCCAGGTATTTTTGTTTTTGTTTTGGATTTCCAGTATCCGGAGAAAACTCTCAGAATAATAGTTGTGGGTTTTTAATTTTTTCTTTGTGCACTTTTGTTTATTATTTAAAATCATCAGACATGAAGAAAAGGCTGTTTGACTGACAGTCAAGATCTCCCAATTGAACAGCGGAGCCTGTTCAGTTTCCAGTTGGCGTGGGAACACAGGGCATTGCAACTTTGGGGATGATGGCTGACCAATGGCAAATTGTTGGTGTTTCTGTATTCATGTGTACATCAGGCAGAGATTGTTATTGTCTTTGTATTCATGTGTACACCAGGCAGAGATTGTTAGTGTTTCTGTATTCATGTGTACACCCAGGCAAAGATTGTTAGTGTTTCTGTATTCACGTGTACATCAGGCAGAGATTGTTATTGTCTTTGTATTCATGTGTACACCAGGCAGAGATTGTTAGTGTTTCTGTATTCATGTGTACACCAGGCAGAGATTGTTAGTGTTTCTGTATTCATGTGTACACCAGGCAGAGATTGTTAGTGTTTCTGTATTCATGTGTACACCAGGCAAAGATTGTTAGTGTTTCTGTATTCATGTGTACACCAGGCAAAGATTGTTAGTGTTTCTGTATTCATGTGTACACCAGGCAAAGATTGTTAGTGTTTCTGTATTCATGTGTACACCAGGCAAAGATTGTTAGTGTTTCTGTATTCATGTGTACACCAGGCAAAGATTGTTAGTGTTTCTGTATTCATGTGTACACCAGGCAAAGATTGTTAGTGTTTCTGTATTCATGTGTACACCAGGTAAAGATTGTTAGTGTTTCTGTATTCATGTGTACACCAGGCAGAGATTGTTAGTGTTTCTGTATTCATGTGTACACCAGGCAGAGATTGTTAGTGTTTCTGTATTCATGTGTACACCAGGCAGAGATTGTTAGTGTTTCTGTATTCATGTGTACACCAGGCAAAGATTGTTAGTGTTTCTGTATTCATGTGTACACCAGGCAGAGATTGTTAGTGTTTCTGTATTCATGTGTACACCAGGCAGAGATTGTTAGTGTTTCTGTATTCATGTGTACACCAGGCAGAGATTGTTAGTGTTTCTGTATTCATGTGTACACCAGGCAGAGATTGTTAGTGTTTCTGTATTCATCTGTACACCCAGGCAAAGATTGTTAGTGTTTCTGTATTCATGTGTACACCAGGAAAAGATTGTTAGTGTTTCTGTATTCATGTGTACAGCAGGCAAAGATTGTTAGTGTTTCTGTATTCATGTGTACACCAGGCAAAGATTGTTAGTGTTTCTGTATTCATGTGTACACCAGGCAAAGATTGTTAGTGTTTCTGTATTCATGTGTACACCAGGCAAAGATTGTTAGTGTTTCTGTATTCATGTGTACACCAGGCAGAGATTGTTAGTGTTTCTGTATTCATGTGTACACCAGGCAAAGATTGTTAGTGTTTCTGTATTCATGTGTACACCAGGCAGAGATTGTTAGTGTTTCTGTATTCATGTGTACACCAGGCAAAGATTGTTAGTGTTTCTGTATTCATGTGTACACCAGGCAAAGATTGTTAGTGTTTCTGTATTCATGTGTACACCAGGCAAAGATTGTTAGTGTTTCTGTATTCATGTGTACACCAGGCAGAGATTGTTAGTGTTTCTGTATCCATGTGTACACCAGGCAGAGATTGTTAGTGTTTCTGTATTCATGTGTACACCAGGCAGAGATTGTTAGCGTTTCTGTATTCATGTGTACACCAGGCAGAGATTGTTAGTGTTTCTGTATTCATGTGTACACCCAGGCAAAGATTGTTAGTGTTTCTGTATTCATGTGTACACCAGGCAAAGATTGTTAGTGTTTCTGTATTCATGTGTACACCAGGCAAAGATTGTTAGTGTTTCTGTATTCATGTGTACACCAGGCAAAGATTGTTAGTGTTTCTGTATTCATGTGTACACCAGGCAAAGATTGTTAGTGTTTCTGTATTCATGTGTACACCAGGCAAAGATTGTTAGTGTTTCTGTATTCATGTGTACACCAGGCAAAGATTGTTAGTGTTTCTGTATTCATGTGTACACCAGGCAAAGATTGTTGGTGTTTCTGTATTCATGTGTACACCAGGCAAAGATTGTTAGTGTTTCTGTATTCATGTGTACACCAGGCAGAGATTGTTAGTGTTTCTGTATTCATGTGTACACCAGGCAGAGATTGTTAGTGTTTCTGTATTCATGTGTACACCAGGCAGAGATTGTTAGTGTTTCTGTATTCATGTGTACACCAGGCAGAGATTGTTAGTGTTTCTGTATTCATGTGTACACCAGGCAAAGATTGTTAGTGTTTCTGTATTCATGTGTACACCAGGCAAAGATTGTTAGTGTTTCTGTATTCATGTGTACACCAGGCAAAGATTGTTAGTGTTTCTGTATTCATGTGTACACCAGGCAAAGATTGTTGGCGATAAAAGCAAAATACTGCAGATACTGGAAATCTGAAACAAAAATAAAAATAGCTGGAAAAACTCAGCAGGTCTGACAGCATCTGCGAAGGGGAATACAGTTAACGTTTCAAGTCCGTATGACTCTTCATCAGAACTGAGGAAATATAGAAATGAGGTGAAATATAAGCTGGTTGAGGGAGGTGGGACAGGTAGAGCTGGATAGAGGGTCAGTGATAGGTGGAGGCAAAGAAGAGATTGCCAAAGATGTCATAGACAAAAGAACAAAGGGGTGTTGACAGTGGTGATATTAGCTAAGGAATGTGCTAATGGTAGGGTAGATTAAGGGTAGGAAGCAGGAGGAGCAAGTAACAGATAGCCCTAGTGGGGGTGGGGTGGGGGGAAGGGATCGAAATAGGCTAAAAGGTGGAGATGAAACAGTGAATGGAAATACATTTAAAAATAATGGAAATAGGTGAGAAAAGAAAAATATATTTAAAAAATATATAAATTATTGGAAAAAGGGGGATCGGAAATGGGGTGGGGATGGAGGAGAGAGTTCATGATCTGAGGTTGTTGAACTCAATGTTAAGTCCGACAGGCTGTAAAGTGCCTAAACTGGAGGAACAGCACCTCATCTTCCGATTAGGCACTTTACAGCCTTCCGGACTTAACATTGAGTTCAACAACCTCAGATCATGAACTCTCTCCTCCATCCCCACCCCCTTTCCGATCCCCCTTTTTCCAATAATTTATATATTTTTAAAATATATTTTTCTTTTCCTACCTATTTCCATTGTTTTTAAATGTATTTCCATCCATTGTTTCATCTCCACCTTTTAGCCTATTTCGATCCCTTCCCCCCACCCCACCCCCACTAGGGCTATCTGTTACTTGCTCCTCCTGCTTCCTACCCTTAATCTACCCTACCATTAGCACATTCCTTAGCTAATATCACTACCGTGAACACCCCTTTGTCCTTTTGTCTATGACATCTTTGGCAATCTCTTCTTTGCCTCCACCTATCACTGACCCTCTATCCAGCTCTACCTGTCCCACCCCCCTCAACCAGCTTATATTTCACCTCATTTCTATATTTCCTCAGTTCTGATGAAGAGTCATATGGACTCAAAACGTTGACTGTATTCCTCTCCGCAGATGCTGTCAGACCTGCTGAGTTTTTCCAGAGATTGTTGGTGTTTCTCCATTCATGTGTACACCAGGCTGAGATTTAGTCTTCCTGTATTCATGTGTACCCCACGTGAGGGTAAACTCCAAAACTATTCATTGTTTCATGAGTAGTTAAACCAGTTATTTTAATTCTCATAACTATGCACTTGACTCAAGAAATAATTACTTCCACACAAAAAGGTCAACTTAAATGCTCTCTAATTTCCAGCCTTATTGATGGCTCCCAGCTGTAAAAGCTGCAATCTATTTAGCACTGTAAAGCCCTCTCTCCATTGTCCTTGTATCAGCTAGAATACTGCTCCAATGAGCTATTTCAGACCCAGCCTCAAATGAGCCCCCATTAACTGTTCAATCTCACATTTCCTCTTGTAACACTGTTGTATTTCCTGGTGCAGAATTTTACGGCCAACGGGCAGGCATGTGCCTGACCCGATCGGGCGTAAAATAGCACTCGATATTTCGGTGGGCGGACGCGTGCAAGAGTCAGCAGCACGCCCGCCGACAGTTAAGAGGCCTACTAAGGCCATTAATTTATTAATTAAGATAGATTTTTAGCTGTCCATCCAACATTACGGTTGGCGGGCGGGCAAATCGTCCAGGCGGCCTTTGCAATTTTGAGGAAACCTCACCCACGGGCGGGATGAGGTGTCCGTTAGTAGTTTAAAAAAAAAAAATTTGACGGAATTTTTATACTCTTATATGTTCATGTGAGGGAGTCTGATGTCAGGACATTTTATTCAGAATTTCAAACTCTTTATTTTTGTATTTAAAATTCTCCAGCCCTGAGGCAGCTCTCTGCCTTCAGGGAGCTTTCAGTGCGCGCTCCCCTGCGTCTGCACAGACTTCAGCGCTCACCCTCCTCCCGCCCCCGCCCCGGCTGCGCCGAGCTTCTCAGCGTGCGTTTCATGCCAGCTGGCTGTTAATTGGCCAGCTGGCGCAAAATCGCGGTCAGGGGCCGATTGCGAGTGGTGGACCGTTTCCCGGCCTCTCCTGGGCCCGCCCACCGCGCCTGCCCGCTCACCCGAAAATCCTGCCCCTGGTGTGGGGTTTTTATTTCATTAAGTTCTGAAATTTGTGAAATTGAGCAAGAGCAGGAGGCTAAACCCAAGATTTTTTTTAAACTTTTGAACCGTTTTTATATTATTATCATTTGTGCCCCTTGTTTTCAAATCCCTCCATTCCTTCCCCATCTCTGTGAGTGCTTCTAGCCCCACAACCCTTCGAGATCTCCATGCTCCTCCAATTCTGGCCTCTTGCACTTCCCTGATGTTTATCACTCCTCCATTGGCAACTGTCTAGACCATTAGCTCTTGAATTTCCTCCTTGCATCTCTCCCATTCTATACCTCTTTCACCTCCTTTAAGATACTCCTTTAAACCTACATCTTTGACCAAATTTTTGTTCACTTGTCCTCATGCCTCCTCCTTTGTCTCATATTTTGTCTGATAATGTTTCTGTGAATCGTCTTAGGATATTTTGCTTTGTGAAGTGCACTATACAGGCCGAAGTTCTGTTCTTTCAGTTGAATTTTGGGAGACGGCTGAATGAGGACAGTGCATTTCCCTTTGGGCCTGCGCTCAGATTGATCCCAGCAATGGGCAGGGGAATGGTGAATAGACAAAGATTTAATCAAATAAGTAGCCTCAGCTAATCCGTTGCGCCTTTAACTTTGCAGCCTTCTGGAAGACCTTGCAGAGAAAGAGAGAGATTTCCAACAGCTTCTTTTACAAGCCCTCCAACAGAAGAACCACGACCTTAAATCGCTACGAAAACCCTCAGAACCCACGGGTAAGAGTGAAAGTCAACAAACAGCCAATCAAAGCAGATGACAAATTACTGATGGGATATCCAGAGTGAGAAATGTTTGATCTGTTCCCCCATTCACGGATGGTTGAAAATGGACAAAGGTGACCCAGCCCCAACCCGCCATGCCAATGCAATCCATCTGTTGACCAGCCATCATTTTGTTTAGCTTTAGGGTAGAACTTTCTAGTTGCCTGTGTGAAATGGAACAGGGTATTATGCTCAAAGTTCCTCAGAGGGAAAACTGCTAATCTCAGGTGTAACACGGTGAAAGGTAGAACAAGGGGAGAGGATAAATCAGGAGGGTAAGACCCATTTTATGGGATGAAATATTCCAAGAGACCTGGGAACTGAACATCCTCTTGGCCAAGGAATTCTGTGCCACCCAAGAATTTGTCCTTTTCGAGCATATAATTAAAGCTAAATTCTGGTCACCACACTATAGGAAGGATGTGATTACATTGGAGAGGGTGCAGAGGAGATTTACCAGGATGCTGTCAGGGCTGGAGGGTCTGAGCTATGAGAAAAGATTGGATAGGCTGGGGTTGTTTTCCTTGGAGCAGCGAAGATTGAGAGGGGGCCTGATAGAGGTGTGTATGATTATGAAGAGCAAAGATAGGATGGATAGGAAGGCTCTTTTTCCATTAATAGAGGGGTCAATAACCAGGGGGCATAGATTTAAGGTAAGAGGTAGAAGGCTATGAGGGGAGTTGAGGAGAATCTTTTTCACCCAGAGGGTGTTGGGAGTCTGGAACTCACTGCCTGAAAGGGTGGTTGAGTCAGAAACTCCCGTAACATTAAAGAAGCATTTAGATATTCACTTGCATTGCCATAGCCTCCAGGGCTATGGGCCAACTGCTGGAAAATGGAATTAGTGCAGTCAGATCTTTGTTGACCAGCACAGACACAATGGGCTGAATGGCACCTCCTGTGCTGTAAACATCTATGAGTCTAACCTCAATGTGGTACTGAGCAAGTGCTGTGCAGTCAGAGGTTAGATGGGACATTAAATCAAGGCCCATATATCTTCTCAGGTGGGCGTGAACAATTCTACAGCATTATTGAAAGAAGAGCAAGTGAGTTCTCCAGGGTGCCCTGGCTAATATTTACCTCATGTACATTTAAAAACGGATTATATGGTCATTTATTGCTATTTGTGGGAGCTTGCTGTGCGCAAATTGACTTTAACATTTGCCTACATTACAACAGTGACTACACTTCACAAGTATTTCATTGGCTGTGAAGTGCTTTGAGCTGTCCTGAGGACATGACAGATGGCACATTCACACAATTTCTTTGCTCTTTTAAGAGCACATGGGCAAAAACAGGTGAGAAGAAAGCAGAACTTGCAATAAGGTCAACGCCTGCACTCAATGTTAAGACTTTTTGTTTTCAATTCAACCAATTCGTCTTTGTACAAAGACCTTAGTTAGACCTCAGTTAGAATACTGTGCCTAGTTTTGTACAATTGAGGGATGTTTGAGTGATTAGAAAGGCTGAAGAAGGGGGCTACAAGATTAATTCCCAGTTGAAAACACCTTGGTTACCCAGAGAGGCTCAAAAAAAAAAAAAAATTCTTTCGAGTTATCAACAGTCACAGATTGCAACTCTTCCGAGTACAATCACAGTTCTTGGTTTCCGGGAGTGGGATATGAACCCACAACCGTCTGATTCAAAGGCGAGGGTGCTATGAACTGAGCCACAGCTGACACCTCCAAAGCATTTGTAGAGGAAACTCTTTCGAGTTACCAACAGTCACAGATTGCAACTTCTTTCGAGTACAATCACAATTCTTGGTTTTCCGGGAGTGGGACATGAACCCACAACCCTTTGATTCAAAGGCGAGGTGCTATGAACTGAGCTACAGCTGACACCTCAGAGAGGCTCAATGAGCTACATCTCTATACCTTAGAGAATTGTAGTCTTAACGATGTGTTGATTGAAGTTTATAAAGTAATGAAGTCACTAGATTGTGTTCATATGGACCAATTGTTTCAACTGGATTGGTTAAGGAAGACGAGCCTCTTGCTCACAGGTTGTATAAGGGCCGAACTAAGTTGGACGTTGGGTGGTTCTTCGTTCCCTGGTTAACAATGGACCTGCGGAACAGGTTGTCAGCTCGTGTAATGAATGCTGATCAGCTGAAATCCTTTGAGTCAGAGCTGTTAGCTCAGGTGGCAATCACCGCATACCAGAGGGTAGGATTCCTGCACGGTAATCAGGGCCAATGTCATCTCCTGGACTTGTTTTGATTACCTTAAGGGGATTGGAGAGGAACTTCCAATATGACTTTTTTTTTCATTAGCCCTTCTCTTTTAATTTGTATTTTTTTGCCTCTCCCAGGAGATTACATGGCTCCAGGTGGGTGAGGAGTGTTTACATTGTGATGCATAATACATCACAAATATATGAGACAAGAGGAAAGGACAGGTCTTCTCCTGTCCGCCATTTTCATATCAATCACCTTGTACTATTACTGATCAAATTGTAACATGTATAGTTTGTTGGATTTGTTGAGGAAGAGTTATAAGGGAGGGGCAGATAGGACGTAAAGGAATTGAGTCTGAGATCACCCACCGTTAAAGTGGAAGACTTACAGCAACTCTTATGAACTCAGAATGTCCCTACCAGCTTTACAACTAATTGAATATTTTTCTTCTGAAGTGTTGTCACTGCTGTCATATAGGAAACGTGGCAGCCAATTTGAGCACAGTCAGCTCCCACATATAACACTGCACTAATGATCCAGTCAGAAGAGCCGAGTGGATGATTCATCTCGGCCTCCTCCGGAGGTCCCCAGCATCACAGATGCCAGTCTTCAGCCAATTCGATTCACTCCACGTGATATCAAGAAATGGCTAAAGGCATTGGATATTGCAAAGGCTATGGGCCCTGACAACATTCCGGCAATAGTACTGAAAACTTGCGCTTCAGAACTTGCTGCGCCCCTCACCAAGCTGTTCCAGTACAGCTACAACACTGGCATCTACCCAGCTATGTGGAAAATTGCCCAGGTGTGTCCTGTCCACAAAAAGCAGGATAAATCCAACCTGGCTATTTACCGCCCCATCAGCCTACTCTCCATCATCAGTAAAGTGATGGAAGGGGTCATCAACAGTGATATCAAGTGGCACTTGCTTAGCAATAACCTGCTCACTGAAGCCCACTTTGGGTTCCACCAGGGCCACTCAGCTCCTGACCTCATTACACCCTTGGTTCAAACATGGACAGAAGAGTTGAACTCCAGAGGTGAGGTGAGTGTGACTGCCCTTGATATCAAGGCAGCATTTGACCGAGTGTGGCATCAAGGGGCCCTAGCAAAACTGGAGTCAATGGGAATCAGGGAAAAACTCTCCACTGGTTGGTCATACCTAGCACAAAGGAAGATGGTTGTGGTTGTTGGCGGTCAATCATCTTAGCTCCAAGGCATCACTGCAGGAGTTATTCAGGATAGTGTCCTCAGCCCAACCATCTTCAGCTGCTTCCACAATGACCTTCCTTCCATCATAAGGTCAGAAGTGGGAATGTTCACTGATGATTTCACAATGTTCAGCATCATTGGCAACGCGAGATACTGAAGCAGTCCACGTCCAAATGCAGCAAGGCCTAGACAATATCCAGTCGGAGATCACCAGAAATTGAGACAGAGAAATCAAGGAAGGGAAGGGAAGTGTCAGTGATGGACCATGTGAAAGTGATGGAGGGGTGGAAATTGGAAGCAAAATTGATAAATTTTTCCAGATCCAGACGAGAGCGTGAAGCAGCACCGAAACAGTCATCAATGTACCAAGAAAAGAGTTGTGGGAGGGGGCCTGAGCAGGACTGGAACAAGGAATGTTCCACATACCTCATAAAGAGACAGGCATAACTGGGGCCCATGCAGGTACCCATGGCCACACCTTTTATTTGGAGGAAGAGACAAGTTTAAGTAGAAATTATTCAGTGAGAGAACAAGTTCAGCCAGGGACAATATCCAGGCTTGGTCTAACAAGTGGCAAGTAACACAAGTGTCAGGCAAAGACCAGCTCCAACAAGAAAGAATCTAACCATCACCCCTTGATGTTTAATGGTATTACAATTGCTGAATTCCCCACTATCAATGCCCTGGGGGTTACCATCGACCATAAACTGAACTGGACTAGCCATATAAATATTATGGCTATAAGAGCAGGTAGAAAGGTAGGAATCCTGCAGTGAGTAACTCACCACCTGACTCCCCAAAGCCTGTCCACCATCTATAAGGTACAAGTCAGGAGTGTGATGGAATGCTCTCCACATGCCTGGATGAGTGCAGCTCCAACACCGTCCAGGACAAAGCGGCCCGCTTGATTGGCACCACATCCACAAACATTCATTCCCTCCACCTCCGATGCACAGTAGCAGCAGTGTGTACCATCTACAAGATGAACTGCAGAAACTCACCAAGGCTCCTTAGGCAGCACCTTCCAAACCCACGACCGCCACCATCTAGAAGGACAAAGGCAGCAGATACATGGGAAAATCACCAACTGGAAGTTCCCCTCCAAGCCAATCACCATCCTGACTTGGAAATATATTGCTGTTCCTTCACTGCTGCTGGGTCAAAATCCTGGACCTTCCTTCCTAACAGCACTGTAAGTGTACTGATAGCACATGGACTGGAGTGGTTCAAGAAAGCAGCTCACCACCACCTTCTCAAGGGCAGTTTGTATGGTCAATAAGTGCTGGCCCAGCCAGCGATGCCCACACCCACGGGTGAATAAAAAACAAATCGGTTGTTTTTAGTGGTTTTGATTGAGGAATACATATTGGCCCGGACACCAGGGGGAATCTCTCATTTTCTTCGAAATTATATCATTGAAGGGTTAAGATGACATGGTGCCAGCTGTTGGCTTTGTTACTGCAGCTGTGTAGGTAGAGTGAGATTAATGTGCACCAATCAGGCAACTGGGCAGGTGAGCTCAGCTGTTGCAAGTTGCTGCATTCTCACTACTAACATGGGCATAAATTGAATGGCCTGTTTCTGTCCTGTACCTTTTATGGAATTCCCTGTAATCTACATTCGTATAAATATTGAGCAATGTGGACTGCGACCGCCAATACCAAACTGAAGAGAGTTTATGGGCACAAATGGTGAGCATTGAGTAACCCCGTCGACCCCATGCTTCCTGGCAGAACACTCTGCTGGAACGGGACATGGGTTTGAAGTGAGGGCTATATTATTGTATGCAGGGTCTCTGATCGGCACTCACTTGGACCCCAGCTCCCTGCCAGCAGTGAGCGATGGGAGGAGCTTATCTTTAATTTCCATAATATGTAAAATTACATTTTCTGCAAAGTCAGAGTATATGTTTCATTCAGTCACGTTCCTATTAAATGCACATTTGTGCTTCAAGGAGATGAAAGACTAGTGTGTTAATCTGTCCTCAGAAATCAAGTGATCCAGTTGGAGCAGTGTTGAGGCAGCTGGGATTTTCCATCAGCCAGCACTCAGTGAATAGACACGATTTGGACATACTGCCTCCACTTTCCTCTCTTCAAAGACATTTCCTGGTGTGGCACTGCTGTATAGATTTAAACAGCTGTGGCAGCTGCAGCGGGCAAACAGTAACAAGTGTGTCCCTCATACCCGTCACTTCAAAGATGCTGAAAGCTCATTTTTTTCTTTCTTCAAGAGCGTTTTGTTTGCCTATTTCAATGTGGATGCTCATCAGGGTTTAGCAATTGAACTCGACTTGTCTAATTTAATCAGATTATACTTGATCTCCGTCTCCCCACACCACCTTCACCAGGATGAAGGAAACTACCACAACCAGTGTCAGCGCACTTGTCAACAATTTACATTTGTATAGCACCTTTCATCAAGAGAAACATCCCAAGCCTCACAGAAGCATAAGTGAAATGGGTGCTGAGTCAAAGAGGTGGTTTCGAAGAAAACTTTAAAGGAGCTGGTCAGCACTTCAGATGAGATGATTTTCATTGAGAAATTGAAAACCCCACGGCATTATTTGAAGACGAGTAGGCAAGATCGCCCGGTGTCCTGGCCAACATTCTTCCCTCAACCAACAGCCCAAAAAAAACAGATGAACTGGTCCTCTTTCTTGTCCTTTGTCTGTTCATCTTTGGGATGGATTCTGGAATGTCTGCAATCTGCAGTTCATTCCTCTCCGGTAGTGTCGGCATAAGGGCATGATAGGGGGCTGCACACGAGTTCCTGATGCCCTGGAATGTTGTTTTACGCCACAAAGAGTAAATTAATCTATTTTGTGAAATGCACTGAACTCTGAACATTTCCATAAAAGCAAAGTACTGCAGATGCTGGAAATCTGAAACAAAAACAAAAACTGCCAGAGAAACTCAGCAGGCCTGACAGCATCTGTGGAGAGAAAGACAGAGTTAATGTTTCGAGTCCGTATGACTCTTCATGACTCTTCTTTAAACGTTAACTCTGTCTTTCTCTCCACATATGCTGAGAGACCTGCTGAGTTTTTCCAACAGGTTTTGTTTTTGTTTATGAACGTTTCCAATGTGTAAGTGGCTCGTAGGGCAGGTCACTGATTGGAAGGGCGGGAGTTTGATGCCTCTGCTGGTTACAGCTGATCTTGCACGGGGCAAAATTCTTGGCCACCGCTCAGCCCCACTTCCCACTACTGAGAGATGATTAAGGGCAGGGTCATTGTTGCTGCTGTCACTCAGCCCCCAGATAGTGAGAGCATCTGGAGACCTGGGAATGGTCTCAACCACAGGAAGCGTGAGCTGCAATGAGAGATAAGATGGGGGCCAGAAAGATTTTCATCCAGTCATAAACATTCAAATATGGAGTCAATTTGGATTGGCTGGGTCTGAGCAACATTTATAGATATCTTTGTTTAAACATCCTGGTTTAATGACTTACCCCTCTGCATAACCGTGAACAGATTCATCATGGCAAGGATCTTAGTGCCCTTGGGATGCTTTGGACAAGTCAGAGGGGCCAGGATGGGTATTCATAATCTAAATTATAAGGAAGAGTTCAGGATGTTGAACTTGTTTTCTTTGGGAAAGAGGAGACTTTGAGTTAACAGCATTGAAGTTTTTAAGATTTCTGGGTGAAGTGTTAGCTTAAGAGGAATAGTCCAAAATCCAAGGGAGTCAAACTGAAGAGTGAGAAAGGGAAAAGAAAATCTTCAGGACTTTTTGTTTAGCTCATAGGGTAGGAATGGAAATATCTTTGAACTGAATGGATAAATGGGTTTAAGTAACATTGAATTGAGGTATGGGTTGGAGATTGATCAGGAAAAGGTCGGGCTTCTTGACCTTGCCTGTTTGAATTCAGTTTGAAAATCAGTTCTCTTTCTATGAAATTTGAAAGTGGAATTTGGTGAGAACAGCTTGTTAAGGTTCTCTTCAATGTTCTTGACCAGATATCTTTTCAGTTGCTCTTTGTGACTTCCATACGGCCCCTGTGGACTCCGAAGCTGAGGAACTCACACGGTGGCTGTCGACAGCACAAGCCGATCAACAAACAATTGACAAGGTAAGAGGTATTCTGGTTTGTGTAGAGTGTTATGAGATTATAGTGGGAAGTGTTGTAATATGCCTTTAAGCGATATCAGCATGACATCACTAGAAGGGAAATATGTCATGTGATTGTTTCATTTTTGCTTTGAGCAGAGCACACACGCACAGCTCCGATGTCTCCAAGCTTTATACCCATGTATATCTGTGCATATGTGCCTAGTCTTAATAAGTTAATCCACATTGTGTTTACCCAATCCTTTATGAGCGTTTAGGGCCTTGTGTCTTGTACAGTAAATAAGCCCAAGGTTTTATATGATTATAATAACATGACAGGAGGTAATTAGACTGAGAGATGTTGACAGATCGGCAGGAGAGACTTTGCTGGCAGTACTCTTTTTATGGGTTGTCTGCTGGTACCTGTGCATGTACATAATGAATGACCAATCAAAAGCTATACTGGAGGACTGGGCATAACTCTACCCTATTAGGAGTCAGTGGTATCAGGAGAAAGGGGAAAATAATAGTAACAGCTTATATTTATATTGTGCCTTTGATAGTTTGATTGAATGTATTTGACGTAGACATTGATCTTGCAGTCAAAGCCTTGTATTGCTAGAATTGTGGGGCAGGATTTCTTGCCATCGAAAAAGACCCCTGTTAATGTTGGCAATCCCGCAGACAATTCACGCTCTGCAGATAGTTAATTGCTGGAGGCAGGCCTTCCACCCTCGCTCAGGAGGAAGTCCCACCTCAGAGAGCTGAGCAGTGCTACCGGGAGGGTGGCCACTGCTGGCACTGCAGGTAGCCCCCAGATTGGAGGTGCTGGAAGCCCAGACCAGGTAAGTGCAAATGTCACCCAGTGAGGGATGGAGGGGAGGCTCCAGAGTGGTTGGTTAGCAGGTCAGGTTGGAAAGGCCAGTATTGCAAGAAGCCCCCAGTGGGGGACAAACCTTGGAGCCTTGGATGGGGGCACCCAATCAGGAAAGGGGGCCTGTGGTAGAGAGGCGCCCTGACCTTTTTCTGCTGGCCTCAAAATTGCAGCCGGGCGATAAGCGGCAATTAATTGGCGACTTAAGGGCCTCAATTAGGGTGAGGGAAAGTAGGCCACAATAGGCCTGAACCTTGTAAAATTTCAGACAGCTCAGGGGTAGGTAGCGGGAAGACCACCCAGGCAATTTAAGCACCGCCAACCCACCCCCCAACCCCCCCACAGCCCCTTGTAAACCCACCGGTGTGGGCCTGTAAAATTCTGCTCATGGACTCTCTGAATATGAGTTGAATATGAATATGTGTTGAAGCTGCCACACCTCTTGAATGGGAGCTCAATGCTCTCACGCCCAAGCTGATCTATGCGTTGGTATCCCCTCCTATAAAGGGAATTGATTGACTTCAGAGGAACCGTTATCTTTCCCTATTCTGCAGAGAGAGAGATTGAGAAAGAGAGAGGATGCAAGCAGAAGGCTGAAGAAATGAGAAGATGAGAAAAAGCAAAGAATAAAGGCTAGAAGTAGGAGTAAATAACTTGTGAATGTGATGGACAAGGATAAGAAAAGAACAGAGAAATTAGGAAAGGCAGCCATTTTAAACTGGAATCATAACATCCCTGATCATTGACCTGGAACGTTAACTTTGTTTTCTCTCCACAGATACTGCCTGACCTGCTGAGTATTTCCAACATTTTCTGTTTTTATTTGATGACACTCCCAGATGACAGGTTCCTCAGATAGTCCATTAAATTCTCCTGTTAGGGAAGACCATTTGAAAATATCTATATAGACTGGGTCATTGGTCAAATCTGCACCCTTCCTAACAATAAGTTCCTGGATATATACCTATGTTTCCCTGGTAACTGCTCAGCAGTTAGATCTATCAGTGATCAGAAGCACTATTTAACTGCTTGTGTTTTGTGTTGGAGACTGGGCCTCGTTGCGTGCTGTACAATTACAAACACTGGCAGGCAATGGAATCGACATTACAGCCACTAAATGTTTGCATTCCTCCTGGTCTTAAGCCACATGGAGTTGCACATTCACTGGAGTACAGATGACACGTATTTCTCATGACAATGAAGTATTGTAAAATAAAATTGTGCTGTTTCAGTGAGCCTGGGGGAATACAACAAGCTGTGAATAAACACTGGAATGCTGAAACATATGCTGTTTGACTGATGATGTGTATATTACACACGTTGGGTCCTCTCAGCACTCCTGGGCCCTTAGGCAGTGTTATTAACATACTGGAAAAAATCAACAATGTTTGCGTACAAAATAAATGGTTGCATGTCCCAAAGGGGTTTGCAGTTTAATTTGACTGCACATTATTCCACTTAAAGAAGGAGGCACTCCCCACTGATGAGGGCAGCTAATGCCCAGCTATGCCCAATAGGATGTTGAGCCATACATCAGGAAGGTGCCAGTTTTTTAATAATTCTTTTCATGGGATGTGGGCGTCGCTGGCTAGGCCAGCATTTATTACCCATCTGTAACTGCCCTTGAGAAGGTAGTGGTGAGCTGCCTTCTTGAACCACTGCAGTAGGTACACCCACAGTGCTGTTGGGAAGGGGGTTCCAGGGTTTTGACCCAGCGACAGTGAAGGAACGGCAATATATTTCCAAGTCAGGATGGTGAGTGGCTTAGAGGAGAACTTCCAGGTGCTGGTGTTCCCATCTATCTGCTGCCCTCGTCCTTCTAGATGGTAGAGGTGATGGGTTTGGAAGGTGATGCCAAAGGAGGCTTAGTGAATTCCTGCAGTGCATCTTGCAGATGGTATACACTGCTGCCACTGTACATTGGTGGTGGAGGGAGTGAATGTTTGTGGATGTGGTGCCAATCAAGTGGGCTGCTTTGTCCTGGATGATGTCAAGCTCCTTGAGTCTTCTGGGAGCTGCACTCATCCAGGAAAGTGGGGAGTATTCCATCACATTGCTGATTTGTGCCTTGTCGATGGCGGACAGGCTTTCGGGAGTCGGGAGGTGAGTTACTCTGTGCACGATTCCTAGTCTCTGACCTGAGATTTGATTTTGGTCAGTGCTCATCTGAGCTGACGCTGCAGGTACTGACCCCCAAAGTGTCTTGCTCAGGAAACCCACCTACCTGGATGGGTCTGATCAGGAAGGTGTGTCCCAGATGGGGAAGTTACTTGAAACTGGTCCTGTTGACACAGCCACTGGGAGAAAATGGGTCTGTGTATGTTGTTGTTGGTTGATGATCAATATGGTCAGGCTGTAAATTCCTCTTCCAATGGTCAGATTATCCAGAGCAGTGAGTTACTGAGCCAAATAGACCCAGTTCAATTCTTGGTCCAATTTACATACCCTCAACTCCTCCATTTAGCGACCTTGCGAATAAACAGCCAAGTTGATTGCTCGCCAGTTACCCCCACCTGAACAGGTGCCAGGTGAGGACATTGTTGGTTTCAACTGTGATGCTCCTAAGGGTGAATAGCCACTGAAAGTGCCTGCTTAGGTCAATACATAGAGAATGGCTTCATGGTGAGAGTTACCAGAGGATGCTGGAGCTCATGAAATGGCAACCCAGCACCCCCAGGAGTGTTGTCAAAGAGGTCAGAGAGAACATGGGGTCAGAACCAGCTGTGAGATGACATGACAATGTAATGTTGACTCTCATGCTCTTTGCTGTGCTCATGTTACAGATTGTAGCCAATGGTTACACACTGCAGGATCTTCTCACGGATGTAACAAGGGATGATTTGAAATACATCCAGATAAGGTAAATGCTGTGACTGAGATTCTGTCGGTCAGTTGTTTATGCTGAATTACAGTTTGAATTCTAAGTGACCTTCCTGTTCCAGGTGAGCTGGGGTTCAGTGGTTCGGCTCTTGCTTCTGAGTCAGAAAACCCGTGGATTCAAGGCCCACTGCAGAGGCTTGAGCATGTAATCCATGCTGATGCTCCAGTACTGTACTGAGGGAGTGCCGCACTGTCAGAGGTGCCGTCTTTCAGACAAGACACTAAACGGAGGCCTCATCTGTCTGTTCTGGTTCCTATTAAAGATCCCATGGCAGTATTAGAGGAAATGCATAGAGTTCACTCAGTATCCTGGCCTGTATTTATCCCTTAACCAACGTCACTACAAACAGAATAGCTGGTCTTTTACCTCATTGTTGTATGTGGAATGGCAGGGCAGGCTGAATGGCCGCCTTCTACTCCTATTTCTTATGCTCTTATGTTACTGCACCATTCAATCATGAGAACCTGTAACCAGCCTTTGAAAGATTTCAGAACATTTTTAATTTGCCCCAATTCTTTTCTCCAGTTCTATTCTGAAAGAGCAGACTGTCACCCTCTGCCATCTCACCCAAAGGGGCATCCCTTATGCCTGAGACAAGCCTGACCCTGTCATTACTGAGATCAGTCAACTCAGTTCAATCAATATTAGAGCTCGGGGTTGGTTCAATGTCACATCCCCACTATGTGAACTCTGCCCACTTCACGTACACCATGCATGGTGTGTATATCACTTGCCCACCACTTGTACATCATTTATGCATTTACCCACTGTGCCCTCAGTCAACCTTTGTACCAACTTGTGTTCGTTTTCTGGCTCATTTTTTCTTCCTCCTCCTGTTCCTGAAGCTGTTGACTCTGTGTTTGATACCTCCCCCTGGCGTTCTTAATATATGTGTAAATCTTGACAGATGGTGTGGATGGGCTGTTTGACCCTGGGAAGGAGGGCACGCAGCCTTAGGCAACCTTCACACGTGCTTCCACCAAGAGTAGGAATGCTGGTTAATGTTTCCCTCCTAGCCTAGGGATAACCAATTACACAGCACAAACTCTCCTTGATGAAATTAGTTAATTGGCACAGTTGAGGGAGCAGCTTCCTCACCTGTATGGCTCAGTACTTCATCTTATGGTACATTTGTCAAAGGAGATCTTGGTGAGACTACACAGCAGCACTGTAGGAAGATCAACTGTCCTCAACCCTTGCATGGTCATTCTGTAAATAGTTAGCTCTTCATTTCCTGAGTTACAACATCCCATTGTATACTTGAAGTAAGAGAAACCACATGCAGAGTTAGAATGGGGGAAACAAGAGACATTCCTAGGACTTACAGCTGTATGAAGGGCACACAATCCATTCCACACACACTGATCTCCACATTAATCCCAAGTGGTTGCGCCCGTGCTCAGAAAGAACTATTATGAGGGGAGGTGTAATGTGAGTTCAGCTGTTGTTAATATGATTGGATTGTTTCTTCAATCACAGCGCAGAGCGTTTCCACCTACACTGGATTCTTCTTATTTCTCTGCGAACTTCTCCTTGGTGCCTTTAATTCCATCAGCCTTGAAGCTGAGATTTTCACCAAGATTGTGTAAAGACATAGCTGGCTGCTCCCCAGGCTGTATGCGTGGGCTGTTATTAAACACTGTGCTGTGTTAGATAATGTGGTAATTTGTTCCTTATTGTTTAGCTGCTCTGTGCACTGAGAAAATTGTTGGGCAAGACTGTTTACATTATTGTGTCAGCAAATTTACCAAATGTTTGGTAAAGGCCTTTGAGTGGATGTTTAACAATGTGTTTGTGTTTTTTAATGCATGTGTGAGTTTATATATGTAGGGTGTGTGTGCATTATGTATGCATGCGTGTTTGTATGTGTGCTATGCATATTTGCAGGGTGCATTTTTTTTATTCTTCCATGGGATGTGGGTGTCACTGGCAAGGCCAACGTTTGTTGCCCATCCCTAACTGCCCTTGCGAAGGTGGTGATGAGTGCACTCATGTGCATGTGCACAAGCATCGCTGCATGTGTGGTGCGCATGTGCATGGGGTGCTTGCACCTCCTCTTCATTCAAAGATGCTTAAATCCGTTAAATCAAACTGGAATTATGTGTGTGTGTATACGTATGTAATGGAAAAAGGGCCTACGCCTACTGGAGATTAGAAGAATGAGAAGTGATTTTATTAAAGCATATAAGATTCTGAGGAAGCTGAACAGCTGCTTGCTAGAAGTATTCTCCTCGTGAGGGAAGCTAGAAATGGGCCAGCTTCTGAAGAAGTTTTCCATTTAAGACAGAGGTGAGGAGGAATTTCTTCTCAGAGGGACATTAATCTTTGGAATTCTCTACTCTAGCGAACAGCTGATTCAGTTATTGAATATATTCAAGGCTGAGTTAGACAGATTTCTTGATCTGTAAAGGAGTCAAGTATTATGAGGGGCAGGCAGGAAAGTGGAGTTAAGGGCACAGTCAGATCAGCCGTGACCTTATTGAATGGCAGAGCAGACTCGAGGGGCAAATGGCCTTCTCCTGCTCTTATTTTTCATGTTCTCATTAAAGAAAGACTTGCATTTATATGGTACCATCCACAATTTCAGGATGCCAGAAAGCACTTTATAGCCAAAGAAATAGTCTTAAGTGTAGTCACTGTTGCAATGTAAGAAACACGGCAGCCAATTTGAGCACAGCCAGCTCCCACAAACAGCAATGTGATATTGACCAGATAATCTGTTTTTTTAGCTATTAGCTGAGGGATAAGTATCAGTCAGGACACAATGAGAACTCTTTGTTGTTCTTCAAATAGTGCCATGGGATCTTATACCTGATAGGGCAAACAGGACCTTGATTTAACATCTCATCTGAAAGATGGCATCTCCAACAGGGCAGCACCCCTTCAGTACTGCAGCACACCCTCAATACTGCACTGTCTGCTAGTGTGTTCAAGACTCTGGAGTGGGACTTGAACCCACAACTTACTGACTCAGAAGTGAGAGTGTTACCCATAGAAACACAGCTAACACCATATGTGTAAATGCATAATACATAATACCTCAAAAATATGGGCCCTGACAACTACCCAACTGCAGTGCTAAAATCCTGTGCACCAGAGCCATCTGCTCTCCCAGCTATGCTACAAAACTGGCATTTACCCAACAAGGTGGTAGGTTACCTTAGCATGTCCTATCATGGGAGCCATCATGGGAGCATCAACACCACAAGGTCTGCAGCAGTTCAAGGAGAAGGCTCACTAGGAGGACAGGTAATAAATGTTGGCCTTTCCAATGGTGCCCACACCTCAAGAGCCCCCACCATGGATCGCGGGGGCATTTGTGCAAACACAATTGATCCCCATAGCACTGTACGATATAACGTGGCCAGCGCTGTCCCAGGTTACAAAAGAGGGACTTAGGTATCATTTAATGATGGCTCAAAGATACTGCTTTATTTATTTTAAAGAGACATTGCAGAATCAAGTGACTAAAATCTGGAATTTCTGAAGGTGAATTTAAAATCAAGCCATCGTCAGATATATTAATTAAGATGAAATTCAGAATTTCAGAAGTCAAATGGTTGCAGAGATCGAAAATTGACTATGGGAGCCAGAATAGACAGTCCTTACATAATCCCTGGTGACAATAATTGTTAGATTCCAGAATTTGAACAGTTCAAGATGATAAGTCAGCCATCTCTCAGTTTAATAACAAATAGTTTCAAATCTTGAAACAAAAACAGGAAGGCTCTAAAGAATGGTCATACGGACTCGAAATGTTAACTCTGTTTCTCTGCAGATACTGCCAGACCTGCTGAGTTTTTCCAGCATTCTCTGTTTTTGTTACAGATTTCCAGCATCCGCAGTATCTTGCTTTCATCAGTTTCAAATCCTGGATAGGCTTAAGAAGCAAGCAGAGTGTGGAGTTAATTTTAAAATGTTGTCCAGCAGTGTTAAGATCTGTAGAGGCTATGGGTGTAGAATTTGGACTAAATGACGGGCAATCATACTTTAACTAACTATTGAACAGTGGCTAGAATTGCCCAGAATAGTTGGCCAGCTTAATATGGTTTATGCAGTACTTTAGTAATTAATGTCTATGGTAAGAAAAAGTGGTCAATGGCATTTGCCTGATGTGAGCAGTTGCCCAGGATACATAGGGATGGTTCAAGTGGTGGGCACTATATTAAAAATATGTAATGGGCCAGAATTTCCCAGGTTAATAACAATGAATTCAATGTACACACCATTACTGGATACCCTGTGAGTTGCAAATTGTCACGAGTTGCTGGATGATTCATGCTGCTGCTCTGTTAACTTCACAAAAACATCCCCAAATGTTTGAAGAAATTACTGCATTGTGCTGTTAAACTTTACAGCAGAAAGTTTAAGAGTGTAAGAGTAACTTTTTAATAAGAAGTTTTCTGTTCCTGCAATACCCTTCGACTGCTTTGGCCAAGTGAACGGTGTAACAGTGAAGTGGTAATCCTTTAAAAGATCCATTGTAGGTCCCACTGCTCGCCAAGATCCCACATACCCAACTGCCCTAGCTGCACCATTACCAACTCGCACTGACAGTAAGTTACAGGGCAAAACATTTTTGGTCTGAAGAGTAAAGAAAATTGTCTAACGAACAGTTCCCTGCTCCAAAACAAGAACTCTGGGCCAATATGTTTGTATGTGTATTTATACATAGCAATACGTGTGTGACACAGGACAGAGGGAGCACTGTGCATTTAGAAAGACGGGATTTACCTATCAGTCACTCAAGGGTTTCTTTCTGCATTAGGGGTGGAATGTTGTGCAGACTCTGGGCTGCAATCAGTTCCCACAGGAAGGTGGAGGGTGAGAAGTAGGCACTGGCCACCCACTGCTCAGCTTTCGAAAAGTGAACGCCATCGAGCACCAAGATGAGACTAAACACTACGATACAGAACTGACAGAGACGCCGGCAAAAGACTCGTGCTTTGAGAACATGCACCTGCTCTGGAATGGCAGTGAAGGGACCGAAGCGAGCGCCGCAGACTGTCTCCCATTGCTGGGAATGGTGCAACTGTCACTACCAGAAGTTTAATCTCGGAGCTGCAACCATTTCAGACATGTTTAGGATTGTGCAATGTCAGAAAGCCGGTAATAATTTGATGTTCACAGTTCGCACTCGGTGTGATATTCACGGTGATTTGATGTTCACGACTGGAACTTGCGTGCACAGTGGCACAATTGTTTACATAGCAAATAACCAGCAGAACCGCAGGGTGGGGGCACACAGGCTGGAGCGGGCCCTGCGCTGGGACCCTCCCCTCGCCCTGAAACCCTGGTGGATACTCTGCTTGTCGTCCCTCCTTATGGAGGGCAAACAGGCACTTTAGTTTCAATCCCATTCCAAAACCTAAATACTCTGATTTCCTTGTGCTGTAATTAGATTTGTCAGTTCTGGTTGGACCTATCCTTGTAGGCTTCATCACCTGACCTCCTACAGCCTTTACCCTCATCACCAATACTTTCAGAACTTGTGAACAAAAATGTTCAAAGAAATGAAAACAAAATTTTTTAACGGTTTTTCTCCAGGGTTGCTCACAGCAGTATCCCGGAGATTCATTTTCAATCCCTGGAAACTCCAGAGAAATCCTGGAGCTTTGGCAATCTGGTCATCATGCAGGTAGTAATGTCCGCCGCATTAGCATTTCTTACCTAATATTTTAGAAAAACATATTTATTAAAACAATATATTGCATAAATATTCTTTGATGGGGTGATCTAGATTCCTGACGAGCACTTTACCTCCAACTAGGATAACATTGTCTGTCTCTTAATTCGTTCATCTCAGGATAACCCACACACAAACCAGAACTGCAACCTTTGACCTTCCTGGTGTCCACAATCCCGAGCCACGCTGGGAAACATTTTTACTGATCAAGTGACCAGAGGGAGCTTTCCCAACAACCCTGCTGTTATTGTTGACTGGGAGTCTATAAGACAGTGCATTGAGGGGCCACCCAGCTGCAAATGCGGAGCAGACTCAAGCCATTCCTGCTCCTAAATTGTTTGTTCGTATCCAGTGGTTTTTGTAAAGCTCATCTGGAACGTTAAGCCAACCAGTAACGCACAACTGGAATTGGAATCCGCATAAGCTCAGGTACACGATCTCATGCCACTGCAAGTTTATTACATTTAAGGCTTTTTGCTCCCCATCTGTTAATTGCACTCAATGAATGGCCTTCAGATAACAATGGGATCAGGCCGTCTGGTCCATTCAACCCGCTCTGCCACTTGGTTAGTAGCTCAACTTTTTGATTAATGTCTCCTTAATACATTTATATCAACAGAAGAATAGGAGCAGGCCATTCAGCCCCTTGATCCAGTTCTGCCATGCTATTCAATCCTGGTTAATCTGCACCTCAGCTTCACTTTATCCACCTTTGTTCCATGACCCTCAATACCCTTTCCTCCTCCTCCTCCAGGTACCATGCCCTAAGAGCATTGGCGACCATTAGATTGGCCTATGATTATGCTTGGCAAAGTATGCAGTGGTTTTGCTATTGCCTTCTACAGTATGGCTGACCAAGAAATGCTCCTGCTCTTACTGCCTGCCATCAGGCATATTGGAAGGATTTACATGTTGATAATCAACCTATTTCGCCACATTATGAACACCTTCCATGGCCTCAAGTCCTGAAGTGAGACTTGAACCCAGAGCTCTTGCCCAGAGGTAGGGACATGAGCCACTGCACCACAAGACCTCCTCTCAATACTCTTACCTAACAAAAGTCTCTCCGTCTCAAACTTCAGTTTCCACTGACCCCTAGCATCGACAGCTCTTTGAAGAGGAGAAGGTGCTTCCTGCTCTCTCCCCTGAATGGGCTGGCTCTAATATGAAGATTATGATGCCTTGTTCTGGATGCCCCACCAGAGGAAATAGATTCTCTTTATCCACCTGATTGAACCCTTTTACCATTTGAAATACCTCGATCAGATTACCCCTGATTCTTAACGCAAGGGAACACTAGATCACATTTTAACAACCTGTCCTCATAATTTAACCTTTATGCCCAGTATCATTCTGGTGAATTCAGTGCCAATATATGCTTCTTGAGGTGCTGTTCCCAGAACTGAATGCAGTACACCAACATATGCTGACCAAGGCTCTTTACCACTGAAGCCTAACTTTATCATATTTGCATTTTGGCTCAATTGAGAGATAGGTCAGAATTCCTTTTTAATTGCTTTTGACATCATCCACTAGCTTTTAGTGATTTGACTTCCCTAATAAGTACCTGTTTCCCATCTAAACACCTCAACTGACTCAAAAGCCATGGCCTCCTGCGATGGTGCCATCTGCATTTTCACAACCCTTCCTGTGACGAATTTAGACTTCTAAACAGTTCAGGTTGAATTTCCAACATTGTTCTTGTTTTCTGTTTGTATCACAGTAAACCCAGCGGGTTTTCCTTCAGTAACATAGACCTGCCGTCTGTTACCATCCTCTACATGATTTGAATCAGAGACCATAAGACCGTAAGACATAGGAGCAGAAATTAGGCTATTCGGCCCATCGAGTCTGCTCTGCCATTCAATCATGGCTGATAAGTTTCTCAACCCCATTCTCCCGCCTTCTCCCCGTAACCTTTGATCCCCTTACCAATCAAGAACCTATCTATCTCGGTCTTAAATACACTCAATGACCTGGCCTCCACAGCCTTCTGTGGCAATGAATTCCATAGATTCACCACTCTCTGGCTAAAGAAGTTTCTCCTCATCTCTGTTCTAAAAGGTCTTCCCTTTACTCTGAGGCTGTGCCCTCGGGTCCTAGTCTCTCCTAATAATGGAAACATCTTCCCCACATCCACTCTATCCAGGCCTTTCAGTATTCTGTAAGTTTCAATCAGATCCCCCCTCATCCTTCTAAACTCCATCGAGTATAGACCCAGAGTCCTCAAACATTTATTAAGCCTTTCATTCCTGGGATCATTCTCGTGAACCTCCTCTGGGCCCTCACCAGGGCCAGCACATCCTTCCTGAGATACGGGGCCCAAAATTGCTCACAATATTCTAAACGTGGTCTGACCAGAGCCTTATAAAGCCTCAGCAGCACATCCCTGCTTTTATATTCTAGTCCTCTTGAAATAAATGCCAACATTGCATTTGCCTTCCTAACCACCGACTCAACCTGCAAGTTAACTTTAAGAGAATCCTGGACTAGGGCTCCCAAGTCCCTTTGCACTCCAGACTTCTGAATTCTCTTCCCATTTAGAAAATAGTCTATGCCTCTATTCTTCCTACCAAAGTGCATGACCTCACACTTCCCCACATTGTATTCCATCTGCCACTTCTTTGCCCATTCTCCCAACCTGTCCAAATCCTTCTGCAGCCTCCCCGCCTCCTCAATACTACCTGTCCCTCCACCTATCTTTGTATCATCTGCAAACTTAGGCAGGATGCCCTCAGTTCCTTCATCTAGATCATTAATGTATAAAGTGAAAAGTTGTGGTCCCAACACTGACCCCTGCGGAACTCCACTAGTCACCGGCCGCCATCCTGAGAAGGACCCCCTTATCCCCACTCTCTGCCTCCTGCCAGACAGCCAATCTTCTGTCCATGCTAGTACCTTGCCTCTAACACCATGGGTTCTTATCTTATTGAGCAGCCTCCTGTGCGGCACCTTGTCAAAGGCCTTCTGGAAGTCCAAGTAGATAACTTCCATTGGCTCTCCTTTGTCTAACCTACTCGTTACCTCCTCAAAGAATTCTAACAGATTTGTCAGGCATGACCTCCCCTTGATGAAACCATGCTGACTTTGCCCTATTTTACCATGCACTTCCAAGTATTCTGAAATCTCATCCTTAATAATGGACTCTAAAATCTTACCAACGACCGAGGTCAGGCTAATCGGCCTGTAATTTCCCGTGTTTTGCCTCACTCCCTTCTTAAACAGGGGGGTTACATTAGCGATTTTCCAGTCCTCTGGGACCCTCCCTGACTCCAGTGATTCCTGAAAGATCACCACTAACGCCTCCACTATCTCTTCAGCTATCTCCTTCAGAACTCTGGGGTGTAATCCATCTGGTCCAGGTGATTTATCCACCTTCAGACCTTTCAGTTTTCCTAGCACCTTCTCCTTGGTAATGGCCACCATACTCACCTCTGCCCCCTGACTCTCTTGAACTTTGGGGATGTCACTCGTGTCTTCCACTGTGAAGACTGACGCAAAGTACCTATTCAGTTCCTCCGTCATTTCTTTGTTCCCCACTACTACTTCTCCAGCATCATTTTCCAGTGGCCCAATGTCCACTTTTGCCTCTCTCTTACCCTTTATATATCTAAAAAAAAACTCTTGCAATCTTCTTTTATATTACTGACTAGTTTACCCTCATATTTAATCTTCTCCCTCCTTATTTCTTTTTTAGTTGTCCTCTGTTGGTCTTTGTAGGCTTCCCAATCCCCTGGTTTCCCACTGCTCTTCGCCGCATTGTATGCTTTCTCTTTAGCTTTTATGCTGTCCCTGACTTCCCTTGTCAGCCATGGTTGCCTCGTCCTCCCTTTAGTATGCTTCTTCTTCCTAGGGATGAATTTTTGCTGTGTCTCCCAAATTACTCCCAGAAAATCCTGCCATTGCTGTTCCACTGTCTTTCCTGCTAGGCTCATCTCCCAGTCAATTCTGGCCAGCTCCTCCCTCATGCCTCTGTAGTTGCCTTTATTCAACTGTAATACCGTTACATCTGATTCCAGCTTTTTCCTCTCAAATTGCAAGGTAAATTCTATCATATTATGGTCACTTCCTCCTAAGGGTTCCTTCACCTTAAGTTCCCTTATCAAATCTGCCTAATTATACATCACTAAATCTAGAATTGCCTGTTCCCTAGTGGGCTGCACCACAAGCTGTTCCAAAAAGCCATCTCGTAGACATTCCACAAATTCCTTTTCTTGGGATCCACTACCAACCTGATTTTCCCAGTCTACCTGCATATTGAAATCCCCCATGATTACTGTAACCTTGCCTTTTCTTACACACCTTTTCTATCTCCTGGTGAATCTTGTGCCCCACATCCTGACTACTGTTCGGAGGCCTGTACATAACTCCCATTATGGTTTTTTTACCTTTGCAGTCCCTCAACTCTACCCACACAGATTCTACATCATCTGACCCTATGTCATTTCTTGCTATCGATTTAATTTCATTTCTTACTAACAAAGCAACCCCACCCCCTCTGCCAACCTGCCTATCTTTTCGATAGGATGTATATCCTTGGATATTTAACTCCCAGTCCTGATCCCCTTGCAGCCATGTCTCTGTGATGCCCACCACATCATACCTGCCAATTTCAATCTGCGCCACAAGAAGAGCGATCTTGTTTCAATCCTCCACCTATCAGCCCTGAGATTGCCAAGCAGTAAAGAGATAAATGGCCAATTAAACTGTTTTATTAACATTGGCTCAGGAATAAAGGTTGGCCATGACCCTGGGAAAACTATCCTAATCTTCAAACTAGTGTCATGGGCCTTTAGATGGAGTAGAATGGGCCTCTATTCACTGGAGTTTAGAAGAATGAGATGTGATCTCCTTGAAACAGAGTCACAGGCCGGGATTTTCCAGCCCTGTCATAGCAGGACAATCCCAGTGGCAGGTGGCGCCGGAAAATCCCACTCACAGAATTGTTACAGCACCAAATGAGGCCATTCGGCCCATTGTGTCTGCTGGCTTTCCAAATGAGAAATTCACCAGATGCCATTCCCTCACTTTCTGCCCGTAGCCCTGCACAACTTCCCTTTTCAGATGATAATCCAATTCCCCTTTGAAAACCTCATTGGAACCTGCTTCCACTATACTCACAGGCAGTGCATTCCAGATCTTAACCACCCACTGTGTGAAAAAGTTTCTCCTCATGTCTCCATTTCTTCTTTTGCCAGTTGCCTTAATCTGTGCCCTCTCGTTCTCGATCCTTCCACCAATGGAATTTCTCCCTATCTACACTGTCTAGACCCCTCATAATTTTGAACACCTCTATAAAATCTCCTCTCAACCTTCTCTAAAGGAAACAGCCCCAACTTCTCCAATCCAAAGCTTACAAATTTATTGGAGGGTTTGACTAGTAAATGCTGGGAGGCTGCGTGCCCAAGCTGCAGAGTGGAGAATTAGGGGCCATTATCTCAGGGTAAGAGGTTGACCGTTAAGAACTGAGATGAGGAGAAATATTGTTACGCAGAGGGCTATGAATCGTTGGAATTCCCTAGAGGAATTCCCTGGAAACTCAGACTGAGATTGATAGAATTTTGGGCATTAAGGGAATCAAGGAATATAGGGATAGAGCAGGGAAATAGAGTTGATGTTGGAGTTCAGCCATGACCTTACTGAATGGCAGAGTAGGCTTAAAGGGCTATATAGTATACACCTGCTTCTAGTTCTTATATTCAGCCAAACCCTCTCAGAAGCGCACCTTGTATGGAATTATTGAAATATTGACACACTGGAAAGTTAAAGCCGAGGGCTTGAAGGTGAGCTGAGGCTCAGTAGCAGAACTCTCACCTAAATTTGAAGGTTTGGGTTCAGACCCCATGCTGGAGACTTGTGCACAGAATCCAGGCTGACACTCCCAGTGCAGCACTGAAGGAGTGCTGCACTGTTGAAGGTGCCCATCTTTCCGATGTGATGTCAAACCAAAGCCCTTCTTGGGTGAATGTAAAAGATCCCATGGCACTATTTTGAAGAATGCATGGGAGCTTACCCAGTGTCATGGCCAACATTTATTCCTCAAGCAACATCACTACAATTGTTTAATTGATCATTTATTTCATTGCTATTTGTGGGAGCTTGCTATGCACAAGTTGGCTGCTACATTTCCTACACTACAACAGTGACTACGCTTCAAAAACTACTTCATTGGCTATGAAGTGTTTTGGGACAGCCAGTGATTGTGAATGGCACTATATAAATGCAAGTCTTTCTTTTATTTCCATTAGTGTCTGCACTTCACGAAAATGTATTGAATTGTCTGTAAATGCTTTTGAAGATCCTGAGGTCATGAAAGCTGGGATGTAGATTTATCTGTACAAACAAAGATCTACTGTGACATCTTTTCCTTTATAAGGTGTAAACATAAAATTTATCTTTTCATTGAATATTTTGTTAATTAAAACCTATTTTTCTTTACTTCTACATTCTGGTCTTTTATTTTCTCATCAGTGTTAGAAAATCAAATACTTTTCATGGAAGCTGTGCTGTGTGGGGTCGGGGTTGTGCGCTTTGGGGTCGGGGTTGTGCGCTTTGGGGTCGGGGTTGTGCGCTTTGGGGTCGGGTTTGTGCGCTTTGGGGTCGGGATTATGCACTGTGAGGTTGGGATTGTGCACTGCAGCTTTTTCATGTTTTCTGATGTTTGTTCTCTCTGGGCAGCCTGCTGGGGCAGTTCTATGGAGGGCAGTCTCTATCTGGATGACTTTTGCTATCTGTAACTATACTGTGTGTACACAACCCTTATGTAATTGTAATAAGTAGCTGGTACTGTACAGTAGTGGTCAAGTTATCAGACTAGTAATCTAAGCCTAGGCTACTAATCCTGTAAAACATGCAAATGGCACCAAGGCACTTTGAGAAATTGAATTCAGATTAAATAACAAGTTCAGGAAATTAAAAACTGCTACCAGCAAAAAGTATGGAACCTCCTCCTCCAGTTATTAGTTTAATTGTCCACCACCATTTACGAATGGATGTGGTAGGACTGCAGAGCTTATGTGGGATTGCTTTGCTCTGTGTATTGCACACACTCTGCTGTTTGGCAGGCAAGTAGTCCTGTATTGTAGCTTCACCAGGTTGACACCTCAGTTTTAGGTATGCCTGGTGCTGCTTCTGACATGCCCTCCTGCACCCTTCATTGAACCAGTGTTGAACCCCCGGTTTGATGGTAATGACAGAGTGGGGGATATGCCAGGCCATGACCTTACAGATTGTGACTGAGTACGATTCTGCTGCTGCTGATGGCCCACAACGCCTCATGGATGCCCAGTCTTGAGTCGCTAGATCTGTTTGAAATCTATTCCATTTAGCACGATGGTAGTGCCACACAACACAATGGAGGGTATCCTCAATGTGAACAAGGGACTTCATCTCCATGACGACTGAGCAGTGGTCACTTTTACCAATACTGTCATGGACAGATGCGTCTGTGACAGGTAGATTGGTGAGGATGAGGTCAAGTAGGTTTTTCCCTCTTCTTGATTCCCTCACCACCTGCCGCAGACCCAGTCTAGCAGCTATGTCCTTTAGAACTCGGCCAGCTCAGTCTGTGGTGGTGCTACTGAGCCAGTCTTGGTGATGGACATTTAAGTCCCCCACCCACAGTACATTCTGTGCCCTTGCCACCCTCAGTGCTTCCTCCAAGCGGTGTTCAACATGGAGGAGCACTGATTCATCAGCTGAGGGAGAGCAGTGGTACATGGTAATCAGCAGGAAGTTTCTTTTCCCATGTTTGACCTGATGCCATGAGACTTCATGGGGTCCAGAGTCAATGTTGAGGACTCCCAGGGCAGCTCCCTCCCGACTGTATACCACTGTGCCACTACCTCTGCTGGTTCTGGCCTGCCGGTGGGACAGACATACCCAGGAATGGTGATGGTGGAATTTGGGTCACTCTCTGTCCGGTACGATTCACTGGATATGACTCTGGGCGGAATTTTCCATGCCCGTTGGCGTCAGGTGTCATGGTGGGCGTGAGCAGATAATATGGCAGGAAGGCCAAATATCTGTTTCGCGCTATTGTGAAACGAGTTTGCCATTGTCCGCTCCGCTGGTCAATGGTGGGCCGCCTTTCCCACCGCTGGACATTACGGACGTAATTTTAATACATCTGCGTATCATTAAAAGCCCTGCTCACAGGAATCATCCCCTCAGGCTGGATCATCCGGGCACATCAGTGTGAGACTAGCTTTTAATTCCAGATTTATTAATTGAATTTAAATTTCACCAGCTGCCATAGTGGAATTTGATCCCATGTCTCCAGGGCATTAGTCTGGGCCCCTGGATTATTAATCCAGTGACATTAGCACTGCACCAGTGCCTCCTCGCCACCTTGGACTTCTCAGTCTAAATCATAAGCTTGTGGTTTGAGCCCCACTCTAATATTTAAGCACTAGGCTGACTCCTGCTAAGCTCCCAGCTAAGCAACATCTAATTTTAAAATTGTTTTCAACATTCCTCCATGTCCACACTCTTCCCTATCTCTGTGATCTCCTCCAGCCCCACAACCCTCTAAGATATCTGAACTTTTCTAACACTGGCCTTTTCAGTGTCTCTGATCTTAATCGCTCCATCATCAGGAGCCATGCTTTCAGCTGCCACAGCCCTAAGCTCTGGAATTCCCCCCTTAAACCTCCCAGCCTGTCTTTCTTCATTTGAGACAGTCCTGAAAAACTACCTCTTTGATCGAGCTTTTAATCATCTGCCCTAATATCAACTTATGTGACTATTTTGCTAAATAATGACTAATTTTCTTTACTTCAACATTCTGGCCTTCTCTTGTAAGAAAACCATGAGAATTCCTCCATTGCCCTGGCCAATATTTATCCCTCCATGCCACCAAAATCTGATTAACTATTCATTTATTTCATTGCTGTGTGAGGGACTAAGACCTCACCCTGCATAATTTTAAAAAATAAATATATAGAGATATACTCATTGCTATCTCTGAAGGTTTAAAACTGGACAAATACCTAATATGGCTGAATCTATGTCTGCTTGTGACCCTCAAGCAGGAAAAGCTGACTGGCAGCATTGGGGAAACTCGCACCTCATTGTCTCTGAAGAGCCACTAACAACCCTCTATGGGCTGCACAGATCAAATTCAAAAAAAGCCATCTGTATTTCATAACCTAGGCTGGCCAACAGTAGTCTGTTCCTCTGCTAGGTAAATGAACCCCATAACCTTCCTTTCAAATCTTAATGGTTGAGACTTTTAACAATCCCGGGGACCCAGACGAGGGATACCCACACTTTGTCAAAGACAGAGTGGAGAGGTGGGAGTCATGTGACATGGACCTAGTTTGTGGAACCAGTAATATTGCCTTGTTGTACTGCAAGGATAGTCTGCAATTTTACCATCTAACTAGCAGCATCACAAAAAAGGGAACTTTGCCTAGATTGAATACCTGGCTCCTTCTACACTGTTTCTACTGGGACTTCTGCACTATAGCCTACAAAACTGATTCATCTCTGCATGTCTATCTCATTGGGTGAAGTCAACTCCACTGGAAAAGTGAATTATACAGCATTGGTTTTCAACCTGCTAAGCCTAGTGAAGGAATACCTCATTGGACTTTGATTCTGGATTCAGGGCCCACATGAAACAATATTTCTTTTCCCTGTGGTCTCTGCACTGTAAGCCTTTTCTTCTCGATCCCTCTTTTACTGTATGAATGCAAAGGGGGCAACATTGCAATCCCCCTCCTGCACTTGAGTATGTGCAAATAAACTAACCCTGAGGATGAACTCAATCTCAAGTTTAACGGAAAATTGGACCACACCAAAACTGAGGGGTTGGGAAATACGCCACAACTTGTAAAGGGGAAAGAGAATCAAAAACTGCTTTCTGTTTATGGATGGGTATTGAGAGGAGAAATTAGTGCTGTTTAAATTAAGCTCCCCTACCCCACCCATCCATAACTGCTATTTGGAGCTTGCCAAATGTAAATTGGGCTGCCACTTTTCTCTTCAGAAAGTACTGCATTGGCTGTGAATGCTCTGGGACAACCTGAAGTTCTGAATGAAGGCAAACTTGTTTGTTCTTGTGAATGTAACAAGAAAAATCGCATTGAAATTGAAACGGGAATGAGTCCCACGTGAGCACTTCCTGACTTGCGATATCTAGCAGATTTAATTCATTTGCAGAGACATGCTCCTACTTCCAAATGCTCCACAACCTGTTTTTGTCAGTTCTACCCTTTAATTGTTGATTTGCTGTTTTGGCAGCAGTGTGCATTGCCTGGGATTCAGCTAAGTGGTGATGACTGCCAAGTTAGATATAATCCCTTTCCACACCACCCCTGCTCCCCAGCTTTTCTTATGAGCACTAAGAGCACAAAAACACTTACCTACTGGGTAGCTCCGCCCCGTCCCCATTAATTAATAACCTTGTTCTCCCTCACTGCTAAATAGCGATAACTCACTAAACACTTCATCCACACCATCACTTGAACAAAGTGATTCATCAGGAGATCAGACCTGCAAAACGAAATGCTAGTCAATCACAGTTCTCTCCAATGGTTGATTTTAAATGAAGAACAGGAAGACACATTAAGCCTAATGGAGTTTTCATACCATAAGCCTGAATCTTGCGCTCTGATGTCGAGTGCGCGTCCGATTCGAATGCAGGTAAAATTGCGCGGAAAGACATAGGCTATGCGTCCTGATGTCATCCCGCAGGCGTGCAATATCGAGGTCGGCGGGCGCTGCTCTGACTCCTGCGTGTGCCTGCCCACAATTAAAGGGCCAATTATGGTCATTAAAAACCCTATTGACCGTGATTTTATGTCGCCCGTCTGATTTTTAGCTCGCCATACGGGCAAAACGGGTGGGCAGAATTCATGTTTTAATCATTTCCTCATCCACGGGCAGGATTAAAGGCCCCGGAGCAGCAGCACTTTCTCTGTCATTGCCAGTCCTTTGCTGTGTGAGTACAGAGTTAGCCCAGAGTTTCTTTGCATCTCATTTGATTGGCAAGCCTGCCTTTCAGCATCTCAGGTCCTCATCTTACCTGGAAGGTTCCCCTGAGTGTTGCAGCTCAGAGGTCCTTCAATTTCAAGGCACTGCTCCTCTTCATCCCATCTAATGGGGATAGTGTATTCCACTGGTGGAACCTCCTCTGAAGAGGAAGAGAGGGGCAGGAGGGAGAGGAGGCCAGGTGGGCACGGGCAGTGTCCCAGGGGCAGACCTTGAATCGAAGAGGCACAGGCTCAGTTGGTGCAGGGCCAGCAGGGTGGCCAAGGCAGGAGGGCATACTAAAGACGCCATTATGCAGCGGCAAGAGCGTTCAGGCAGCGCTTCAGCCACCTCCGGATGTCTGAGGCCCAGTGCCGCAGGAGAATCTGTCTCTCCAGGGACATAGTGACAGCAATATGTCACATGATAGGTCCAGAAATAGCCTCCAACTGTATGGGCAGACACCCCACGCCGGTGGCTTTGAAGGTGACAGTGACCCTCAACCTCTCTGCCTCTGGTTCTTTTCGGGGCTCAGTGGGGGATCTGTGCAGCGTTTCTCAATCAGCTGCACACAGTTGCAACAAGCTCGTGACTGATGCTATCTCTACACAGGTCTGCAAAACATCCACCTCCAGGGAGACGAGGTGAGCCAGGCGGAGAGAGCATGAGGCTTTGCTGTGATGGCTGGGTTCCCCCGTGTCCAGGGTGTGATAGATGCACTCACGTGGCCATCAAGGCACCAGCGGGTGAGCCTGGAGCTTTCGTAAACAGAAAGGGCTCCACTCAATGTATGTTCAGATCATCTGTGACCACAGATTCTCCAAGTTTGTGCCCGTTACCCTGGGAGCTCACACAATGCTTACATCTTGTGGCACTCACAGGTACCAAGACTGTTCGTAACTCCTGCACGAGTGGATGGATGGTTCTTGGGTGACAAGAGCTATCCGTTGAAGAGGTGGCTGATGACCTCACTCCTTCACCCAAGAACTGAGGCCAAGGAGAGATACAACAGGAGTCATGCCTCCACAAGGGCAGTGGTGGAGAGGACCATCGGGCTGCTGAAGATGCACTTCAGGTGCCTGGATCGGTCAGGGGGATCATTGCAGTGTCCTCCAGAGTGTGTCTCCCTCATAGTCACCGCATACTGCGCCCTGTAAAACCTGGCTCTGGCCACTCAGCGTAAGATCACATTCACAGCGCAAACTTGGCCGGGAGCGGGTTTTACATCCACTTCCAGCCATGCCAACTTCAGGCACACCGAGGTTAGAATCCAGGCCCAAGTAACATTTAGGTAAAAGCAAAAAACTGCGTATGCTGGAAATCCAAAACAATGACCCGAGGAACACAGTTAACGTTTCGAGTCCGAATGACCCTTCAACAGAAGGGTCATTCGGACTCGAAACGTTAACTGTGTTCCTCTCCGCAGATGCTGCCAGACCTGCTGAGTTTTTCCAGGTATTTTTGTTTTTGTCCAAGTAACATTTAGACTGGTGCCTCAGTCTCAGTATAGTTGTGCTTCTTGGTTTGCTCTTTCTGTAGCAGATTGGGTATCTGAATGCACGTGTATAGTAAATCAAAGCTGCCGGCCTTCGCTCAGCTCACTCCCAGCCACCTCTTGAGTCAACAGGTTGTGGAGTTAAAGCCACATTCCAGCACATAACTTGAGCTGCCACTCCAGTGCAGTATTCAGAGCTGCATTGTTGGAGGTTGATGAGATGAGATGTTAAATCCAGATAATCTTTCAGGTTGCTGACCTTTCACCAATGATGCTGCCTGACCTGCTGATATTTCCAGCATTTTCTGTTTTCATTTTATTTTTCCAGCATCCGCAGTATTTTGCTTTTATTTTTGTTAAACTGAGGTATTAACTACCCTGGAAGGTGGACGTAAAGGCGTTACTTGAAGAACAGCAGGGGAGTTTGCCTGGCATCCTGATCATTATTTCCCTCTCAACAAATGCCATTTAAAAATAAAAAAACAATCAGACAGTTAATTATCTCACTGCAGCTCGTGGGACCTCGCTGAGCGCAATTTGGTAGCCACATTTCTTACATTACAACACTGACCACACTTTGACAACACTTAATTGGCTATATAGAGCTTTGGGATAGCCTTAATATGTGGAAGTTCTTATTTTTAAACATTAGGAACGTATCAAATCTTTTTTACTGTATTCACACACTCTGCACAACAGACGACACTAACAAGCTGCCCTCTTCGGGATGGACATAAAGGATCCCGTGGCATTATTCAAAGAGGAGCAGGGGAGATCAGGAGATCTTCTTAGTGTCAAAGCTAATAAATATCCTGCAACCAATGCCTGAAAACAAACTATCTGGTCATTATAACATTGTCCGTGTGGGATTTGCTGTGTATGAATTGGATCCATGTTTCCTTATGTTACAACAGTGACTATACTTCAAAAGCACTTGTGGTCATAAAATGCTTTGCGATATCCTGAGGTTGTAAAAGATCTCATGTAAATAGCTTTTTTAAAACTATTTATATAGTGTGTTTAACAGGATAATATCCCCAGACGTTTTGAGAATGATGTCTATTCAGGGTCATGAGTTTCTGCCATGGGACTTCATGTGACCGAACAGGTCAATTCTTGACCCGCAAATCATTGGGGGCATGAGGCAGAACCTCCTGTCCCTACACCACATGGGATTGCAGTGGTTCAAGAAGGCAGCTCACCACCACCTTCTCAAGGGCAATTAGGGATGGGCAATAAATGCTGGCCCAGCCAACTATGCCCATGTCCAATGAATGAATTAAAAACAAAGGGTGTCCCACGAGCTAGTAGGCTCCAGAGTGCAGGATTGGCTTTCTTTTCTTTCCTTCAATTCTACCACTCTGTCTATTCTTTAAGACATTGGGCACAAAACATGATGCAACTCAATGGACAAGTTGTTGTCATTCTGAATGATTGGTAGCAAGCTCCTCCCAGCCATTAATGTCAATGCTGCCCCACTTCAAAGAAAGCTTCAGAGTATCTTTGAAGTTGTTTTTCAATGGTTGTGTGCTTATTTGGACAAGATTAAAAGAAGAGAAAAAGGTTCAAACATCTGGCAGCCGTATCAACAGAAGCAGGCTGGACAGACAGGCAGATATCTGTTTTGCTAGATTGCCTCATTGTGAATGTTTAGCTGTGCCCCGAGAATGATAAATGCATTCAGCCCTATGGTGGGCAGTTGACACAGTTGCAAAGGGGGACCACTAGCTTTGTTTGATTGACATTATTACCTTGTTATAACAATCTTTCTTTTAAGTTGTTTTTCAATGTTTATTTTGGACAAGTTTCTGGCTGTATTTGATTGACACATACTACCTTGTAATAACTCCATCTTTCTTTGAAATGGTTTTTCAATGCCGGAGTGTTTATTTGAATTAAAAGTTCCTTCACCAGGACTTTCATTGGTTGTGTTTGATTGAAAAGGTAAGGGAAGAAACCTTTTTCAAAGGGAATGTTGAATGCCTAATTGTTTTCTCGGATCCCGACTTTAGAATAGGGTATACAACTCCCCTGAGGAGCTGCGAATTATATTGCCTACAAAAGCTGGCCTGACTTCATCAAAATGGTGGGTGGTCTGAAATACCCACCCCTGCAATGGAGCCAGCAAGGTTGGGAGGGCTCATGTGGTTTGCTACCTGCACGTCAATCCTGTGTCCGCAAAAATTGCCATTCCGACATGGACAGAGGGATGAAAATCCTGACCTCATTTTCTAAGCAATATGTGGCTTCCTTTTTCTTCCTACCAAAAGGCCCACCTCACACTTAACTATATTGAAATTAAATGACCAATTACGAGCCCAGTCTGCAAATTTGCCTTCCTGTATTTTATTTCAGCCTTCCTCAGTAACGACCGGATAATTGCCTTTAGGGCTTTGGTTTAATGTCACATCCAAAAGATGACACCTCCAGTAGTGCAGCACTCCTGTACTGAGGTGTCAGCTTGGATTATTTGCTCAAATTTCTGGATTGAGACTTGAACCCAGAGCCTGAGTGTTACCACTGAGCCACAGCTAACGCTAATGGCTGCATTTTATCTGAACTCTTGTTGGTAATGTATACTGCATTCATTATACAAAGCATCTTCTGCACTGTACATTGTTTGGTCCAAACTATCATTGAGAAATTGCTTCAGTGGATTTGCAACAAGAAGGGAGATGAAATCCTATTTGCAACCTGGGAAGGGCAGGGTCAAGCTGTGCCGCACAGATACCGCCTCCAGAATATTTAAGCTGGACCATTGATTTAACCGAAAATGTGGGGTTGAGGTTACAATCAGATCAGTCATGATCTTATTGAATGGCGGAGCAGGCTTGAGGGGCCGAGTGGCCATTCCTGCTCCTTGTTCATATGTTTGTATGTTCATATGAAAACAGGTGGGGATTGCGTAGTTGAGCTCAAAATGTCTATTTGCTGATGGAGCAATGTGAAAACATGTTTTGGTGACTAAATGTAGATTTGATACTCGGAGATGTCATACGACAGCGCTCTAGGTCACTTTAATCCTTTCCTATTCAGGCAGGTCAGGGCAAGAGCAGCCTAAATAAACAAGCTTTGCTCTACATTTCCCTAAATAAATAGTCAGCAGGAATTCAAACAACGCTCTGCAAAAAAAAACATTTTGAGAGAAGCAGGAAGGGGCGATGTAAAAAATATATTTGAGAACTTCTACTGTGATATTGTTAATGAATGTGTGTGCATCAGGCTCCTCCATCTGTCACACTTCTGCTCAGCCTTGAGACAGCGTGGTGCCAGGGCTGGATGAGTCTCAGGAGAGCTTTGTCCCTTTTTGAAGGGCAAGCATAGCCAAGTGAAAATCTGTTGTGGTAGTTCATCTCATTACCTTCACAATGTGATAGGTTGATTTTTTTTTCTAGGCTGTTATATTGATATGTTATTCATAAAAAAAACTAAGAACTAATTATTATGCGAATTTACATCCAGGGTGCCACATTTACCGCTGCGCTGCGGTCCGGTGCCGAGCAACAACGTATCAGTCCACCAGCCACATGGAGATCTGTAAGAAATACACTCGATGAAGCTCCAACATAATATTGTTGAAAAAAGACACATGTTGTTGAAGATTTTCATCTTGCCCTCATCATCAGGACAATTTGCAAGAATACCAAATGTGAGGGGAACAACAATTTTTACTGCATGAGAAGTGAGTGCTGACTGGTTGGCAAGTGGACTCAGGCAGAGGTGTTGCCATGAAGGATGCACCAGTTAACTGGTGACTAACAATTAACTGCCAAGCTTTGTTTAAATTCAAACCAGACAGGTTGACACTGTCTTTTTTCAGCAATGCTAAAGGTCTGTACAGCCAAATGCCCATCCAACATAATAGGCCAGATACTCCCATCAGTGGCGATGCCACATGCATCGCTGTTGACTGCAGATATCATTGCATGCTTACTCTTTTGTGCACTTTCATCTGGGACATCCAATCCCGGCTGTAATAATGGTGCAGTGATCCAGGAGAAAATAGGCAAAGAGGAGCAGCACAGAGGACACGCCCCTCTTTTTACCGCAGTAGTTGCTATATTCAGGTAAGTTTATAAAGGTCTCAAGTCTTTCAGTGAGTATGTAAGTGGATGAGGGGTTGTGTGAATGAGTGTGTGATGGGTGAGTATGTGGGTGACTGGGTGAGTGTGAGTGAGTGGGTGTGAGTGGGTGGGTGGTGAGACGGGGGAAGATACTTGGGTCGGGGGTAGTCGGATTGGATTTTAGTTGGTTCAGGGGAGAATCAGGTTGATTGAGGGGTGGGCAGTCGGGTCATGTGGTGGGGGGGTTTTGTCGGGCCGGGTGGGGGGTGTGGAATGTAGGGCCGTGAATTGGGGGTGCGATTGGGGGGTCTGTTGGGCTGGTAGGTTGAGTTAGGCTATTAATTACTGAATTGCACCAGAAACCATGTAATAATTCTGGGGTAAGTATCTGGGTAAGTAGCGTGTATATAGCCCAAGTCTCCGGCACTGGGATCAGTGTAAGAGACATTCACGGAGGATCCTGGGCAGTGCAAATCAGCCCATCGGAAGTCAGCCCAGGCAATGACAGTGTCTGTGTGTATGTCAGGGCTTCCTCAGGGTCCTGATGCACGCCAGCAACTTAAGTCCAGTGCATCACCACTCCTGATATCAGAAGATCTAGCCCATTGAGTCTAAAAGTGAGATTAATTTGAACTTCTGGGAACCAGAAGACATAACATAGACTATGATAGTTTTAAAGACTGTGATTACTTTTGTAAAATACGATTGCTTCATCCAAAAGAAAGAATATGATTGGACATTCTTATGCAATGTAATTGGTGCAAAATACAATTAGAAAGCAAAAAAACATAGACGTTATAAACACTTGTTATGATCCCAGCTGATGTTACTACTTGACAAGCCATAAGCCATATCCCAGGTGGAACCAGGCTTGATAGATTCTAACTATTATTTTTGTTTAGAAACATGGAAGGTGGCTACTAAACAGAGTCACAGGAGTCAGCCGGTGAACTTTTAACAAAAAAAACCCATTTATTAAACAATAAAAGATGAATTATATTACAATACTCCTTCACCCACAATTATACCTTTATAGATATATACAGATCGCAAGTTACAAAAGCTATCTTATACACTCATATTCACAGCAAGTACACAGTCCATGTAAACCAATAGGTGGCCTGTGGTCAGGCACACCATACTCTGAAATGGAGGGCAGGAATTTCCCCCCGTCGGAGTTGTGCGGGGACGGTCGGGGGTGGGGGGATGGGTGGTGGTGCTGCGCTGCCATTTTACGTGATGCGTGCCCGGAACTGTGCGGGCGGAGGGGGGTTCCCTGAGTCGGGGCCTGCCTCCTTTGGGCATGTGTGTGAAAGAGTGCAGAAATCTCCCTGAGGTGCAGAGCTGTCTCAGGGAGATTAGTTTAAGGTTTAAAAATTTAAATAAAGAAAAGGAAATATTTTAAGACATGTCCCCTCATGTGACAGTATCACATGAGCTGGGACATGTTCATGAATTTTGATTAAAAATTTAATTAAATAAAGAAACCTTAATGAAACCTCATCCCACCCGTGGATGAGGTTTTGTGAAAAATGCGAAGGCCGCCTGGGCTCTTCGCCTGCCCGCCAACCTTAATGTTGGACGGGCAGCCCTGTTAATTGTTTTAATGACTATTTAAATGGCCTTGATAGGTCTTTGACAGTTCGACGGGTGTGCAGCCGACTCAGCTGCATGCCCACTGAACTGAAGATCTAAATGACGCGTGATGACGTTGGGACGCCCGCTCGACGTCACCGCATGTCATTTTATGCCTCGGCAAGTGGGCTCGAAAATTCTTCCCCAAATGACAGATGCCACCCCAAGCAGACGCTATGAATCTCTCATCAACTGCCCCCAGACGCTTGTCACACCGTGAGCCAACCGGCCTCTTTCACATCAGGGTTTCCAATCTCCACTCTTGAAGAACTTGCTTTGGGACCTTCTCCCAAATGACACTTTCTCTCAGGTGCCTTCCACAAGGGTCTACCTCCAGGATTTCAAACTCTGCTTCTGATGTTCCTCTCCTCTGGATCGCCACGTGCATTCAAACTTCCTTCCATGCACTCTCCCTCAGACTCAACCATGCCAACAGTGCACCACTGCTTCACATGCCTGTAGTAAAGAGTTGCAGAACTTCGGCTGACTCCTTGGATCGTCTGGCTTCTCGCAAGCCTATTTTGCTTGAAGTCTGTGTCCTGCAGTTTTCTCCCTTTAAACTTGGAGCCTTCCTCTCTGTTCCTTACTTTCACTTCCACTGAACAGGATCTTGGTCCAGATTGCTGTTCTCCCTTTGACTAGAAGGTCTTCTTAGGGCCCCTTTTCTTCTGTTCTTTGAGGAAACCTGTTTCTTGCAGTTCCCTCCTGTTCAGCTTCTCCTAGCTCCTGTTTCCAACTGAACTAAAAAAACTGCCGCTCTGTTCCTCTGTGTCTGAGGGTACCTCTCTCTCTGGACCCCTGTGCTAGGCAACAGCGCAGTTTTTTCCTACCTTGTGCTTGTTTTAACTCCCCTTCAAGAGTTATAAAACCTCATTAGAATGCAGACATCTTTTAAAATGAAACTAAAACTCAAGTTCCCCCCTTTCTTAACACACCAATACAGAAACACAAATTAAACCTAAAGCTGAAACTCATTCCTGATGCTCACAAATACAGTTATAGCTTACTTAAACTATCTCTCGTTCCTAACACACTTAACAACAACTTCTGTTTATTTATCTCCTTCCAGGTAAGAAAATGTTGCAAGGCATGAGGAACAAAATAGATGCCAAACCAACAGGAGGAGTGACAAAAGGTTTGGTCAAAGAGGTGGGTTTTAAAGAAATAAGAAAATGCTGGAAATACTCAGCAGGCCTGGCATCATCTGTGAAGAGAGAACAAGAGTTAATGTTCCAGGTCAATGACCTTTCATCAAAACCATTCTGGCAAAAGGTCATTGACCAGAAACATTTAACTTTGTTTCTCTCTCCATGGATGCTGCCCAACCTGCTGAGTACTTCCTGCGTTTTCTGGTTTTATTTCAGATTTCCAGCATCCGCAATATTTTGCTTTTATATTGTTGGTTTTTAAGACGTTCTTAAAAGAGAAGAGGAATTTGGGGCAGCAGAAGAATTTAGGGAAGGGGTTCCTAAATATAGGGACTAGACAGTTGAGGGCGTGACCATCCAAGGGAGAGGGATTCAAAGGGGGCAGGAGTCAGGCAAATGGACAATTTGAGGAGAGAGTTGGGGACTGGAATTTACAGAGATATGGACATTTGGGGCCATGGAAGGATTCAAACACAAGGTTGAGAATTTTAAAGTAGAGCTGTTGGGTGATTGGGAGTGAACGCAGATCAGCGAGCACAGGGGTGATTGGCAAGTCAGACTTGGTGCGAGACAAGGTGCAGGGCTTTGAATGAGTCTGGTTACAGATGGGAGCCAGCCAAGACAACATAGGAATGTCAGGCCTGGAGGTGACAAAAGTATGGATAAGAATCTCAGCCATAGATGGGCTGAGGTAAGGGGGGGTGTGATGTTAGGAATGTGGGTGTATGTAGCCTTTGTGCAGGGATCATAAATTCAGCTCAGGGTTAAATAGGACACAGAGGATTTAACTAGGTTGGTTCAAGCTGGGCAAGTCTTGTGGTGCAGTGGGCAGCATCTCCATCTCTGGGCCAGGAGCTTTGGGTTCAAGTCCTACTTCAGGACTTAATGGTCATGGAAGGTGTGTTCATAATGTGGTCAAACAGTCTGTAAATCCTGATGGCAGGTGGTAAGAGTGGGAGAGTTTTCTGGTCAACCATACTGCAGAAGGCAACAACAATCCACTGCAGTACTTCACCAAGTATAATCATGGACCAATCCAATGGAAGTCCATAGTTGCCAATGCCATTTTAGGGCATGAGACCTGGAGGCAGAGGTTCAAGCTGAAGAAAATCAGAAGCAAACAGTAGTAAAAAGATCTGATGTGATAGTCAAAAGGAAAACCCAAAACAGGAATGTTACCACAGTAACACAAAGTATAACACATATCCCAGTAAAAGGTATTAGTGTACAATATAAAGGCCCTGAATTTGTCATGTTTTTGCACTTGGAAATCTTGGTTTAATCTGCCTGGGTGGGAAACAAGCCATTTAATTCCCATTAAAAAATTTGCTTGAAGTGGGGATTAGGTGCTTAATATGCCCGGCTAATAATTGGTGGGCACCATATGCAAATGAGAAAACCACATCCTATGAAGTATTTCCAATCAGCATTGGCCTCGATGCCCAGTCCACTCCTAGCACCAGTGTTGCTCAAGGCTGAAGTGGGGGAGCTGATTTTTGGGCAATGCAATCAATTGGATCATTAAATTTGTATTGATGATTATGGGTTGATTATAGTATTGGATTATTCAATTGGATCATCAAATTAGTATTGAACCTTGCAAAGCATCGGGAAATGTCTTTCCACTGATGTTATGTTCCACAGCTCTCGAAACCCACACCCACCACATGTATACACCCGCCCTGAAAGAGGTGGGGCTCTGGCAATGCAACTAATGGCACTCAGCACCCACTTGAAATATTCAAACGCTGCCGGGTCCATGAAAATGGGGTGGAATCCGGTAGACAGGCAAGGGCCAGGCAGATGTGCTCGTCTGAGTATTGGCCCAAGGCCACCTTCCCCAAGCTATCGTCCTTCATGCCTGAGCCTTGACTGTGTGTGTTTCAAAATTCTCATCTCTGTTTTCAAATCCCTCCATGGCCTTGCCCCCTCCTATTTCTATAACCTCCTCCAGCCCCACAACCCTCCAAAGTGATCTTATTGAAGCATATAAGATCCTGAGGGTTCCTGACAGGGTGGATGCTGAGAGGATGTTTCCCCTTGTGGGAGAGACCTAGAACTAGGGGACACAGTTTAAAAATTGGGGGGGGTCCCCCATTTAAGATGGAGATGAGGAGAAATATTTTCTCTCAGAGGTTTTTGAGTCGTGGAATTCTCTTCCCCAGAGAGCAGTGGAGGCAGGATCATTAACTATTTTTAAGGCTGAGTTAAATAGATTCTTGATTGACAAGGGAGTCAAAGGATATCGAGCGTGGACAGGAAAGTAGAGTTGAGGCCACAATCAGATCAGCCATGATCTTATCCAATGGCAGAACAGGCTCGAGGGACTGAATGGCTTTCTCCAGCTTGTACTTTGTATGTTAGTTCATATATCTATGCTCTCTAGTTCTGACCTCCAGAGAAACCTCTGATTTTCATTGGCCCACCATTGGCAGACATGCCTTCAGCTGTCATAAACGCTCAGATCAGAAATTCCCTCTCTAAACCTCTCAAAAATCTCTCTCCTCCTTTAAGACACTGCTTAAAACCAACCTCTTTGACCAAGCTGTTGGTCATCTGTCCTAATATCTCCTTGTGTGGCCCTCTCTGTGCCAAACTTTGTTTGATAATACACTTGAGAAACAGCTTGTGACATTTTACTACCATACGGCACCATATAAATATAAGCTGTTGTTGTGCTAAGAAGCCATTGAATTATTGGAGGCATCATAGCCAAGCCAGCAGAGGTCACTGGAGAGCAATTAGGATTGGGACTCTTGGCTGAATCAATCGGAAGAAGCTAGCGATTGAATGAGAAGAGGGAGGATCCTTACTCTGCTATTCACTGGTAAACTTACTCTGTCATTGAAGGAACTTATAATGCATGCAGGAGTTTGAAACTGGCCTAATGGTTCAGCAGGTCTTGGGTGTGAGTAGCTACCCCCACAGACGAGGTGCTCAGTTAGCAGATTGCCATTGGGACAGCAATAGAAGTTGATGAAAAGGAGCTGTGTTTCTTCCTCCTGATTGCTATCTAGCGACCCCTGCAGGAGGTGCACCTACCTTTATAGGATTGGGCTTGGCTCTGATGTCCCTGGCTGTCAAATGGCTTCTTGACACTTGGTTTGCACTCTCACATATGAATAATAGCTGTTTGTATAGAAACAAGTTTGTGACTGTCAGCATAGAATAGCAAGAAGAGAAGAGGAACTGCTTATACAGCTTTCTAACGCACAGTACAAGGTATACAAGAGGGTGTTATTGCTATGTAACACAGAATATAATGTATACAGCATGGTGTTATTGCTCTGTAATACCCAGTATGATATATACACAGAACTCTGATTACCCTGTACCACAGAGTGTAATGTATACAGGTGACTATTACTGCCCTATTAAACAGAGTACAGTATCTACAAGCATGTATCATTGCTCTGTAGTACCATGTGTGTTATACACAGGACTGTTTAGCACATAACAAAACATAATGGGCTGTAACTTCCGAGCTCCAGGGCATCGTACTGGGGGAGTACCCGAAAGATGCACTGGGGAATCCCCTTTGGAGGTTCCTAGGTAAGTTTTGCGCTGCAATTACCCACAATCACAAACATCCCCAGGGCAAGTTCCCTGCACTGGGAACCATTTGAAAATGCAATTTAAATCGTAAACTTCAGATGGTTCCGACTGGGTTACACCAATAGTTACTCAGAAAAAGTTAGAAGGATTAAAACCACTTCTAATTTCTGTGTAAATATTGGACTGACCCAGGGAACTCCTTGCACCCTGATTGGCATTTCGCCCCCCCCCCCCACTAACCCACGGGACTCCCCCACCCTTCCAACCCCCCAGAGGTCTCCCGCCACACTCTGCAACCCCAACAACCCCCACCCCACGGGACTACCCCCCCAACCCCCTTGAATAGCACCCCCCCAACCCACAAGGGACTTTTCCACCCAACCCTGACCCCCAGAGGTCTCCCTCCAAACCCCCAACTCTCCTCACAGGACAGCCCCTACCCCCAAGGGATTACAACAACCAACAGGAACTCACTCCCCAATCCATGGGATTCCCCCACCTTCACAGGGATTCTTCCAGCCCCACCATCCCCCGGCCAGGCCTGACTCTCACCCCCAACCTCCCTCCGAGGCCCCACCCAACCTGATCTCTGACACCCCAACCTCCAACCCTACCCCACTCCTAACCCCACTGATCTCCGACCCCCTCCCCACCCGACCTCTGACCACCCCCAGGCCTAACCCAACCCAACCTGAGGCCCAACACCCGCGACCTTCAAAGCCCAATGAATCTCTCCTCCCAACCTTCGACCCACCCTGATCATCCCGCAACACCTGACCCCCCGACCTCCGACCACACCCTCTCCAACCCCCCCGATCATCGCCAACCCCTGACCCCCCACAACCTCCAAACCCCCCATTTCTGCCCTCCAGACCTCCAGCCACGGCCTCCGACCCCTCCTGACCTCCGACCGCCCCGCCCCCAACCTCCAACCCCATTGGCCATGCTCCTCCCACCACCGACTCCCTTGATCTCCGACCACTCCGACTTCCCCCGAACTCCGGCTCCCTGAACCCCCTGACCTCTGATCACCCCCTACCTCTGAATCCCCTGATCTCTGAATGTCACCACCCCACCTCTGACCCCCTGACCTCCAACTTCTGACCCCCTGGCCTCCACCCCCCTCCCCTCTAATCCTATCCACTTAGCTTAGACACTTGCCTTCTCCCCGACCTGTCAAAGACCTTTAAACTTCAATGGATCTTTGATTTACCTGGTTTACGGCAGCTAGTGCTGTAAAAAATTGCACATGTCTTCCTTCCCTTCAACTCAGCTGCACTCCGACACTAGGCCCCCAGGATGCACTGCACTGCTTGGATCTCACCCGGCCTGAGTCAAGCAAGGTAGGATGGAAAAAAGTTATGATCTTGGGAACAGGGTGGCAATCCAATGCTGACTGCCACTCTGAAGAGGTTCATGTCGAATACATAACTTCATTAATCTGTAATACAGATTATAGAAGGAGTAACAGAAAGAGGTCATTTGGCCCATTGTGTCTGTGCTGGCTCTTTGAAGGAGCTATCCAATTAGTCCCAGCTCTCTGTTCTTTCTCCATAGCCCTGACATTTTCTTGGGACCTCAATTGTTTGCAATTTATATAAATGACTTGGATGAAGGGATGGATGGGATGGTTCCCAAAATTGCTGATGACGCAAAGATAGGTAGGAAAGTAAACTGTGAAGAGGGCATAAGGAGGCTATAAAAGGATATAGATAGTTTAAGTGAGTGGGCAAAGATCTGGCAAATGGAATACAATGTGGGAAAATGTGAAATTGTTCATTTTGGCAGGAAGAATAAAAGAGAAGCATATTATCTAAATGGTGAGAGATTGCGAGCTCTGGGATGCAGAGGAATCTGGGTGTCTTAGTGCAAGAATTGCAAAAGGCCAATATGCAGGTACAGCAAGTAATTAGGAAAGCTAATAGAATGTTATAATTTACTGTGAGAGGAATTGAATACAAAAGCAGGGAGGCTATGCTTCAGTTATACAGAGCACTAGTGAGACCACGTCTGGGGTACTGTGTACAGTATTGGTCACCTTATTTAAGGAAGGATGTAAATGCGTTGGAAGCAGTTCAAAGAAGGTTTACCAGCTTAATACCTGGAATGGGTGGGTTGTCTTATGAGGAAAGGTTGGACAGACTAGGCTTGTATCTGCCGGAGTTTAGAAGGGTAAGAGACAACTTGATTGAAACATACAAGATTCTGAGGGGTCTTGACAGGGTGGATGTGGAGAAGATGTTTCCTCTGGTGGGAGAATCTAGAACTGGGAGTCACTGTTTAAAAATAAGGGGTCGCCCATTTAAAATGGAGATGAGGTGAAATCTTTTCTCCAGAGGGTCGTGAGTCTTTGGAGCTCTTTTCCTGAAAAGGTGGTGGAAGCAGAGTCTTTGAATATTTTTAAGACAGAAGCGGATAGATTCTCAGTAAGCAAGGGTTACTGGTTATCGGGGGTAGGCGGGATGCAGATTTGAGGTTACAATCAGATCAGCCATGATCTTATTGAATGGTGGAGCAGGCTCAAGGAGCCGAATGGCCTACTGCTCCTTGTTCATATATTCGTATATAAAACCCCGCCACAGCAGCTGTGGAATTCAAGTTCATATGATTAAATTAATCTGGAATTAAAAATCTACTATAAGTAATGGTGACCGTGTTGTAAAAACCTATCTGATTCACCACTGCCCTTTAGGGAAGGAAACCTGCTGTCCTTACCCGGTCTGGCCTACATGTGACTTCAGATCCAGAACAATGTTATTGACTCTTAACTACCCTCTGAAATGCTCTAGCAAGCCACTCAGTTGTATCAAACTATTACAGAAAATTTGAATAAGAATAAAAACAGATGGACCACCTGGAATCGACCTAGGCACTGGAAATGACAAAAACACACCCTAATCAGGCAACCCTGCAAAGCACTCTTCCCAAACATCTGGAGCCTTGTGCCAAAATTGGGAGATCTGTCCCACAGACTAGATAGGCAAAATCTGACATAGTCATATTCACAGAAACATAACTTTCACCAACGTTTCAAACCCCTCCATCACCATCTCACCCATCGAATGGAGAGCATAAAACCATTTAGGGTCACAGCACAGTGGAATACAGTCAGGAGGGAGTGACCTAGAAATCCTCAACGTTGACTCCAGACCCCATGAAGTCTCATAGTATCAGGTCAAACATGCAAAGGGAATCTCTTTTGAGTACCACCTACTGCCTTCTCTCAATTGTTGAATTCCTCCATGTTGAACACCACTTGGAAGAAGTACTGAGGGTAGCAATGGCACAGAACGTACTCTGGGTGGAGAACTTCAATATCCATTACCAAGAATAGTTCGGTGGCACCACTACTGACCGAGCTGGCTGAGTTCTGAAGGACATATCTTTCCAGTCTGGGTTTGAACAGATGGTGGACCTATCCTCATCAATCTACCTGTTGCAGATGTATCTGTCCATCACAGTATTGATAGGAGTGACTATCACACAGTCCTAGCGGAGACGAAGTCCCATCTTCACACTGAGCATACCTTCCACCATGTTGTGAAGCATTACCACCATGCTTAAATAGGATAAATTTTGAAAAGATCTAGCAACTCAAAACTGGGCAACCATGAGGGCCATCAGCAGGAGCATAATTGTATTCAACCACAATTTGTAATCCCATTGCCTGGCATATCCCCCACTCTACCATTACCATCAAGCCAAGGGATCAACCCTGGTTCAATGAAGAGTGCAGGAGGGCATACCAGGAGCAGCATCAGGCATACCTAAAAATGAGGTGTCAACCTGGTGAAACTACAACACAGGACTACTTGCATGCCAAACAGCAGACGCGGCAAGTGATAGACAGAACTAAGCGATCCCACAACCAACAGATCAGATCAAAGCTCTGCAGTGTTGCCTCATCCAGTCATGAATGGTGGTGGACAATTAAACAACTCTCTGGAGGAGGAGACTCCATGAACATCCACATCTGCAATGTTGGGGAGCCCAGCACATCAGCGCTAAAGGCATGGCTAAATATTTGCAATCATTTTTAACCAGAAGCATTGAGTGGATGATCCATCTCAGCCTGCTCCTGAAGTCCCCAGCATCACAGATAACAGTCTTCAGCCAATTCGATTCACTTCAAGTGATATCAAGAAATGGCTGAAGGCACCAGATTCAGCAAAGGCTATGGGCCTTGACAATATCGCAGCAGCAGTGGCTTATGTTCCAGAACTAACTGTGACTGTAGCCAAGCTGTTCCAGTACAGCTATAACACTAGTATCTGTCTGACAATGTGGAAAATTGTCCAGGTACGTTGTGTCATCAAAACAGCAGAACAAATCCAGCCTGGCTAATTGCCACCCCATCAGTCTACTCTTGATCATCAGCAAGGTGATGGAAGAGGTCACCAACAGGGCTATCAAGTGACAAATACTCATCAATAACATGCTCAGCAATGCTCAATTTGGATTCCGCCAAGACTACTTAGCTCTAGACCTCATTACAGCCTTTGTCCAAACATGAACAAAAGAGCTGAATTCCAGGGGTGAAGTAAGAATGACTGCCCTTGACATTAAGGCAGCAGTTGACTGAATGTGACATCAAGGAGAGCTGGCAAATTGAAGTCAATGGGAATCGGAGGGATAACTTTTCATTGGCTAGAGTTATACCTAGCACAATGGAAGGTGGTCGTGGTTGTTGGATGCCAATCACCTCAGACCCAATGCATCAGTGCAGTAGTTCCTCAGGGCAGTATCCTACACCCAACCATCTTCAGCTGCTTCATCAATGACCTTTCTTCTAGCATAAGGTCAGAAGTAAGGATGTTTGCTAATGATTACACAGTGTTCAGTTCCATTCACAACTCCTCAGCTAATGAAACAGTTCTTTCCCACTCAGAATTATGTGACAAATAACACACTTCCTGTTCCTCCACATCTGTCCACTCTTACACACACAAGTCAGGAGTGTGATGGAATGCTCTCCACTTGCCTGGATGAGTGCAGCTCCAACAACACTTAAGAAACTCAACACTACCCAGGACAAAGCAGCCCACTTGATTGATACCCCATCCAACATTCATTCCCTCCACCGCTGATGCACAGTGGCAGCAGTGTGTACCATCTACAAGTTGCATTGCAGCAACTCCTCAAAGCTCATTTGATAATGCCTTCCAAACCTGTGACCTCCAGCACCCAGAAGGACAAGGGCAGCAGATAGATGGACACACCACCGCTTGCAAGTTCCCTTCAAGTCACACACCATCCTGACCTGTAAATATATCGCCATTTCTTCACTGTAGCTGGGTCAAATTCCTGGAACTCCCCCTAACAGCACTGTGGGTGTACCTACACCACATGGACTGCAGCGGTTCAAGATCACCACCTTCTCAAAGGCAATTAGGGATGGTGACTGGCCAAGGACGACAGCCAGAAGGGGCAAAAGTGGTGAACAAGTACACCAGCTTCATGTAAAATTCCACCATATACTCAATGTTGCGCAGAATTAGCCAATTATGTGCCACTTTATCAAATGCCTTTTGGATGTCCATGTATACAACTTCAACCGTATTACCCTCATCAATTCTCTCTGTTACCTCATTTAAAAAATCAAAAAAAGGCATATTAGTGAACATGATTTGCTCTTAACAAATCTATGCTGGCTTTCTTTAATTAATCTGCACTTGTCAAAGTGTCTGTTATTTTTGTCCCAGATTATTGTTTCTAAAAACTTTCCAAGGTTGGGTTGACTGTCCTGTAGTTGTTGAATTTATCCTTGCACCCTTTTTTGAACAAGGTTGTAACATTTGCAATTCTCCAGTTGTCTGACAACACCCCATATCTAAGCAGAATTGAAAGATTATGGCCAGTGCTTCCACCCTCAATTCCCTCAATATCCTTGGATGCATCTCATCTAATGCTGGTGACTTATAAACTTTAAATCCAGGCATCCTTTCTAATACCTCCACTTTATCAGGTTTTACCTCACCTGGTATCTTAACTGACTCCTCTTTCACTATGGCTTTGGCAGCATCTTGTTCCTGGATAAAGACACATGCAAAGTACTTATTTAATACCATGCCCCTGTCTCCATGCATAGATCCCCAGGGAGACAACATGCCTTCCCGGAGTCACATCTGCGACCGCAGAAACACCTGTCTGTTCCTCTAACTATATAGAATCGCCTATTACTGCTGCTTGTCCAATCGTCCTCCTATCCATACCGTACAGCTGAGTCACCCGAGGTGCTGTGGACTTAGCATCCCTGCCATTGTTTGACTTAATTTCCGGAGACTTACAGTTGCCCACGAACAGCACCTACCCCGAGTCTGATTAGATTTCTTTCAGTCTCGCTTCATTACACTCGCCAATTATTGTCATTTATTTTCTTCCGTTCACAATCCACTTTTCCCGAGCACAAATTCCCCTCTCCACCCTGACCATGCTCTCTGAGCTTCAATAATCTCTTTTGATCGCTGTCAGATCCTCTTACTCGTGACATTCCCCTTCCCCCAATCTTTTTTTCCCCCCTCATTGCTGCTGAATATTTGATGTCCTCCCGGATACCATTGCCTAGTCTCAGGCTTCAGTCTTGTCTTTTGTTAAGCTGATTGCAGCTCCCTTCCCTTCTCTGCACAGAATATTTCAGCTCCTGTGACTTTGTTACACCGCCTCCGTGGTGCGGAACAGTTTGATGGCACAAGTTGAGGAGGAGGAAGAGAAGTGTTTTGCTGAGAGTGTTCTCGGCGTGAGTTCAAATCCAACCTGGACTTGGCGCTCTCATGGTTGTGAGGACCCTGCATTGGGGCAGTTTTAACTTAACTGTCTGTGGGGACAAGTTCATAGATAGAGGGGAAAATAAACAGTTCACCAACTGGCCATCTCTCTTACAGGGGTGATAAGAATGGATTGCACAACACAGGGCAGGGTTTATTTTTAATGATTTGATCTCAGGACACTGATGTTGCTGGCAAAGCCTGCTGTTTATTGCCCGCCCCTAGCTGCCCTTGTGAAGGCGGCGGCGGCGGACCCTTGGGGGCGTGGGTTTAAGGGGCATCAGTGGGAAGGAGGCTTTTAACCCATTTGAACTTTTAACTAGCCGCACTCCCCTCTGATTGGGGAATCATTCAGAACAGCACCCACCCTGTCACCCTACACCCACTGAACCATGTCACCCTACTCAACAAAGGGGCAATTCAGCATGAAGTGCGCCAAAGCCACATGACAGTGTGATTCTGAGGAAGGCAGAGAGACCCAATTAAAGGAGGAATATTTCAGGGACAGCGAGAGATCCGCTCAAACCTGTTGTTTGTGCCACCGTTGCCAGGGAAACCTGTGCAGGAACCTTGCTCACTCTGTGCGTTAAGGTGTGAAGTGTATTTGCTGCCTGAGTGTGGGAAAGCAGGGAGGACGGGAGAGTGCTTGATCCGGGGCTGAACAGGCTGAATTTTTAAAGAGCAGCAGCACTGACGTCTCTGCAACACACACTGGGAAAGGCTTTGCTCCGTCCCTGTGTAACCGACGGGGCCGCTTAATGTCAACTCATTTTATTTTATTTTTTTGCTTTGCAATGAATTCTTTGCTTCTCCGCTGAACCTGTGCAAAGATTGGATCAGATGCGCTGAGCAGCGTGCACCCTGCCAGTTTAGCCCGCTGACATGCAGCAGCTCGGAACGGGAGCAACCAGACAAGGGAAGAAGCTGAAAAGGGCATCGGTCCGGCATTGCTTGTCGACCCCGAGTCTGCGGGCCCTGTTTACAATCAGTGAGGAGGAGGAGAGGTACAGAGATGCAGCACTAAGGAGGCTGAGTGGTGAGTACTGTCCAACTGCGAGAGCTCAAATCACCCAAGCGAGATACAAATATACGTTTCATATCCTTACAGTTCGAGTGCAACATCCCCATACTCTCCTGATGTGAGGCCAGGTTTGTTTATCAGGAAGCTTTTCGAGAAGGTCTCCCATGTAAGGCTTTCTGCATTTATGGTGGTTGTGAGTTGAGAGATGTTAGAGTAACTTCTGCCCTCAGCTGACCAGTGGTAGCTCAGGTTGTCAAAGTTTAAGTCTGGTGCACTTGGCTTAGAAGCTTAAAAATCTACCAGGGTTCATAACCGGTGGTGGCTATCCAAGACCAGAATGTGCGGGATGGTCAAGGATCTATTGGTTAGGATCTCTTAACTGTGGATCAGTTAGTAGAACTCCCATCGCTGACTCACAACATAGGAACATAACATATGAACATAGGGAATAGGAGCAGGAGTAGACCATCCGGCCTGTCAGGCCTACACTCCCATTCAGTACGATCATGTTCTATCTCAGCTCCACTTTTTGCCCTCATATCTCTTGATTCCCTGAGAGACCAAAAATCTATCTATCCCGGCCTTAAATGTGTTCAATGATGGAGCATCCACATCCTCTGGGGTCGAGAATTCCAAAGATTCACAACCTTTTGAGTGAAGAAATTTCTGCTCATCTCGGTCCTAAATGATCTCCCCCTTATCCTGAGACTGTGCCCCCGTGTTCTCGATTCCCCAGTCAGGGGAAACAGCCTCTCGGTGTCTGCCCTGTCAAGCCCCTTCAGAATCTTGAATATTTTAATTCTTTTAAATTGTACCGCTTCCGATGCAAGTATATCCTTCCTTAAATATGGAGACCAAAATTGCACACAGTGTTCCAGGTGAGGTCTCACCAAAGCCAAAGGTTGTGGTTCAAGTGCTCACCAGAGTCTTGAGCACAAAGCCCTCCAGTGCAGTACTGAGGGAGTGCTGCACATTGTAGAGGTGGCAACTTTCAGATGAAGCGTTAAACTGATGCCCTGTCGGGCCTCTCAACTGGATGCAAACACTCCCCCAGCATTACCTTGCAGAACAGGAGACTTCTTCCCACTGTTCTGCCTGATATTTATCCCTTAACTGATATCACTGAACCAGAATATTTGATAATTATCACATTGCTGTTTGTGGGAACTCGTTGTTTGCAATGGGCTACTGAGTGTCCTACATCATAGCAGTGCAATTCAAAATTACCTCACTAGCTGTAAAGCACTTTGGGACATTCTGAGGTTTGAGGGCCCCTAGCATCAAATTACCCGGCAGCTCACAGTGTCCAGAATTGCACAAAGGCACTGTCACTTGGCAAGCTGGGGGTGCCAGAGAAACTATCTCAGCAAGAGTCATACCTGTAGGTCAGGGAGGAAAAAAATAACTCGACTGCTACACATGGCCCTCAGTATAAGGCTATCAGTTTTAATACTTCCTCTGGTACATAACATGTATAAGGCTGGGTGTACTGGGTGGGTGTGCTGGGTGGGTGTAGTGGGTGGGTGTACTGGGTGGGTGTGCTGGACAGGTGTACTGGGTGGGTGTAATGGGTAGGTGTGCTGGGTGTACTGGGTGGGTGTACTGGGTAGGTGTGCTGGGTGGGTGTACTGGGTGGGTGTGCTGGACAGGTGTACTGGGTGGGTGTAATGGGTAGGTGTGCTGGCTGTACTGGGTGGGTGTACTGGGTGGTGTGCTGGGTGTACTGGGTGGGTGTACTGGGTGGGTGTGCTGGGTGGGTGTGCTGGTTGTACAGGGTGGGTATACTGGGTAGTGTGCTGGTTGTACAGGGTGGGTATACTGGGTAGTGTGCTGGTTGTACAGGGTGGGTATACTGGGTGGGTGTGCTGGGTGTACTGGGTGTACTGGGTGGTGTGCTGGGTGTACTGGGTGGGTATACTGGGTGGGTGTGCTGGGTGTACTGGGTGTACTGGGTGGTGCGCTGGGTGTACTGGGTGGGTATACTGGGTGGGTGTGCTGGGTGTACTGAGTGGGTATACTGGGTGGGTGTGCTGGGTGTACTGGGTGGGTGTACTGGGTGGGTGTGCTGGGTGTACTGGGTGGGTGTGCTGGGTGTACTGGGTGGGTGTACTGGGTGGGTGTGCTGGGTGTACTGGGTGGGTGTGCTGGGTGTACTGGGTGGGTGTGCTGGGTGTACTGGGTGGGTGTGCTGGGTGTACTGGGTGGGTGTACTGGGTGGGTGTGCTGGGTGTACTGGGTGGGTGTGCTGGATGTACTGGGTGGGTGTACTGGGTGGGTGTACTGGGTGGGTGTACTGGGTGGGTGTACTGGGTGGGTGTGCTGGGTGTACTGGGTGGGTGTACTGGGTGGGTGTACTGGGTGGGTGTACTGGGTGGGTGTGCTGGGTATACTGGGTGGGTGTACAGGGTGGGTGTACTGGGTGGGTGTACTGGGTGGGTGTGCTGGGTGTACTGGGTGGGTATACTGGGTGGGTGTACTGGGTGGGTGTACTGGGTGGGTGTACTGGGTGGGTGTGCTGGGTGTACTGGGTGGGTATACTGGGTGGGTATACTGGGTGGGTGTACTGGGTGGGTGTACTGGGTGGGTGTGCTGGGTATACTGGGTGGGTGTACAGGGTGGGTGTACTGGGTGGTGTGCTGGGTAAACTGGGTGGGTGTACAGGGTGGGTGCACTGGGTGGTGTGCTGGGTGTACTGGGTGGGTATACTGGGTGGGTATACTGGGTGGGTGTGCTGGGTATACTGGGTGGTGTGCTGGGTGGGTGTATTGGGTGGGTATACTGGGTGGGTGTGCTGGGTGGGTGTATTGGGTGGGTATACTGGGTGGGTGTGCTGGGTGGGTGTATTGGGTGGGTATACTGGGTGGGTGTGCTGTGTGGGTGTACTGGGTGTGCTGTGCTGGGTCTGCTGTGTAATGTGTAGTTGCAAGAGAAATAAACACAAAAGATAAATTTAGCAAATGATACTTTAAAATGTGACATTCAGAACATGTTATTGAATCTATCTCAAAAATCTTTCCTCAGCATAGCAGCTTGAAATGCGCACTCTCCAACTGGTAAACACTGTGACGTTCCTTAACTGCAGCCTGTGCACAGTGTGTGTGGGAGATGTAATTGGTGCTGCATGACACATAAACTGACAAGGCTCCTAAACAGGCACTGGAATTGTGGAAGGGGCTTTATATGTGTCAGATCACTCAGCTCTCCCTTTGGTTCTAGCAAAAATGGTCAGTAATTTTCAGCAAATTAAAAGTATTTGCTAAATTCACTTTATGTTGAAAATGTTGATTTTTGCTGAGGTAACTAACATTTCCAACCATTCCAGAACACATCAGTCACTCTAGAAAAGAAGCTGTCCTTCTGCCCATTGTGTCCTGCCTCTAGGCCAGGCCCGAACTCATGTCTCACACTCAATGAGATTCTTGAACCACTCTCTAAGAAAGAATAAACAGATTGTGAGTGGGGGAGGGATCTATGTCAGCTGGTTTCCTGTTGTCTTCTGCACTGTTTTTATCCTCAGAGTGTCTTCCACGATCAACCAAGGATGAAGAGACCCACCAGCCCTTTATGATGGTGGGTATCTGAAGCCTTCGTTGAACTTCGACCCAGTATTTGGATCCTGTGCTGTTGTCTCCAGTTGCTGGGGTAGGCTGGAGCAGGGACTAAACCCAGCCCTCATGGCTTGGAGGATTATCACTGAGCCAGTGGTCATTCTGTCCAGATGTGAGTGCCTCACTAGACACCGATCCATTATTTAGAAAACATATTGTAGTTTCTATTGGCTCGGGCTGTCTGGTGTAGAGTTTGAACCCTTAGCTTTCTGATTCAGAGACAGGAAGGCTGCCAATGAACCAAAAACTTGCTCTCCTGGTAAAGAGTCCCAACGAACATACAGAATACGTCAGTCGAGCCCAATCCCACTCACACCTGATGTGTACCCGCCTGCACTTTTCTGCAGGTCATGGATCACAACTGAACACAGGATCCTGATTGATTATTTTCCCATTCCTAGCTCTGTGACACTAAGGTTCTTTGTAGCATTCCAGTGACTGAGATTAACTAGCACAGCACAGACTGGGAAGGAACCTTCCTAAGATTGTATGGCTCAATTCCTCACTGAAGGATGCTTTAACCTCTGAGACACTGGGGAGAGCCCATCTTAATCAATTCTTTGACTCTTAAACCTACTGTATTATTCCAATAGGTTGCCAATGGCACAGCCACCAATTAAACTAGTAAAGGTGCAGTCTGCATTGACGCGTGATGAAAGGTTGAACAGGCTGCAGCTCCTTTCTCAAGAAAAGAGAGGCTGATGGGTGAATTGGTAGTGATCTTTAAGATTATGATAGGATTTGATCAGTTTCCACTTGTGGGAGAGAGGTGAACTGTGGGTCATAAATATAAAATAGTCACCAAAAAATCCATTGAATTCAGGAGGCACTTCTTAACCAGAGAGTGGTGAGAATGTGGAACTCACTATCACACAGACCAGGATTTCGTGGTCAGCATGCGGGGGGGCGGGGCCCACTCGCCGACTCGTAAAATGATGCCGGATAACGTCGGGCAGAACTCCCGATGTCACCCCACCTCATTTCAATTTTCAGGTTGGCGCGGGCTCAGCAGAATCAGCTGTGTGCCCACCGACCTGTTAATGGCCAATTGAGGCCATTGACAAAGTAATTAAAGTACTTAATGGACCTGCCCGTCCAACCTTAAGGTTGGCGGGCAGGCCAGGGGCCCTGGCGGGCATTGGAAAAGCATGAAACCTCACCCATGGGCGGGATGAGGTTTCATGTAGGTTTTTAAATTTTTAATAAAAGTGTTAATGAAAGTGATGGACATGCCCCAACTCATGTGACAGCGTCACATGAGGGGACATGTCAGGGGAATTTTTTTTCTATTGTTAATGTTTTTAAATTTGGCGCCAATCTCCCTGAGGCAGCACTTTAGTGCACTCTTTTGTGGCGTAAAATGGCGGCGCGCCCCCAATCGAGAGCGCCAATCGGAGGCCCGCCCACCCACGCCCGCTCCTGCACTTCCTCCCTGACTGGGGGAAAATTTGGAGCACTTGAGGCAAGTAGTCAGTAATTGAGCAGGGGAGAGAGTGTGGGGACCAGGGACACCTCTCTACCTTTCTGTCTTCCTGTCTGCCTTCCTCTTTCTCAGTATCCCCTGTCTCCCTTTGTCTCTATTTTTGGCTGCACTGCGGCGACACAGGATTTTATCTTGCTGATGTAACTTTCCTTTCTCATTGTTAATTATTTGTTTGTACATGGTTTTTAATGAACAAGCAAAGTACCCACATTGAGCATACGAATGAACCATTAAATTTGAATTGAAATTCAAGGAGAAGCTAGATAAACACCTGGCGAAGTAAAAAACAGGTGGATATGTAGATGGGGTGAGATGAGGTAGAGTGGATGAAAGCTCACATGAAGCATAAACATGGGCATGGACCAGTTGGACTGAATGGCTTGTTACTGTCTAACAGATTCTATGTAATGCGATATAATAATGACTGTAGAGAAATAAACAGGGAAAAACATCTGAATCAGAAAACACTCTTGTACTTTGGTCAGACGCAGCCAAATGTGACATTGACTTTATGACTAATGTGATTGACGTTGATATTTACATGCTGACAAGGCACTTGGCATACATTAGATAGCAGCATTGTATTGATAAACCTATTTATATCCTGCATTGAGGATGGAAGAGCATGTTCCTTGTAATTACACTTCGCACCGTGAACATAACCCAGAGACTGATCGTGAAATTATATGCTGGACCATGATTTGACTGTCACACTATTTTCAACATGTTAGAGTGTCACATCGAGGTATTAGTTTTAAGCTCATTTGACAATATGTTTTCCTTTTGTGTCCATCACCTGTTTTACATTGTCTTCACCATACTTGTGCAGTCCTGGCTTATAGTCCTTACTGGATGTGCCAACATGCAGGATCCAAAGTGTTCAACCTGTGATTCTGGCCAAATTCCTTTCCCCATTCACAATCTGTCATCTGCCCAAAGCCATTGGCCTGAGATACTGGCCTGATCACTTTGTCCATTGACAGCCTGACACCCACCATGTCTTGCTGGCAAGCTGCCCTGATCAGATTCTCCCTCTTACTGTAAGCAAACCTTATACCAACAGGACCCACACTATTGACCGACTTTTCAGCCAAAGTGAGAGAAGAGAAAAGAAAGTCAGAAAATAGACTGGAGAGAGGCCAGAAGATGAAATACAAAGCTGGTGGCCACAGTCACAGGAGAGAAGTAGAACTGAAAAGAACAGAAGAGAGTTTGAAAAGCAGAATAAGAGACAGCGAGAGAGAGGCAACAAAATAAAGGCAAAAGAAATTGTAAATTTCTGTTAAAGACTCCGTTAGCTCTTTGTCAGCAATGCCATAGGGGATTTACTAAATATGTTAAAGGAGATTTCTTTGAGATTTCCCCTTCAGGCTGAGCTTACTTTCTGTGTCACTATTTATCTGTCATGCTATTCTGCCATTCATGGGTGTTGGTTTTAAGTCATACGTTATACATACTTGTAATATCGATGTTCTATTGGTTCTGACATCTAGCCATAGTTCCACCTGCCTTATTTTCTTTTGATATTCCTGGCCCCTGGGTTTGGCCAGGTGTCTCTCCACATCTTCACGTCTCTCCACATCCTTGACCTGAAATCCAACAGCGTTACTGTCTGGGTTCCTCCCCGTGTGAGCAGCCGAGAAAGTAGAAGAAAGTCTTGCGTTTATATAGCACCTTTCATGACCTTAGAATATCCCAAAGTGCTTTATAGCCAATGAAATATTTTTAGAGTATAGTCACTGCTGTAATGTAGGAACGTGACAGTCAATTTGCAGTCAGGAAGGTTCCACACACAGCAACACGATAATGACTAAATAATCTGTTGGGTTTTTTTAGCAATGTTGGTTGAGAGATAAATATTGGTGAGGATACTGGGAATAATTCTGCTGCATTTCTACAAGATAGGGCTGTGGCATCTTTTTTGCCCACATGAGAGGTTAGAAGGAGTTAGAAGGAGAAGTTGAGCTTCTCATCCACAAGATGACATCTCTAACAATGCAGCACCCCTCACTACTGCAATGTAGGGTTAGTTTAGATTATATGCACAAGTTTCTGGAATGGGACTCAAACATGCGTTCTGCTGACTGAGAGGGGAGAATGCTCCTAACTGAACCGCAGCTGATGGATGAGGACTGAGAGGAGAAAGGAGAGAAACTGGAGAGCACAGGGAAGCAGATTAGGTGACAGAAGCGATAGAAGCACCAACAAGAAGCCAATAGACAGGTAAGAGAAACTGCTCAGATTCACTGTGAAACGTGCAGTGGGAGATTGACTAATATTACATGTAAATAGCAAAAATTCAGTAGGTATTCGAAGAGCAGAAATTCAATTCAGCACTGGGAGTGATATCATGAATCCATGAGAACACTGAGAATCATTGGTTGGTTTGAGCTCCCTGTCTGGCATTTGCTGATCTTTCTGAAAACACAGTTCTAGTTTACTAATATTACATTCTTTATAGTATTTAGCCTGTTGTTGATGAGATACAGTATATAGAATACCTAGTGCATAGCTTCTATGATGTACAATATGTAAGATTTAGATGGGGGTGAGATTTCTTTGTTTTAATATGTGCAGTAATCTATAGTAATACTCAGTTTTTGGCTGTCCACTGTTTTGATTGGTCAATTCAAAGAGTGCATCTGTTGGGGATTGGGGAGGAGGTTTATTTGATTATCACGTGGGGGCATGTGCAGGGTGCGGAGGATTGGAGGGTGTGACGCACAAGCAGCTGCCAATAGTTGGTGGTGGGAGTGGTGCTAGTGGGGTGGGTGTTTGGTGCAGAATGATGTGAAAGGTAAAGGGAGCCCAACAACCAAGCTACCTTGGCTGAAGAGATTATTTCCATGAGGGACGAGATTGATGGGAGGGATGGTGAACATATAAGTTCCTGAGGGGGCTTGACAGAGTGGCTGCTGAAAGGAGAGAGACCAGGACTAGGGGACACAGCTTAAAAATAAGGGGTCTCCCATTTAAGACAGACATGAGGAGAATATTTTTCTCTCAGAGGGTCGTGAGTTCTGAACTCTCTTCGGCAGAGGCAGGGTCATTAAATATGTTTAAGGCAGAGGTAGATAGATTCTTAAGTAATAAGGGAGTCAAAGGTTATCAGGGTAGGCAGGAGTGTGGCATTGAGGCCACAGTCAGATCAGCCATGATCTTACTGAATGGCAGAGCAAGTTTGAGGGGCCAAATGACCCACTCCTGCTCCTAATTTGTATGTCCATATAGCAAGAGTGGGATAGGCATGACATGGGACGAATGGAGTGGTATGCAGTTAGGATGATATGGAAGGGAAGGGATGGCATGGGAAGGATGGCATGGGAGGGGTGACAAGGGAGAGGTGGGAAGAGAGGGGTGGCAAGGGAGGGGTGGGAAGAGAGAGGTGGCAAGAGAGGGGTGGATGAGATGATGGAATTGGTTAAGTGTGACAAAATGACAGGGACATTTATTTGATACAACTTATTATTCGAAACTATTCTTTGTGCTAAAAATGAAGATGTACTAGATTTGAATGTAAATGTTTTAGAAAGCTCTCAGGTGAAATAAAAATGTACATCAGCATTGATTTTTTAGACAAAGAAGATGATGACAGTTTACCCTCTGTAGCTACGACCAAGTCTAATTCCAATGGGCTTAGACTTAAGGAAGTGACAGTTTTAATGTTGCTACAAAACTTGAATCCCAAACAAGGACAAGATTAATAGTTAGGAAATTGTCTTTTTGATGGTAGATGCTGACATTACAGCAGGCAGATTTCAAGGAAATAGTGTGCTTCACCCTCATATTTTATTGAGCCCATAAGACCATAGGACACAGGAGCAGAAGGAGACCATTCGGCCCATCAAGTCTGCTCCACTATTCAATGAGATCATGGCTGATCTGATAATCTTCAACTCCACTTTCCTGCCTTTTCCCCATATCCCTTGATTCCCTTACTGATCAAAAATCTGTCTCTTGCAGCCTTGGATATACTTAACGACCCTGTCTCTACAGCCCTCTGCGGTAAAGAATTCCAAAGATTCACTACCCTCTGAGAGAAGAAATTCCTCCTCATCTCTGTTTTAAATGGGTGCCCCCTTACTCTGAGATTATGCCCTCTGGCCCAGGACTCTCCCACAAGGGGAAACAACCTCTCAGCATCTACCCTGTCAAGCCCCCTAAGAATCTTATATGTTTCAATAAGGTCACCTCTCAACCTACTCAACCTCTCCTCATAAGAAAATCCCTCCATACCTGGAATCAACCTAGTGAACCTTCTTTGGACTGCCCCCAATGCCAGTATATCTTTCCTTAGATAAGGGGACCAAACCTGTGCACAGTATTCTAGGTGTGGTCTAACTAGTGCCTGGTATAGTTTTAGCAAGACTCCCCTATTTTTATACTCCATTCCCTTTGAAATAAAGGTTAACATTCCATTTGCCTCCCCTATTACCTGCTGAATTTGTATGTTAGCTTTTTGTGATCCATGCACGAGGACGCCCAAATTCCTCTGTGCTGCGGCTTTCTGCAGTCTTTCTCCATTTAAATAATATTCAGCTCCCCTATTCCTGCCAAAGTGCATAACCTCACATTTTCCCACATTATATTCCATCTGGCAGGTTTTTGCCCACTCACTTAACCTGTTTCTATTCCTCTGTAGACTCCTTGTGTCACCCTCATTGCTTAACTTCCCACATATTTTTGTGTCATCCGCAAACTTGGCGATAGTACATTCACTTCCCTCATCTAAGTCATTAAGATATATTGTGAATAATTGTGGCCCCAGCAGTGAACCCTGTGGCACTCCATTAGTTAGAGGTTGCAATCCTGAAAATGCTTCCCTTATCCCAACTCTTTGTCTTCTACTAGTTAGCCAATTCTCTATCCATGCTAATATACTACCCCCAACACCATGGGCTCTTATCATATTAAGTAGCTTTATGTGTGGTACCTTATCAAACGCCTTTTGGAAATCCAAATATATTACAGATACTGGTTCCTCTTTACCTATCCTGTTAGTTACCTCCTCAAAGAATTCTAATAAATTTGTCAGGCATGATTTCCCCTTCATGAAGCCATGCTGACTCTGCTTGATTATATTTTGCATTTCTAAATGCTCTGCTATTACATCCTTAATAATAGACTCCATACATTTTCCCAATGACAGATGTTAAGCTAACTGACCTATAGTTAATTGTTTTTTGTCTTCCTCCCTTTCTGAATAAGGGTGTTATATTGGCAGTTTTCCAAACCTCTGGGACTTTCCCAGAATCTAAGGATTCTTGGAATATTACTACCAGTGCATCCACTATCTCTATAGCTACTTCCTTTCATATCCTAGGGTGCAATCCATCAGGTCCAGGGGTGTATCGGCCTTTAGCTCTATTAGTTTCCCTAATACTTTTTCTCTAGTGATAGTTATTGTAGTTATTTTCTACCCCCTTTTGCCTCTTGATTATTTAGTATTTTTGGTATGCTATTAGTGCCTTCTACTGTGAAGACTGATGCAAAGTATTTATTCAACTCACTTGCCATTTCCTGGTTCCCCATTATTATTTCCCCAGCCTCTTTCTCTAAGAGGCTTATGTTCACTTTGGCCTCTCTCTTTCTTTTTATATATTTAGAGAAGTTCATACTGCCCATTTTTATACTACTTACCCTCAAAGTTTATTTTCTCCCTCTTTATTATTTTTTGGTCATCTTTTGTTGGTTTTTAAAACTTTCCCAATCCTCTGGCTTACCACTAATCTTTCCCACATTGTACGTTTTTTCTTTCAATTTGATACACTCCTTAACTTCCTTGGTTAACCATGGTTGGTTTACCCCCTTCCTAGAATCCTTCTTCCTCACTGGGATATATCTTTGTTGTGAGTCATGAACTATTTCCTTAAATGTCAACCATTGTTCATCAACCGTCTTTTCTGCTAAACTCCTTTCCCAGTCCACCCCAGCCAACTCTGCCCTCAATCCTTTGTAATTACCTTTATTTAAATTTAGGATAGTTGTTTCCAACCCAAGTTTCTCACTCTCAAACTGAATGCTAAATTCTATCATGTTATGGTCAATGTTTCCTAGGGGATCTTTCACTCTGAAATCATTTATTAAACCTGCCTCATTACATATTACCAAATAGATCCAAAATAGCCTGATCCCTGGTTGGATCCACAACATATTGTTCTAGGAAACTGTCCCAAATACACTCTATGAATTCTTGCTCATGGCTACCTCTGCCAATTTGATTTTCCCAATCTACATAAAGATTGAAGTCACCCATGATTAATGTACTGCCTTTGTTACATGCCCTCATTATCTCCTGATTTATTCCCTGTCCTACAGTATAGCTACTGCTAGGGGGCCTATAGACTACTCCCACCAGTGTCTTCTTCCCGTTGTTATTTCTTACCACCACCCATATGGATTCTACACCTTCTAATCCAAGATAGTTTCTTGCTATTGTACTTATTCTACCTTGTACTAACAAAGCTACCCCACCACCCTTTCCTTCCTGCCTGTCCTTTTGAAAAGTCACACACCCCTGAATATTTAGTTCCCAGCTTTGATCTCCTTGTAACCATGTCTCCATTTTGGCTCTAAGATTACACTCATTAACCTCTATTTGTGCTGTTAATTCATTTATTTTGTTCTGAATACTACGTGCATTTAAGTAAAGAGCCATTAATTTTGCCTTTTTACCATTTTTTCCCCCTTTTTACCCTATTTGCTGCTGCTTTTTTTTATGTTTGTGCACTCTGTCCCTTCCTGTCACACTCATTACCTAAATAGCTGCCCTACAATGATGCCATATCCTTTTGCTTTGTAAGCCTATGTATGCCCTCTTCAGAACCCTCCCCCCTGCCCCCGTCTATTTAGTTTAAAGCCTTTTATACAGCCCTAGTTATTCGATTTGCCAGGACACTGGTCCCAGCATGGTTCAAGTGAAGCCCATTTCACTGGAACAGCTTCCTTCTACTCCAGTATTGATGCCAGTGCCCCAAGAACTGGAACCCACTCCTACCACACCAATCTGGGAGCCATGCATCTAACTCCTTGACTTTATTTACCCAATGCCAGTTCGCTCGTGGCTCAGGTAGTAATCCCGAGATTCTTACCTTAGAGGTTCTGTTTTATAATTTAGCACCTAACTGTTCAAATTCTTTCAGCAGAACCTCCTTTCTAGTCCTATCAGTGTCGTTGGTACTAACGTAGACGACAACAACTGGATCCCTCCCCTCCCACTCCAAGTTCCTCTCCAGCCCTGAAGAGATGTCCTTAACCTGGCACCGGACAGGCAACACAACCTTCGGGATTCACACTCACAGCTTCAGAGAACAGTATCTATCCCCCTAATTATGCTGTCCCCTACCACTACTACATTTCCATTTCCTCCCCCACTTGAACGGCTCCCTGTTACACAGTGCCCTGGTCAGTTCACTCATCCTCCCTGCAGTCCCTGCTCTTGTCCACACAGCTTACAAGAACCTCGTAACTGTTGGACAGTTGCAGGGGCCGAGGCTCCTTGAACACTACCCCCTGTGTCCCCATACCTGCCTCACCTGCAGTCACACCCTCCAGTCACTGATCACAGACCAAATTTGAATGACCTAATCTGAAAGATGTGACCGCCTCCTGAAGCAAAGTGTCCAGGTAACTTTCCCCCTCCCTGATGTGGCACAATGTCTGCAGCTCCGACTCCAGCTCCTTAACTCGGATCAGAAGTTCCTCGAGCTGCAAACATTTACTACAGATGTGTTTGCTCTGGATTACCTTGGTGTCCAGCAGCTCCCGTATGCTGCAGCAGCAACACATTATCTGTCCTGCCATCACTATCGTATTTTAATTAATTAATTACTCTAGTATCCCTGCTCTTTAGACTTGAAGAATTCCCGCTTTTTACACTTTATTGTAATTATTTCTTTAATTTTCAAACCCAGAAGGTCTTGTGGTGCAGTGGGTAGCATCTCTACCTCAGAGCCACAAGCCCCCATCCCAGTTCCACCCCAGGACTTGATGGCCAAGGAAGGTGTGTTTGTAACATGGCCAAAACAGGTTGATTATCAACTTGTAAATTCTTCTGATACATATATGGCAGAAGGCAATGACAAACAATGTAATACCTTGCCAAGCGTAATCATGGACCAAACGCAGAAATCCATGGCCATCAACATCCTTTAGGGCATGGTACCTGAAGAGAGAGAATGCTGAGCTCATCAGGTGTAAACCTGTCTTTTCGACTCTGGAGAAAACTGTTGCCGATTAGACTTTCATATTCTAGGACTAGAAACCAATCACAAGGCCAGTCTGTTGACAACATTTGTATTTATATTCCTAGGCCTGTTTTTACACATTGACTGTTATATGTAGATTTTTCCAGAGTGAGAAGTTTTGTTAAAGTGTTTGCTGAAAGGATAACTAGAAAGCCTTTATTCAAAAAAGTGCTGTTAAAAATAAAGATATTAATTTGAATGCAAACGTTTAGTGAGTCTCTGCTAGTTTGATATATTGGCATTTTAGTGGGCGTTTCCCCAAAAATACCCTCCGGGAACAAGCAATGCCTCTAATATTGAGACATACGAAGGAAGTTCTATAGTACGACTGTGACAGCTGGTAGCAATATGAGTTGTGCTGCACATCAGAGTCAGATCCAGGGAAATGGGCAGCAACAAGCTGAGGCCCAAGAGGAAGACCCAGGTGAAGCTCAGTATTCCTGCAAGAAGCAGTATGGGGTGGTCAGCTTCTGACAGACCTTTCTGAAGCTTCCCTTTTATTGGCCAATAGAAATTAACATTCTTACTAGTGTTGTTCATTAGAGAGAATATCAGATCTGCCAGACCATCCTTGCCAAACTTCCAGGATGGGGATTGCCAACACAATAGAAGTGAGATGTATAGTGTTGACTGCCAAGGCAGGTGAGCAAATTGCTTATCATTTACAGTCTTTGGAGGAAACAATGTCAAAGTCTAGCCCATTAATATTTTAACCACCTTTTGTGACATTGCCTTTTATTAACTTATTTCAATGCGCTTTCCCTTCAAACACAATTCTTAAATGAACTGGATAAAATAGTCAAAAAAACCCTGAAACACCTGTGTCTCAGGGCCAGTTTGGATTTGACAAAGTAATGACAGTAGGTGCCGTGGTCAGGGTGACTATTCCTGGGGGTTAATGATGTTTATGACACAAGAGGAAACTCCTGATGATGTGATGCAAACCCGCCATCCTGTGGCACAAATTGGGTGATCGTGGGCACCTTACGCTGGCAGAGGACAAAGTTCCCCTCGACATATCCCCTGACACCTTGAAGTGAATAACTCGTGTGTGGTCCAACGGTGTATGTCAGATTTTGTACCTGCTCAGGGAAGGTGTAGAACTAAACTTGGAGTGAATGTCAGTCCTCCAGCCTCAACCTGTCTCCCCTCCCAAGTGCTAATTAGTGTGATAGTATCTTAAGCGGCAGTGAGAACACCAGGATTCCCGGAAAGTGCAGCGAGTAGAACAGTACCTTCCTGAGAGTCGGTTAGAAAGAGCAAAGAATGTTACCCATCCATCCAATGCACTATCTGAGGACTAGAGGCAACTCCATGTGTAATCTGTATTGTATAGTGAGCTTATAAACTTAAAAGGAGGTCTTGTGGTGCAGTGGTAGTGTCCCTGCCTCGGAGCCAGAAGCTGTGTTCAAGTCCAATTCTAAGGCAGGTGCATTTATTATGTTGCCAAACAGATTGAGTGTCAAACCAACACACGCCAATGGCAGGCGGTAAAAGTGGGAGAGTTTTATAGTCAGCCATATGATGGAAAGAAATTCAAACCTCTACCATTGCCATCCATAGCTCCAGGCTACAGTATGCATGTAAAAGCGTATGTTGCCACAGCAACTCGGATTCCTTGGGAGGGAGTGGGTGTGGCTCAGTTGGCCCTGCCAGTCTGGATCAGATTGGGGACAACAACACGGGATTTGATCCCTGAACTGGCTGGGGTGGATTCAGGACCTGCCTCCTTGCCCTACCTGTGGTGGAGTTCGCGGTACTGCGCTTCGGAGCTGTCAATGGACAGGGAACTCAAGGAGAAGAAGTAAACTTATATAACATATATAGTATGTACTTTGGGTAAGACGTGTATAGTACAGACTATCTATGATATGCTGTATACTGATGAAGCTGCACAGAAGAAGTATGCGACGTTCCTAGAATGATTTGAGTCACTCACGTGCTGTCAAGATGGAGAAATTAGCCAGGGATAGTTCATCACTCAGTGGGTTTCAGCACACATGCTTGGATGGTAAACAGGGTATTGGGGCTGAGGCTACTGGTATCGGACGTAAGTTAGTTATTCACATACAGACCAGGTCAAAATCCTGGAACTTCCTCCCTAACAGCACTGTGGGTGCACCTACACCACAGGGACTGCAGCGGTTCAAGAAGGCAACTCACCACCACCATCTCAAGGGCAATTACGAATGGGCAATAAATGCTGGCCCAGCCAGCAACGCCCACATCTCATGAATTAATTTAAAAAAATAGAACCACCCTCCTTACCTTCCCTGGTCTCCTTTGCCCAGAATGCAACACAAAATCCACATGGCAATGCAAATTTATAAATGAAACCATGCCATATTGCATACAAAACTACAAACACATTTGTACATTTGCTTAGTGCCTGTGTGTCTTTGCCTGTCTCCGTGCTTCTACACTGTGCTACCCAAGTGCTGCAGCATGGCTGGTGACTTTCAGAGGAGGAGATTGCAGATGGACTTGGAGGACAACCCCCAGGCAGCTCTGGCCGGGAACGGCTGGCCTCCGATGGCACTGTCTCAGCATGGACAACAGCAGCTTGGGCTGGCTATCGGTCAGGCAACAGCAGCGCGATGGCGGAGTGCCAGGGGTGCAAGCACAAATGCTGTCAACCTGAGAGAACAGAGCAGGCTCATGCTTCATGGAATCACCACCACTCCCATGGGGCAGTAACTGAGCCATCCTAATAATCTGTTGGAGGACAGGCTGCTGCACTGCTTTGACAGCCTGGAAGCCCTCTTGAACACTAATATCTGGAGCTATGTTGGCAGCAGTCTGAGCTTCCACTGCAGCAGTCAGACACCGGGTAGCTGTTGCTTGAGCCGTAATGGAAGTTGAGACAGTGGCCTTCAGATGCTGCATCATACTTGTGTGTTGTTAGAGTTGGCCGGCAGCCCTGTGCTGAAAAGGATGAGCTGCAAGCTTTGTGCAAAGCCCTGACCCAATTGATGCCAACCTCTTCCACGTTGCTTAACATTCAAAGCAAGTTTTCTGGCAGTCTTCCCAATACACTGAGTATTTTGATGTATACACTCATTAGCCTTTTTCTGTAGCCTGGCCCATCAAAGCTTTCACCTGAGTCCTCTGCAGCAGAACTCATGTGCACCTCACCCTCCAGTGAGCAGGTGCCTGTGCTATCCTTTCCCCCTGCCAATTCAAAGCTAACACTCCAGTGCACTACTGGGGGAGTGCTGCATTGTCAGAGGCACTTTCTTTCAGATGGGATATTAAACCGAGGCCACATCTGCTTGGAAGATCCCATTATTTCAAAGAAGAGCAGGAGATTTATCTCCGGTGTGCTGGCCAACATGTATCCCTCAATCAATCATTATCACATTCCTGTTTGTGGGACCTTGCTGTGTGCAAGTTGGCTGTTGTATTTCCTACATTATAACAGTGACAACACTTCATAGGTTTTCATTGGCTGTAAAGTGCTTTGAGAGGCCTGGTGGTTGTGAATGGCGCTATAAAGATACAAATCTGTCTTTTTTCTTTTTCTTTTTTCCCTGACTACAGCAAACCTCAGTCAGGTGTCTTGCCACGTGCAGATCCCACCTCTTTGCTATTGCCTTAAATATATGCATTGTGAGTATTTGAGCTGCTGGCTGGAATTAAATGATGGTGTTTCTTCATCATCGCTGTCTTTCTGCTTCCTCCACTGCCCGGGCAGGCTGTAGTTCTTGGGTTCTTGCATCTTGAAATGGAAAAGGGACAAGGGTTGGGTTTTGGTGAGGTGGGAGCAGACAGTAAGAAGTGCATGATTACATCATCTGCAGTTTGTAAGTCAGAAGAGTTAAGAATGATAGAGAAGCAGACTGTGAGAATGAGGATCAGGTTTGAGGATACCAGCATCTTCAATAGCTTCAGCCCCGTCAGTGGCCATGGCCTCAACAGTGGTCCTTCCCATGATGGCCAGCACCATCTCCCCATGGGTTAAAACATGCAGATGCCACTGGCCTCCTCTGGTTAGTTGCTGCTACCTTTGGTTGTGTGCCACCTTGTCCAACGAGGGGGAGGGAAGCGTGTGAGTGTGTGTGCCTGGTGCAGTGAGTTTGAGTGATGTGGCTGTCATGGTTGAATAACTAGCAGTGTGTGCAAGCTGTGAGATGTGGTTGTGAGGCTTGCAACAGTGCTAAGTATGAGTGTGGGGTGAAGCATATGAATGTGAATTACTGATACAGATTCTTGATCACTGATTCATGGGGGTGAATGGAGCAATGTGTGAGAATATTGGTGCAGTTGACAGGATCTGGAATTTGCACATGCATTTACTGACCTTAACCATTTGAGTGAGCTCATTAAACTTCTTGTGGCACTGCATCCAGGTCTTGGGGACTAAACTCCTGGCATTGATTCTCATGGCTATCCGATGCCAGGAAATGTACAATATAAATGTTAGTCTTTCTTTCTTTCTCCAGCTTGTTAAACAGTATGGATTGTAGGCCTACTACTGAAATACCACCTTCCAAGCCATGAATCCTTTTGTCTTTATACATGATTAATTAAAGTAATATTTTAAGAGACAAGGGATAATTTCAACTTAGTCCAGTTTGTTTATACAACACAGGTGAGTGGAAAATGTATGATTTTCATAGTGTGGGCTTCTTATTTTGTGAGCCTCATGCTTCCTGGGGATATAGAACATCTATCCTCCTTTGCATTTCCTTAATCAAGACCTCCAATGCAGCATTGGAAAACCAGGGTGTTCACATTTTCCCACATTCAGCCATTCTCCTCTCTTCCTGAGGTCAGATTCAATTACAGAACGATTCCCAGCACCTTTACCAATCACAATGTGGTATAGGTATAGGCTAGTTTTAAGCAATGCAAGCTAATGATATTGGGCCTCCTGCTGATGCATGTAGCCAATGAACAGTGTGGGTAATGCAGGCTGCATACAGAAATCGTTATAATGAGCAAGCAACTCCAAGTTGGCATGCTGCCCACATTACATTGAACGGGTGTGGGCTAATCGCATTTCATAATCCCCGAGTCAGTTTTCGGAGGCTATCCAATTTAACCTCCTCTGTGTTTTCAAAGTCTGGATCAATATATTTTCAGAGGATGAAGTAATGTTCAGTTAGTGAGTGGCACCATTATTGCTTTCCCATGACTGAGCTCAGTATGAAAATCACACATTGTCCATTTACCGGTTATATAAATAAACCAGTTATTTGACTGAAATTATCCCCTGTCTCATATAATGCTACTTTAATTAACCATGTGTAAAGAGAGGAGGACTTATGGCTTGGATTTTGATATTTCAGTCATGGGTCTACGATTCTTGCGTCACAGTGCTCTATAACAAGCTATTGGGCATTTAGAAAAAGAAAGTGTGACAAAAGTATAGCAAGTTTCATAATTTTGTTTGATTATTGTAAAGTTAGTCTATGGTGTAAGTATAGGTGGTTCTATCTGTGTGATTTAATTATGTTTGAAGTCAAGTAGACTGCAAGCTTGAAATCAACAAAAGAAGTTGAGTGTAGAAATGTGCTTGAGATGCTAATGCGTAAATATGGATGGCTTAGCATGTAAAGTGTGAAGGGAGTTTGCATTTTTTAATAAGGGAAGGGATTGTTGGATTGCAAAGGGATGTTAGTCTGTTTACAACATGCCAGATAAGCAAGGCTAAGGAGTGTGTTTATTTTTTCCAAAGGTTACTGACAATATTGGCAACATGAAAGTTTTTAGATTATGAGTTTCAAAGACATATAGAACAATATAATTTACATATTAAAGAGAAAAAACATATATAAAGCAGAATGAAAGGCTATGTGAGGAGAGGACCATGTAAGATCTAACAGGAGTGTGTAAAACAGCCTTCAGGAAACCTCTAGCCATTGTGCATAAGTCTGCTATGTAAAGTAATTGAAGTTGGAAACACCCAATTGGAATTCCACTGTCAAGTGGGTATTGTGTTAATGTGCTGATTTTGTTTTAAATCTAAAATCTATTTTAGACTGTTGCCTTAAAGTGGGTGTGTAACTGGGAGTCAGGTCAATTAGGAATTTTTGTATTTGTTATAGTAGTAAGTAATTGTAGTCTTATGTATGTGCTTGAAATCTTCTATTTTGTTAACAAGTATTTTAATTTAATTTTTAAAAATTTCCAAATGTCTTGGTGGACCCATTACTTCTGAATTCAGTGGCACATGTCTTCTCGTAATAAATACAAATCGCCAAACCATCGTGGTAGCGTCACCAAGTTTCCCTTGTGGATTTAGTCCACCCGGCAAACATCATCTGCCACATCATAACAAAAGACTAAGGATTGACGCTTATGTGCCCCTGGCAGGTGTGTTTCCTGCGGGGTGCGGGGGAGGTTACGAAAAATGGGTGCTCGCCCATTTCACCATCTCTTCGCTTACCCCATAATACAGTGGGCGGGCGGGTGCTGAAATCATTCACCTTACTTAAATGAACAACTAAGGGTCAAGTTGTTATCAAGCCAATTGGCCCTGATAATATGCTGCCCACTCCAAAAAATGTTTGGCTGCCCTTAGCTGATCACGGGATCACATCCCCCCCCTCCTCACTTCATCCCCCCCACCACCACCCCCCTCCCCCCAACCCCCACTCTATTATTCAGCCTCAACAGGCCTTTCCTGGCATCAGGACATTGCAAAGTGCTTTATCCTGCAGCAACATTATGATAATGGCCAGATTTTCTGTTGTTTTTATAGATGTTGGTAAAGAGATAAATACTGGTGAGGACACTGGGTAGAAGTCCCTAGCTCTCCTTTGAAATAGTGTCACAGGGTCTTTTACGTCCACCTGAGAGTGAAGACGGGGCCTTGATTTACCTTCTCTTCCAAAAGACAACACATTCAGCAGTGCACCACTCCCTCAGTGTCAGCCAAAAACTTCACGCTCAATTTTCTGGAGGCCGCTTGAACCCAGCATCTTCTAGCTCAGAGCTGAGAGTGCCATCAACTGAGCCTTGGTTTATAAAATAGGGCACTGTGGATCTTAGAGGAGGCAGGATTCACTTACGGGAGTAAGCATTCACCCAGAAATAGAGTAGCTAACACAAAAACTGCAAATCATTGCACAAACCCAAAAACACAACAAGGTGTCATTCAAAACAGCCTAAGATTCCTGCAGGAATGGTATAAATTAATGGATTCTTCTTTCAAGAAAGCGATTTGACAATCAAAGCAAATAATCAAAAACTTCAAGATCGTAGGCGATTGTCCCATTTTTTTGTGCTACTGCTTTTGGGTTTCATTAACTTTAAGAGGATGAACCCTATTTAATTTTATATAAATGAATTGAAAGGTTTAAAGGGCTGAGATTAGTTGAGATTTGAGCTCTTTAATAACATTTGAGAATACTCTGTTTGCATTTCATCTCCTCTCACTGTAAGTTGACTTCTGCACAGTTTTCCCAACTAGAGCAACCAATCCTCAAGCTGTACTTTTAAAAGAGTTTCTGTGACTGGAGTGAATGGCAGATAATATTTTTGAGAAGCGGTTGTAGATGAATTGAATCGAGGTTTTTCCGAGTACCAGATGCAAAGGGTACCTCTAGTCAAATTGTTCTAAGCCATGGGGAGTTGCAAAACTCTTCTAAGGGTCCTTGGTTAATTCAATGCGCAGTAAAAAGGAAAGTCTTGCTTTTACACAGCACATTACATGGCATCAGGACTTCAGGAAGCACTTTTCAGCCAATTAAGTATATTTGAAATGCAGTCACTATTGTAATATAGGACACACGACAGCCGATTTATACATGGCAATCTCCCATAAGCAGCAATGAATTAAATGACTAGATGATTTGTCTTAGTGATGCTTGTCACAGGATTGAGATTGGCTTATACTCTGGGGAGAACTCCCCTACTCTTCTTTGGAATAATGTCATGGGATCTTTTAAATCCATCTGGAAGGGCGAAGGGGCTTTAGTTTAACGCCTCATATCTGAGAGAGGGCAGCTCCAACGTGGGATGCTATATCATTGCAAGTCTTTATTTTCTTCTTTATATTAGTCTGGTGAAATTTCACATTGTCAGGGCAAGACAGAAAGCTGTGTAGCTCAGGAAGCCCTTGGGTGGAATCACCCAGATTTGCACTATGTGCGGTTGTGGGCGTGAAAAATTATGTTTTACCTGCTGGCCGCAATGGCGGGTTTTCATGCCGTATTGTCTGCTTCCCACCTCATTAATTATGCAGCCACAGGAAACATGCTGTCTCGCTGGCAGGCGGCCTCTGAATCAACCCCCACCTCACCGCTTCCTCACTCTGCACTCCGCACTCTGCAGCCCTGCACACAGTTCTCAATGTTTGCAGCCCAGGACTGCTCCAGTGAAGACATGGCCCTGAAAGCCAGGAAGAGTTCAGTGACCTGTCACTGGAATGCCTTTTGGAGGCCTGTGGTGATGTCCTCTACCCCCGCTCTGGCCGCAGGAGGTCCAGTAATCTCACCACTCCAGCTTGGGAGGTAGTGGCAGTGATCAGTGATCAACGCTGCACAGAAGAGGTTGGCCATCCAGTGCAGAAGCAGAATGAATGATCTCGTATGTGCCACCAGGGTAAGGCAACTATGTCATCACTCTAAACTCACACACTCACAAGGCCATCACACATTCACTGACATCTCACTCACTACCAGCTCAAGGGACATCACCATTCAGTCTCTCACATACACCCTCACATCTCCACCTGACCTCATCTCCTCAGGAGACTGCCTCCTCAGCCCTCACCATCTTGAGACCACTTGCACAGGTCAACATGTGCTCCCCACACAAACCCTGGGATACCTTCCTTCCCCAGTACAGCCCTCAGCCTGCATCTTCTTCCGTTGCCTGAGGCCGCTTCTCCCCCTTCCCCAAACAAGCCCTAGCCCTGCAGCCGTTTAAAAGCCGCCCCTACCTTATGGATGGTCTGGTAGGTAGAGACCTGCCCGAGAGCCCCCCTAAAAGTGATGTGGTGATGCCTGTGAAGCCTGGCGCTGATGACTGCGAGTGCCACCCGAAGCAAGGTAGGCACACAAACCTCAAAGTCCTGAGCAAAGTGCAGCTCACCAGATGTACAGTTGTGAAACATGTCAGCGTGTAATCGTGCCCGGATGATCCTACGTTGGGGGATGATTCCAGCGAGCAGGGCTTATAATGAGATGCTAAAGTATCGAAATTAGGTTCCTGACGAGCGGCGGCAGAAGTTGTGACTCGCTATTGACAGGTGGAGTGGATGATCGCAAACTGGTTTCACGACAGTGTGAAACCCATTTTTGGCTTTCTCGCCATATTGTCCACTCACACTACCAAACATGCCCACCCACCAACTGGAGCAGAAAATTCCGCCCCTTGATATGCTTAGTCTGATCGGTCTCGTTATACCTGAATGGGGACCCATCTAGCATCTCAATCAAAACATCTGACATTAACCAATGAATTAAGTCATCCAACCATCCAGGTGACTGAGATCCTGGGAGTTGTGGTTTTGACTGACAGCTCTATCTGGGTTGAAGTTATGGCTTGGGCCAGTGAGAAGGGGCAGAACAAATGGTTCTTTGGTGGACAACATTGTGGCCAGAAGTATCCAAATTTTAGGTTTATATTTGACTGCCTGAGTTCAACTCAGAGCCATTGTGAAGCCAGCAGATATTGAGCTAAAAGAGTGGCTCCAATTTTGCCAAGTATGAAATTATTGTTCATGTTTCAATTGTCAATTTTATGGTGTGAGATTGCATGTGAAAGCAGAATTATTGTTTTGGCCTTTTGAAGACACTAGTAACGGTTGGACTGCTTACTCTACCTATCTTGATTGTACTGAATATTGTTCATTTACCTGTTTAATGTGAAATAAATTCAACTGTTGGTTTCCAGACCGAGCCTTAGAGTGTGGGGGTCATTAGAACCTAACTCCGCATGGCAGGAAACCGACAGGGATCAGATCAAATAGCCTCGAAATTCTCCAATGGAATGTGGGAAATCAGACTGGGTGTAAAAGGAGCAGTCGATTCAGCCCGGTCAGATTCCCACTGGGCAGCTTAGGTTATGACTGCAGCTGTGGCTCAGTGGTAGCATTTTCATCTCCGAACCCACCAGCTTATGGGTTCAAAAGTCCTACTTCAAAGGCTTGAGCTGATAATCCAGGCTGACATTCCAGTGCAGTACTCAGGGACTGCTGCACTGTCGAAGGTGTCACCTCTTGGCTGAGACGTTAGGCTATGCTTTCTTCAATACAACAATGACTGCACTTCAAATTTGTAAAAGTACATTAGATAACAGCTCAATTTTGACATTACGTAAAGTCAGTGCAGATCAGTTCCTTTTGATGCAGTCCCTGAGGTGCCTCACTGTGCCCGCCATTACAGGTTACAGTTATACGTACCTTTACGTTTCATGTCAAACATTCTCTGGTCCATCCATCAAACAGTTTCATTTTTTTCTTTCCTTTTTTTTGTTTCTTGCCCAATCAAAGGCAAAGAAGTCACTTGGAAGCACATTGTATTTTCCAATAACAACGACTCCTTGTCTAATCACTGGGTCTTGCTCACTTTATCGGATGTTGGGCTGACAAAAATGCACTCGACTTCTTAAGGGATGTGAGGCCGCCTTATAGAGGTCACTATTGACGTTGAACGCGAGTGATATATCTGCTCTCAACAGCCCAAAGGGTTCACTTTCCTATACATATTCGTTGGCTCTACAGTCAGGCATTCTGACAGCAGCTCAGGAGAACAAAGGGCTAATATATGGGTGAAAGACCTCTGGGACTTATCCCAGGCGGAGTGAGTAAATTATCCTGGTTGGAGTGAGTAAATTATCGCGTTCAGAGTGAATGATTTATCCCAGTCAGAGTGAGAGAATTACCCCATTTGGAGCAAGTGAATTATCCTGGTCGGAGCAAGTGACTTATCCCAGTTGGAGTGAGTGATTTATCCCAGTCGGAGTGAGTGATTTAGCCTGGTCAGAGCGAGTGACATTTGGCTTCTGCCTCGAACTGGAGAAACATTAATTGGTCTTGGGCCTGCTTGTGATGACTTCATATGGCCCCTTCCCAAACAACCAGCCCACCTCCCAGGAGGTGAATGAAAGCTAGAAACAGTGTCCCACCCCTAAATAGGCAAAACCAACAGCTCCAATTAACTTGGCTACTAACAGCAAGGGCTTCTGACTGCCTGACTCAACTATAGAGGAAGAGAAAGAGTCTTTATAACTGTAGACTGTTGCTTTATGGGCTGTTCTCTCCACAGTGTCATACGGGTCTTGATTTCTTTCCAGCTTTCTACTACTTTAATTCGACATAACTGTCATTAAATTGTGTTAAAATAACGTTGATGCAAATTCTTCCATAAATAGGTCAAAGGTTAATCTTGGACCACACAAACAAGATGATGTCATTGCTGTCTTACCCTATTAGTCTCTTGTGTGCAGCAACTGAGCCGAGAGATTCTCTGAGAGTAGAGGGAGGGAGTCCTTTCCTTGTAAAACTGACACCTTTGTGTTTCTTTACCAAAGCTTTACAATTGATTTCTGTAAGGAACTGACAGGCTTTTCCTTGTTGGGACGGCGGAGATACTGTAATGACTCACAGAGACCATGATCAGACCTTCCCAACAAGGAGGCATTGTAAGCTGGGTACATACAGTAAGAGAGGTGTGTGGTATGTATGTGTGTGTGTGTGTGTGTGTATGTATGGTGTGTGTGTGTGTGTGTGTTACTCTGCTTGTCTCTCCATTTATATGTTCCCCTCTGTCTCTCTCAGACTGCATGTTTTACACTGAATACATAGAAGGGAAAGTACTGAAGCAGGCCATTCAGCACACTGATCTATGACATAGGCAGAAATAGGGATGTGACCTTACAGTCAGAATTTAGGGAACTAGGTCGGAAATTAGCAAGCAGGACCTCCCAGTACCACATGCAAGTGAGTTGACAAATAGGAGGATAAAGCAGCTGAATGCATGGCTGGAACGATGGTGCAGGAGGGAGGCTTTAGGTTCCTGGGACATTGGGACCATGTCTGGGGTAGATGTGCAGGCCGGACAGATTATACGTCAACAGAGCCGGGACCACTTTCCTTGTAGGGCGATTTGCTTGTACTGTTGGGGAGGGTTTAAACTAACTTGACAGCAGTGTGGGAACCAGCAGGTCATACTAGAGAGAGATGATACCAAGGTGGACAGAATATTGGGAGAGACAGATAGAATTAGAATAGTAAGGCATTAGGTGGGTTCAGTGTAAGGGGGAAAGTAATAAAGACTAAATTAGGGTTACTGTTCATATATGTGAAGACGCGGATTGTGGTAAATAAGATTGCTGAGTTGCAGGTACAGATAGCCACATGGAAATATGCCGTTGTGGTGATGTTGTTGTGTTAAATATTCCTCGATACAAAGTGTTCAGGAAAGATAGAAAAAGAAGGAAAGGGGGGCGGCTGGCAGTATTAATTAACAAGAGCATTGCAGTGCTGGAGAGAGAGGATATCCCTGAGGGGTCAAGGACAAAATCTATTTGCCTAGAGCTAAAGGACAAAAAAGATACAGTGTAGTCTATAGGCCACCAACTAGAGGGAAGGATATAGAGGAATAAACTTGCATGGAAATTTCAGGGCTGTACAAAAATTATAGCGTTGTTATAGTGGGGGGCTCTAATTATCCAAATATAGACTGGGATAGTAGTAGTTGAAAAGACAGAGAGGGGCAAAAGCTCCTAGATTGTTCTCAGGAAAATTTCCTACAACAGTATTTTTCCAGTTCAATGAGAAAGGAGGTATTGCTGGACCTGGTACTTGGAATGAGATGGGTCAAGTGGATTAAATGGCAGTAGGGGAACATTTAGAGGACAGTGATCATTGTTTAGTTTAGGATGACTATGGAAAGGGACAAGGAACAATCCAGAGTAAGAATAATTAATTGGGGGAAAGCCAACTTCAATGGGGTAAGAAGGAATCTGACCCAGATAAATTGGAATCAAAGGTTGGCAGGAAAAGCTGTAACTGAACAATGGGCTGCTTTTAAAGAAGAAATAGTTCGGGCACAGCCAAGGTATATTCTCAAAAAGCAGAAAGCTAGGGCAAACAAATCTAGAGCTTCCTAGATGATGAAAGAGATAGAGTAAGATGAAGAAGGAAAAGTGTTCTAATGATGGGTGTCATGTGGATGATACAACCAAGAACCAGGCTGAATATAGAAGGTTCAGAGAGGAATTGAAAAAACAAATAAGAGAAGGAAAGAGAGAGTATGAGAAGATACTGGCAGCTAATATAATAGGGAATCCAAAAGTCTTCTATAGGCATATAAACCGTAAAAAGGTGGTAAAAAGAGGATTAGGGCTGATTAGGGACTAGAAAGGGGATTTACACATGGAAGCAGAGGGCATAGGTGAGGTATTAAGTGAATAGTTTGCATCTGTCTTTACCAAGGAATAAAATGCTGCTTAGGTCATGGTGAAAAAGTAGGTAATGCAGACATTTGGAGGGTTTAAAATTGATAAGGAGATGGTATTGGATAGGCTGTGTGCACCGAAAGTTGATAAGGCACCAGGGCCGGATGAGATGCACCCACGGATGCTGAGGGAAGTGAGAGTGGAAATTGCAGAAGCACTGGCCATAATTATCCAATCTTCTTTATGCTCAGGGGTGGTGCCAGAGGATGGGAGAAATCCAAATGTTATACCCTTGTCCAAAAATGATAAAACCACCAGTGATTGGGCAGTCAGTTTAACTTCAATGGTCGGGAACTTTCTAGAAATGATAATTCGAGACAAAATTAATAGTCACATGGACAAATGAGGGTTCATTAAGGAAAGCCAGCACAGATTTGTTGAGGGGAAATTGTGTTTAAATAACGAGCTTGTGTTTTTTGATGAGGTAACCAAGAGGATTGATGAGGGCAATGCTGTTGAAGTGGTGTATATGGACTTCCAAAAGGCATTTGATAAAGTGTTGCACAACAGACTTGTGAGTAAAGTTAGAGCTCATGGAATGAAAGGGACAGTAACAACATGGATACAAAATTGGCTGAGTGATAGGAAACAAAGAGTAGTGGTTAATGGATGCTTTTCAGACTGGAGGAAGGCTTATTGTGGAGTTCCCCAGGGGTCAGTGTGAGAACCGTGCTTTTCCTGATACTGGGTGCATGGGCACCATTTCAAAATTTGTGGAAATACTGTCAACTGGGAGGAGGCAAGGACATAGCCAGGCTGGTGGAATGGGGAACTTCAGTTACGTAGAAGAAGTTGGGCCTGATTTCCTTGGAGAAGAGAAGCCAGAGGGCACTTTACCCATGGGTAAAATTATGACCTAAAGACACCAAGGCTAAAACAGTTAAATCATGAGTACAGGTTGCACAGATTAGACTTCAGAATATTCAGTTGAGTATAGAATATTAAAGGGTGATATAATTGAGGCGGTTAAGATAATTAGAGGAATCGATAGGGTAGCAAGAGAAAAACTGTTTCCTCTGGCTTAAGAGTCCTGAAAAAGAGATTTAAGCTTAAAATTAGAGCCAGTCTGTTCAGGGGTGACATCAGGAAGCACTTCACAAAAACTGTAGCACAAATCTGGAACTCTCTCTTCCAAAAAGAACAAAGGGACATAAGAAATAGGAGCATTGGGTCCCTTGAGCCTATTCTGCCATAGGATCATGGCTAAACTTATACATCAATTCCACTTCCCACCCTATCCCCAAATCCCTTGATCCCCTCAGTGCCCAAAAATCTATCAATTTGTCTTGAATACACTCAATAACTCAACGCAGCCGTCTGGAGTGGAGAATTCCAAAGATTCACAACCCTCTGAATGAAACTATTGCTCCTCGTGTTGGTCCTAAATGGCCAATCCCTTATCCTGAGACAACAAGCCCTATTTCTACACTCTCCAACCACAGCAGCCTCTCAGCAATTTTTTTCTTCATGGGATGTGGGTGTCACTTGCAAGGCCAGCATTTGTTGCGAATCAACCATATTGCTGTGGGCAGTTAAGAATCAACCATATTGCTGTGGGTTTGGAGTCGTAAGTAGGCCAGACCAGATAAGGAAAAGGGCATTAGTGAACCAGGTGGGTTTTTACAGCTATCAATGATAGTTGCTATGGTTACCCTGTTCCAGATTTATTAATTGAATTTAAATTCCACCAACTGAGATGGTGGGATTTGAACCCATGTCCCCCAGAGCATTACCTGGGCTTCTAGATTACTAGTCCAGTGATGTTATCACTATGCCACCATCTAGCCTCTAATAATTATATATATTTCAGTGGCCCAGCTCTTCTGGTCAGCAGCAATGATGTTCCATTACTGCCCATTACTGCCACGTATCTGTACCCCAAAGATATTGCACATCTTTGGTCAGCTTTTCCAATCCTGGCAGCAGCAATAATAGGCCAGCACAAACACTCCAGGGCAAGACTGGTGAACATAGGAGAAGACAAATGAAGAGAGGACATATCCCCTTTATACGACATTAGCTGCCATATTCAGGCCGGCCTTTAAAGGTCTCAAGGCTTTAGTGAGTGAGTGGGTGACTGAATGGGTGAATGAGTGGGTGATTGGGTGAGTTAGTGGGTGGGTGGGTGAGTGGGTGGGTGAGTGTGTGGGTGAGTGGGTGACTGGGTGGGTGAGTGGGTGAATGAGTGTGTGCGTGGGTGAATGAGTGAGTGGGTGAATGAGTGGTGAGTGGTTGAGTGAGTGAATGGGTAGCTTAGTGAGTGGGTGAGTGAGTGGGTGAGTGAGTGGGTGGGTGAGTGGTGAGTTGGTGAGTGGGTGAGTGTGTGAGTAGTTAGTGAGTGAGTGGGTGGGTCAGTGAGTGGTCAGTGAGTGAGTGTGTTAGTAGGTTAGTGAGAGTAGGTTAGTGAGTGAATGGGTGAATGAGTGGGTGATTGGGTGAGTTAGTGGGTGGATGGGTGAGTGGGTGGGTGAGTGGGTGGGTGACTGGGTGGGTGAGTGGGTGAATGAGTGTGTGCGTGGGTGAATGAGTGATTGGGTGAATGAGTAGTGAGTGGTTGAGTGAGTGAATGGGTAGCTTAGTGAGTGGGTGAGTGAGTGGGTGAGTGAGTGGGTGGGTGAGTGGTGAGTTGGTGAGTGGGTGAGTGAGTGAGTGTGTGAGTAGTTAGTGAGTGAGTGGGTGGGTCAGTGAGTGGTCAGTGAGTGAGTGTGTTAGTAGGTTAGTGAGAGTAGGTTAGTGAGTGGGTGAGTGAATGGGTGAGTAAGTGGATGAGAGGTGAATGCGTGTGTAAGTGGGTGGGTGAGTGGATGAGCGGGAAGTGGGTGGTGGGTGGATGGTGAGTAGGTGAGTGAGTGGGTGAGTAAGTGAGTGGGTGAGTGAGTGGGTGGTGAGTGGGTGTGAGTGGGTGTGAGTGGGTGAGTGAGTAGGTTGTGACTGGCGAGTGGTTTGAGTGAGTGGGTGAGTGAGTGGATGGTGAGTGGGTGAGTAAGTGGCTGAATGAGTGATGAGTGGGTGAGTGAGTGGATGAGTGAGTGGATGAGTGCATGAGTAGGTTAGTGAGTGGGTGAGCGAATGGGTGAGTAAGTGGTGAGTGGGTGAGTAAGTGGGTGAGAGTGAGCGAGTGAGTGGGTGGGTGAGTGGTGAGTGGGCAAGTGAATGGATGAGTGAATGGGTGAGTGAGTGGTGAGTATGTAAGTGAGTGGGAGAGCGAGTGGTGAGTGGGTAAGTGAGTGGGTGAGTGAGTGGTGGGTGAGAGGGTGTGAGTGGCTAGTGAGTGGGTGAGTGTGTGCATGGGTAAGTGGGTGAATGAGTGGGTGAATGAGTGGTGAGTGGTTGAGTGAGTGTATGAGTAGCTTAGTGAGTGGGTGAGTGAGTGGGTGGCGAGTGGGTGAGTCAGTGAGTAAATGAGCGATTGGGTGAGTGAATGGGTGATGAGTGGGTGAGTGAGTGATTGGGTGAGTGGGTGGGTGATGAGTGGGTGAGTGAGTGAGTGGATGAGTGAGTGAATGGGTGAGTCAGTGATTGGGTGAGTGGGTAGGTGATGAGTGAGTGAGTGGATGAGTGAGTGAATGGGTGAGTCAGTGAGTGAGTGGGTGAGCTGGTGAGTGCATGGTTAGTCAGGTCGGCTGAACAGTTGGTTTGAGGGTGTAGTCAGTTTGGGTGGAGGTGTATAGCCTGTTTGCAGGGGCTAATTGAGTTGGGGGTAGTTGGGTCGATAGTTGGGTCAAGCATAATAATCGGGATGGTGGATAGTTTGGTAAGAGACCAGTTGGGTTGGGGTTGTAGCTGGGTCAGGGATAGCCGGGAAGGTGGGTAGTTGATTCGGGTTGGGTGGGTAGTCGGGTCATATAGGTAGTCAGGTTGGGGGGGTAGTTGGGTTGGGGGGTAGCTGGGCTGGGTCGGGTGAGTAGTCAGGTTGGGGAGTAATTGAATCAGGTCAGGGTGGTAGTCAGGTCAGTTTGGGGGGTGTATTTGGGTCGGGTCAGGGGATGAGATTGTGGAGGGGCCAGTTGTGCTGCTCAGTTCAGCTGTACTGGCTGATCACTGAGTTATACCAGATACAAAACAGCGTAACATCTCCAGGATAGGTCCTGCGTATCTGGCTCAAGTCTCCGACCCTGAGCTCAGTGTCAGAGATATTCACGTAGTGCCCAGGGCAGAACAAATCAACCCATCGGAAGTTTAATCTTCCCGGGCAATTTCAGCGCATGTGCACGTGTCAGGACCTCCGCAGGGTCCCGACGCACAACACAGGCTTAAGTCCAGAGTTGGCTGCTCTGGACATTGGAAGATTCGAACCAATGAAGTCACTTCTCATTCTTCTAAACTCCAGAGAATATAGATCAATTTTAGTTGATCTCTCCTCTTAGGACAGCCCTCTCATCCCACAAACCAACCCAGTGGACCTCTGTTGTTACCCCCTCTAAGACATATCCTTCTTAAGATAAGAAGACCAAAACTGTAAACAGTACTCCAAATGTGACCTCACCAAAGTCTTGTGTGAGTGCAGCAAGGCTTCCCTGCTGATGCCCAACTCCCTTGCTATAAAGGCTAACATACCATTTTCCCGTTCTAATTATCTGCTGTACCTTCATGTTCACTTTATGTGAATCAAATAACCTCTGAATTGCAACACTGACTATCCTCTCACCTTTTAAAAAATATTCTGCTCTTCTTACCAAAATGGATAATTTCACATTTCTCCACATCTGCCACTTTCGTGGGACATCTTCTCCCAGTGCCACTGTTGAGGTTTCAGAGCTCCCGGCACTGCGACTGGGCAGGCAGCATCAGGAACCTGCCCACCCTCTTTAACTGGATGGTGGGCCCACTGGTGGCCAAATAGGAGGCTCTCTGTTGTAAAACTGCCGAGCCAGTCCCGCTGTCGGCAAGTGTGGGCTGGGTCCCACTTTGAGCCCCGACAGCAGTAGCCCGAAGCCCGCAGTAAAATCCAGCACATTAAATCTGTTCCTCTCTCCACAGAGGCAACCAGACCTGCTGAGTATTTCCAAAAATGTTCTGGTTATCCCTGAAAATGGCCTGTTTGTTCCTACTGTCTGTTTAATCAATCCTCAATCCCTGCTAATATATAGCCCCTAACCCCATGAGCTCTAATCTTGAGTAACAACCCCTGGTGTGGTTATCAAATGCCTTTTGAATATCTGTTGAAGCGGGGGGTGAATCGAAAATTTCGAAACTGAAACTGATAGAGTTTGTTTAGGGTTCTGGAGAGAAGGCCTGATATAGGAATTAAGATGTAGATCAGCCATGATTTCATTGAAGGCTTGAGCAAGGCCTGAGCAAGGTGCTCCTGTTCCAGTGGGCGGGATTTCCCGGTCCCACCCGCTGTGGGAATTGTCACCGGTAGGGATGGAAAACCTGATGGACCAGCAAGAGCTTCATTGACTCTGGGCGTAAATTTCTGGTCCCGTCTGCAAACCTCGCCCAATATCCCCATCCCTGTTTTACCACAAAAGTCTTCCTATTGGTTGACTATCAAAACTTGCAAAGATCGCTGTTCCAGTCCCGAACTGTAGGCGAGTGGAAAAACACAGCTGCCTTTTGATGATGCCCTTTCCCCAAAGCGTTGTGCCAATAAGACAAGAGCTTCCCAGGAGCTCTCTGTGTGAAGATTTGCCCAGCCTGTGCCTGCTGTACCCTGTGGCATAGCCCATGTAATTGCTAGATTTATCTGCACCATCTTACTAGGGGTGTCAGCTCCATATTGACCAGCTGGCACAGTTTTATTTCCAACTGTCCAAAGATGGGACCAGACCCAATCATGCTTTATGCTCAGCCCTGGGATTTATTCTTCTCAGTCCCGGTTAAACAGTCAGAACAGGAAATGCAATAGTTCTCCAGTCCTGCCCCCTAGCTCCACAGAAGTTCAGGTCCAGCATCCGAAGAGGGATTTTCTTAACACACACAGTTTCAATTCCCATCAAGGTCCAGGTATTTTTCCCACAAGATGCAAAAAGCATATTTTCTCTCCCAGCCAGCTTTACTGTCAGCTGTGATTCAGTTGGTAATAATCTCTCCTCTGATTCAGAAAATCAACTGTTCAAGTCCAGAACAAATATTCCAGGCAGATACTTTCAGTTGCAGTTCTACACTGTCTGAGGTGCCATTGTTCAGATGTGATGTAAAATTGGGTCCATGTTTACCCCCAAAGAAGTAGCATAGGTCCTGGGGTACTATTCAAAAAAGAGCAGGGAAGATCTCCCTAGTGCCCTCGCCAGTGCTCATCCCTCAATTATTGTCACTAAAACCTGTGATTTATGAGACCTTACTGTGTGCAATTTGGCTTTCGCGTTTCCTACATTACATGAGTGACTTCATTTCAAAAATACTTCATTGGTTGTAATGTGCTCTAGGATGTCCTGAGGTTGTGAAAGGTGCTGTATAAATAAAAGTTATTTCTTTCTTGCTTTTCTTTCCAGGTTCCTGCCCCCAGTCCTTTCACACAGTTTCAAACCTTCAAAGTGACCTTCAGAATGTACCCTTCCCTTTTTTCACTCATGGGATGTAAGCGTTGCTGGCAAGGCTAATATATTTTGCCCATCCCTAGTTGTCCTTGAGAAGGTGGTGGTGAGCTGCCTTCTTGAACTGCTGCAGTCCCTGTGGTGTAGATACACCCACAGAGCTGTTATGAAGGGAGTTCCAGGATTTTGACCCAGTGACAGTGAAGCAACGGTGATATATTTCCAAGTCAGGATGGTGAATGGCTTGAAGGGGAACTTGCAGGCGGTGGTGTCCCCATGCATCTGTTACCCTTGTCGTTCTGGGTGGTAGAGGTCATGGATTTGGAATGTGATGTCAAAGGTGAGTTTCTGCAGTGAATGTTGTAGATGGTACACACTGCTGCCACTGTGTGTCGGTGGTGGAGGGAGTGAATGTTTAAGGTGGTGGATGGGGTGCTGATCAAATGGGCTGCTTTGTGCTGGATGGTGCCGAGCTTCTTGAGTGTTGTGGGAGCTGCACTCATTCAGGCAAGTGGAGAGTATTCCATCACACTCCTGACTTGTGCCATGCAGATGGTGGACAGAGTTTGGGGCATTGAGGAGGTGAGTTACTTGCTGCATAACTCCCAGCCTCTGACCTGCTCTTGTAGCCACAGTATTTATATGGCTAGTCCAGTTCAGTTTCTGATCAATGGTAACCCCCAGGATGTAGATAATGGGGGTGATGCCATTGAATGTCAAGAGGAGATGTTTAGATTCTCCCTTCTTGGTGGTAGCCATTGCATAGTATACTGACACTGAAGGGTTTAAACATTGAAAGGTTAAAGATAAATTGTCGATGTAACCTTAGTTAAAAAGTTGGAGGACACAATAGCACAAAACTAAGCTGAGAAAGGTCTATCGAAAAATTGGAGCTTTTGTATTCGAGCTGAAGGAGATTATTGGCTGATTTAACAGAAGTGTTTAAAAATACAAGGTAAAGAACAGAAGAAACAGGCTCTTTCTAGTGGTTGAAGCGGAAGAGAGTAAATGTTATGGGCCAGGAGTTCTGGTATCCAGAGCAGTGATGCTGTGAACTAAAGCTGCTGCTGCACATCGGGACCCTGAGGAAGCCCTGACATGCGCACATGCACGGTAATTGCCCGAGAAGTTTAAATCCAAGGGACTGATTTGCGTTGCCTGGGATCCATCACGAATGTCTCTTTCACTGACCTCAGTATCAGAGACTTGGGTTAAATACACGCTACTCACCCAGATGCTTACCCGGACATTTACCTTAGAACCGTAACACTTTTTAATCTCTGCTGTAACTCAATGGTCAGGATTTTTCGGCCCGGTCATGAGTGGGACCCACCGTGGGTGAGCCGGCCACCCCAGCCAGAATTCCATTGACTTGCAGCGGGACTGGAAGATCCCAGTGGCGGGTGGGTATGGAAAATCCCGCCCAATGATTAACAGTGCAACTGAACCCAGCAACCCCAAAAAAACACCCCACATCCCTGACCATCCCGCTGACCTGAAACCCTCCCATACCCCAACCAAACTGCCCCCTTGACCACCCTCACCTAAGTACCGACCCTCCCGACCCAACAACTTTCTGACGCCCCCCACCCACCGCCCCCCCCCCGACCTGAGTATCCGCTCACCCAACCCAGCTATCCCATAATTACACCCCCTCCCCACCATTCCAACCCCCCCCAATCTACTACCCTGGGCTGCCTCACGTGACAACCCACCACCAACCCAACTACCCCTGACCCGACTAACCCCTCGACCCAACTACCCACGATCTGACCACTCTCCAAACTGACTACCCATGACCCAACTACCCCGAACTTGAATACCCACCCAACCCAATTATGCCCCATCGACCTGATTACCCCTCCGATCTGACTACGCCCCCCGACCCTAGTTCCTTGATGCCACTGTCCCCAGCCCAGCTACCCCTGACCCTGACTATCCTGCACTTTCCCTGACCCATCTAACCCCTGACCTGTCTAACCCCCGACCAGACTACCTCCCCAACCCGATTACCCCCCTGACCTGTCTAGTCCTCGACCCAAGAACTCCATCACTCAACTACCACCCCGACCAACCACCCCCAACCTGACTTCTCCCCAACACAAGTACACCTGAACCTGACTACCCACTGAACTTGAATACCTCCCGACCCGAGTAACCCCTGACCAGACCACACCCCAGATCCAACTGTCCTCCAACCTGACCACACCCCCGGAAGCGAACACCTCCGACCCAATTAACCCCTCAAATGTCCACCCCACCGACCCGACCACCACCCAACCTGACTAAGTTGTGACCCGACCACCCCCCCGAATTGACTACACCCCAACCTGACTGCCTCCCAAAGCAAAATACCACCCGACCCAGCTACCCCCCGACTCGACTAACCCCCAACCCAACTGCCCCCTAACCCAGCCACCTCCCCCACCTCAACGTGCCTACCCCACAAACCGACCTGTCCACCCCCCGAGCTGACCACCCCGCAAACTGTCTACACCCCACCCCCCCTCCTCAAAGTCATGGCCTGTCTTCCCCCGACCCAAATACCCCCCGAACCGACTACCCAACCCAGAGCCGACTACCCCCAACCCAACTGACCTCTGAGCTAGCTACCCCCAAACTGTGCACCCCCCGACCCAGCTATCCCCTGAACTGTCCACCCTCCCCCGGATCTGATTACCTCCCCAAACCAACTACCTGCCTCATCCCTGACTATCGCCCCAGACCCAACTACCCTCCAATCCAACTGAGTTGTTACCTGACTTCTCCCTGACCCAACTACCCCCAGACTATCCGCACCCTGACCAGACTAGCCCCGAACAGGGCCAACTACCTCTGGTCCAGCTGACCCTGACCCAACTGCACCCCAATTTTTTAGTTTTTAAAAATTCATTCCCAGGATGTTGGCATCACATTTATTGCCCATCTGCCCTTGTTCAGAGGGCTGTGGGCCTGGAGTCACATGGAGGCCAGACCAGCAGATTTCTTTCCCTAAAGGGTATTAGTGAGCCAGATGGGTTTTTACGATAATCAGCAATGGGTTTTATGGTCACCATCAGATTTTTAATTCCAGGTTTTTATTGAATTTAAATTTCACCATCTGCCATGGTGGGATTTGAATCTGGATCCCCAGAGGATTACCCTGGGTCTTTGGATTACTAGTCCAGTGACAATACTACTACGCCACTTCCTTCCCCTAGTCGATGAAGTTTGCAGACCCATCAGGAAAGGACCTCTACCTCCTCAGGGATGTATTTAGTCCTCCTCCTTTTGCCTTTGGCCTCTGCTCCCATACCAGCCACAACTTAATTTGGCCCCGTGGCTGCTCCCACTCCTACTCCCAAGCCTGTTTCTACATCAGCCCTGCGGGAGTGCAGCAGGACCAATTCCCTCCCCCTTTCCCACCTATGAGTACTGAATTCTGGAAAAGGACCAAGCATCTCTTTCCTCCACGCCAGGCTCTCCGCTAGTGACCACCGCTTCTCCACACAACCATCTGGTACAGGATAGAGGCCAGTGACTGACAGGAAATCATCCTCATTCCAAACACTCTAAATAGCTCAGAAACGGATTTACTGTCAAAATAATATAATTTTTCCAGAGTCATGTGTGGAGATTTTGAGGTCAGCATTAATTACACCAACTGTCCATAATTATCCATAAAGATTTGCGGCAGTTTCCTTTTTTAGAAAGGCCTGGCTGAGGGGACAGTCAGTCTGTCTAAACTTGTGACATTTCCCCTCCTTCTTCTGTTGTTGAGGAGCAGCTGTTCCTCTCAGAATGGGTTAATTATTTGGCTTTAATCCAGTTGACTGACGAATGCAATTCACTCAGTACTTCCTATAAAACACACCAATAGACACCTGAGGGAAGGCATCCTGTGTGTATCAGAGCCATACCTGCCATAGGAACACGGGAATAGGAGAAGGCCATTCAGCCCCATGAACCTGTTCTGCCAGGAGGAGGCCATTCAGCCCCTTGAACCTGTTCTGCCAGGAGGAGGCCATTCAGTCCCATGAACCTGTAACATCATTTTAAAAGGAGGGGACCATTTACTCCTATGAACCTGTTCTGCCAGGAGGAGGCCATTCAGCCCCTTGAACCTGTTCTGCCATTCGAATAGATTATGGGTTTTCAGTACCTCAACTCTGTTCACCCACCTTTGCTCCATGTGCCTTGATGCATGTACCTCTTAATCTATCAACCTCAATCTCAAAAAGTCCACTTGACCCTTAAAAACTGTCAGCATTTTTGGGGACAGGTTTCCAGATTTCAGTTCCACTTTGGGCAGAATTTTATGCCTCGCGGGCGGGTGCACGCCCGACCCGATCAGGCGTAAACTAGCGCGAGCAGACATCAGGTGAGCGTCCTGACATCACCCCGCACGCGCCCAATCTTCAGGTCGGTGAGCACATGTGGGTCTTGGAGCCGTGCTCACTATCGATTAAGAGGCCACTGAAGGCCATTAAAAACCCAACGGAGCCCGTGCGATTTCACACTCGTCGCACGGGCAAATCGAGCGGGCGGGCAGCCCACATCTAGCAAAACCTCATCCAAGGGCAAGATAAAAAGGGTCGGCAGCATTGCCAGTGTGAGCAGTGAGGAGTTTAGGAGACAGTTGGCTGCTGGTTGCTTATTTGAACCTGACAGTTACACCTCTATTCTGAGCTTCAGTCTTAGCATTTCCAGGCTTCATTTCAGGACTCGTTGGTGTCTCCAAGATCCCCAGAGGATTTTGACCATGTGGATCCTTCCAGGCACCTGACAGCCTTCTGTAACCCTGGTGGTGGGGATTGTGGTCTTCACTGGAGGCACCTTCTCTGAGGGGGAAGAGAGGGGCATTAAAGGAGAGGAGGCCAGGTGTCCCAATGCAGCTTCCATGGGATGGACCTGTGGGAGGCCAGGCGCAGGCACAGGGGGTTCAGGGCCAACAGGAAGTCCAAGGCGGGAGGAGCCACAGAAGACGCCACTATCCTTCTGCCAGGGTTTACAGGCTGCGATGCAGCTGCCTCAATATGTCCGAGATGCAATGCTGAAGGAGGCTCTGCCTCTCGAGACCGTGATCTCCATTTGTCAGATGATCGGGCCTGAGATCAGTTCCGATTGTGTGGGTGGACAGCCCATGTCAGTGGCTCTGAAGGTCACAGTGTCACTCAACCTCTTTGCCTCCGGCTCTTTCCAGGGGTCAGTGGGGGATCTGTGTGGAGTCTCCCAATCAGCTGTCCACATTTGCGTCAAGCTGGTGACGGAAGATCTGTTCAGCCGGGTACTGACCTTTATTCTTTACCATACGGACGAGGCCAGCCAGGCTGAGCGAGCCAGAGGCTTTGCAATGATCTCTGGGTTCCCCCATGTCTAGGGTGCATTGACTGTACACATGTGGCCATCAAGGCACCAGCGGGTCAGCCGGGTGCCTTTGTCAACAGGAAGGGATTCCACTCCATGAATGTGCAGATAGTGTGTAATCACAAAATGCAGATTTTGCAAGTCTGTGCAAGGCACCCTAACAGCTCCCATGACACATACATCCTGAGTACCGAGGCTCTTCAGTGCTCCAGCCTGAATGGATGGATGGCTGCTGGGTGACAAGAGCTACCCATTGAAAAGGTGACTTATGACGCCTCTCTGCCATCCAAGAACAGAAGCAGGGCAGCATTATAATAGGAGTCATGCCTCCACAAGGGCGGTGATAGAGAGGACCATAGGTCTTCTGAAGATGCACTTCTGATGCCTGGACCGTTCAGGGGGAGCACTACAATATGCCCCAGAGTGCGTATCACTGATAGTGGTTGCATGCTGCGCTCTCCACAATCTGGCACTGGCAAGGGGGTCCCACTGGAGGAAGAGGATCTTGACCCAGCTCCACAGGCCACAGAGAATGAATCCAGTAGTGAGTTAGAAGAGAGAGGAGAATACTGAGGGCGTGGAGGCCAACCTTTGTATACTTCAGGGAGGCAGGGGCATCAGGGACGCTTTGATCCAAAGCACCTTCAGCTAGGCTTCCAAAGATCTGCTTCCACCTCATGCCAGGGCTGCCGCCTCCATCCCGGATGTTTGAAATGATCCTTTCATTTGAACCCAAAGTCCACTCAGTGCCTGTGCAATAAAGTTTCAGGCCACCCACGTCCAGTGTTAGATACTGACGTACCCTGCACCAAAAAAATAAAAAGGTGAAGCATACTCAGGCCATTACGACAAAAACAAAATTTTTGTCATTTGGACAATCCAAAAAAATTAACATAACCTTCTAAGATCTTCATTCCCAGACCAGTAAACGTAAACAAAACATTACACAACAGCAGACAGCAGATCACCCATGAACAGTTCCTCTAGTGCTCATGGTGCCTTAAACTCACATTCCCGAGTGCTGCGTCTTGGTACCCTCCACCCCCCCACCCACCCCCCTCCAGTTTGCTGGCAGCCTGCTGATTCTGGTGTCCTGTTGGCCTTGATGACCTTGGCGGTCATTCTCTGGCCTATGGAGCCTTTGCTGGCCCCGTCTGGGAGGGAGTGGCCAGTGCCACGACTGGCATCTCCCCAGTCATCGCAGCGTCATCGGATTCCACGGTCACTGGCAGAGGGGCGGAGGATCTGGTGCCATCATCCAGAGCGCCCTGACAGGAGCCTGCAGAGACAAAAAGCAGCCCGTGCACCAATGTGAGGTCGCTCTGGACCTCCCTGCTCACCATTGATGGACGGGCACCTAGCTGGGATACTGGATGTCTCATCCACCACCCACACTGGCACTGACCACCCGAGGTCATTGCCTGTGTGAGGGCTTGCAGGTCCAAGCGCAACCCCAGGAACCCCTGATTCTGTCCCTGGAGCTGCCTCTCCATGAGAGTCGCCACTCTCTCCATGGAAGAGGCAGTGCGCTCGGCCATGAGGGTCAACGCAGTGCTCATGCTCCGCATGGACTCCTCAGATACCATGGCACGCATACCCTCGTAGATCTCCGCCAGATCCTCCTGCACATCCCACTGGACATCCAGCATCTGCTGCCTAATGGACGATTCCAGAGTTTCATCATCAGCCTTCGACTGAGCATCATCCTGGTCTCCAGCAGTCCTCCGACTGCCGGCGCCATGGGCACTCTCTGCCTCTGCCTGCTCCTCAATCGAGTGTGAAGTGCCCTCACCGCTGTGCTCCCACAGTCTAGCCAAAGATCTAATGCCCACCAAGGTGTTGGTATCTGCGCTGGTGCCTGGTTCACAGAGCGGGTGTGACACAGGTGCATGTGGGGCCTAGTGGTCCTCTGGTGTCAGGGGTGGATCATCGGGGTCCTACGATTGAGCACGTGTTGGTGAATCTGAGGGAGAACAACAACATGTCATTAGTTACAGTCAGCACACTGTCACTCTGTAAGCCAGGCATCTTGGTGAGACAATGGAAATCTGCATCATGGTGCCATCATCTTTCAATGATCAATGGGGAATCCAGTTTTGAGGCTCCCATCAATGATGAGACTACACAAGGATGTTTGCACCATCCGAAACTCTCACCTCTGTGCACTGCAGTCTTAACTTCGCCTGACACCCCAGCCTCTCCACGGCCAGCTGACTATGGTACGTGGTGCCTCTCCAGCTCCAAGGCATCCTGCTCGAATCTGGTCAGGATTAGGGGGCTTGGGGGCCTCCACCAGTCCGCGAACTTTCAATATTGTTATGGGTTGTCTCCTCCTGAAAGAACAGAGGAGCTTTGATTAGTCCCCTCTCTACCTGCAGCGCCATTGCAGCCTGGCCAACCCCACCATAGAAGCATCTTGCAGGGCAGATCTGAGCAGCAAGGCGGTCAGTCCAAGCAGCCAGGGCTCACCCCCTTGGCCAGCTCCTGCGTCATTGACAGTTGGCACTCAGACTCTAGCACCCGTGAGGTACACGGGGGGATGGCCAGACCTTAACACTTCAACACACTGATCTACACCAACACGGTATTCACCCTTGCTGAGAGCAGCAGGCCATTAACCCTTTTGCGGCACTGCACCCATGTGCGCCGCACAACGTCGTGGCTGCTGACCAGCACTACCACCTCCTCCCAAGCTCTTTTTGTCAGGTGTGGTGCCCTCCTCCTTCCACCTCTGAGGACAAGGTTGTCCCTCCTGGCAGCCACCTCCTCCAGGAGGACCGTGAGGCACTTGTCCGAAAACCAGGGTGGGGGGAGGGTCGAGGGCCCACCCAACCTGCCCTCCCGCTTGACGTCTCAAGCTGCACTTGAGGCCCTTGGTATTTGGAATGCTGCAAATATATTCTTCCCTGGCCGCTTCAAGGGTCTGCCTGCGCCGTTTTTAAACCATTGGACCCGGCGGCCAACAGGTCCCCGCCCCCACCCAGCCAGTGGGAGGACGTGTTTCACGTAGGGCGGGCCTTAATTGGCCAACCAGCATGAAATCACGGTCGGGTGCTAATCGTGGGCGGTGGCCCATTTCCCAACCGGTCTCAGGCCTGCCCATCGCGCACGCACCAAGGATAAAATTTGTGTGAAAAAATGCTTCCTGGTCTAGCTCGATCTTTTAGATTATGTCCTCTTGTTCTCGATTCCAACTCCAGGGGAAATAGTTTCTCTCAATCTACCCCATCCACTCCTTTCACCAGAGGGGGGTGATGTTGTCGTGGTATTGTCGCTGGACTAGTAATCCAGTGAGATAAAGGCAAAATACTGCGGATGCTGGAAATCTGAAACAAAAACAAAAACAAAAAGTGCTGGAAAAACTCAGCAGGTCTGACAGCATCTGTGGAGAGAAACACAGAGTTAATGTTTCTAGTCCATATGACTTCTTCAGAGCTAAAGTGAAGTAGAAATGTGGTGAAATTTATACTGTTTAAGAGGGGTGGAGCTGGGTAGAAGGCCAGCGATAGGTGGAGGCAAAGGAGAGATTGGAAAAGATGTCATAAACAAAAGGTCAAAGGGGTGTTAATAGTGGTGGTACTGGCTAAAGGAGGTGCTAATGCTGACATTAAGGGTAGAAAGCAGAATGTGATAATGGCTGGACAAGGGTAAACACTCTGGAAAGGACAACATGAGCAAGTGACAGATGGCCCTAGTGGGGATGGGTAGGGGGAGGGGACGGTGGTGGGAAATAAAAAATCAAAACTGTTAAAAGCTGGGAATAAAACAATGAATAAAAATGGAAATCAATTTTTAAAAATAATAATAATAAAAATAAGTGGGAAAAAATAAATAAAAATTTAAAAATAAAAATGAATATTGAAAATAGGGGATCAAAATGGGGTGAGGATGGAGGAGAGAGTTCATGATCTGATGTTGTTGAACTCAATGTTAAGTCCAGAAGGCTGTAAAGTACCTAGTCGGGAGATGAGGTGCTCTTCCTCCAGTTTGCATTGAGCTTCTCTGGAACCATTGCAGCAGGCCAAGGATGGACATGTGGGCTTGAGAGCAGGGTGGTGTGTTGAAATGACAAGCGACAGGAAGCCCAGGATCATGCTTGCGGACAGACCGAAGGTGTTCCACAAAGCAGTCACCCAGTCTGCGTTTGGTAGAGGAGACCGCATTGGGAGCGGCGAATGCAGTAGACCAAATTGAGGGAAGTGCAAGTGAAGTGCTGCTTCACCTGAAAGGAGTGTTTGGGCCCTTGGACAGTGACGAGGGGGGGGAGGTAAAGGGGCAGGTGTTGCACCTTCTGCGATTGCATGGGAAGATGCTGTGGGAGGGGGTTGAGGTGTTGGGGGTGATGGAGGAGTGGACCAGGGTGTCCCGGAGGGAACAGTCCCTTTGAAATGCTGACGGGGGAGGGGTGAAAGGAAGATGTGTTTGGTGGTGGCATCATGCTGGAGTTTGCGGAAATGGCAGAGGATGATCCTTTGAACGGGGAGGATAAGGGGGTTCCTATCATGGTTCTGGGAGGGAGAGGAAGGTGTGAGGGCAGAGATGTGGGAGATGGGTCGGACACGGCTGAGGGCCCTGTCAACCACCGTAGCCTGAGGGCTGTCCACTTCTTCCTTGAACAGAGGCCCGAACAATCCCCATCCACCACCACTCTCTTCCGTCTGGTTGAGCTTGTTCTCTTACTGAAGAATTTCTCCTTAAACTTGTCTCATTCCTCCAAATAAAAGGTGCGGCTATGGGGACCCGCATGGGCCCCAGTTATGCCTGTCTCTTTATGGGGTATGTGGAACATTCCTTGTTCCAGTCCTACTCAGGCCGCCTCCCACAACTCTTTTTTCGGTACATCGATGACTGTTTTGGTGCCTCTTCATGCTCTCGTTTGGACCTGGAAAAATTTATCAATTTTGCTTCAAATTTCCACCCCTCCATCACTTTCACATGGTCCATCACCATCCCTTCCTTGACCTCTCTGTCTCAATTTCTGGTGATAAACTGCCCACCAATATTCATTACAAGCCCACTGACTCCCACAGCTACCTCAACTACAGCTCCTCACACCCTCCTTCACGTAAGGACTCCATCCCATTCTCTCAGTTCCTTCGCCTCCATCACGTCTGTTCCAATGATGCCAATTTCCAAAACGGTGCTTCTGACATGTCTTCCTTCTTCCTTAACTGAGGTTTCCCACCCACGGTGGTTGACAGGGCCCTCAACCGTGTTCAGCCCATCTCCCTCACCCCCGCCCACATACATTCCTCTCCCTCCCAGATTCATGATAGGGTCTCCCCTGTTCTCACTTTTCACCCCACCAGCCTCCGCATTCAAAGGCTATTTCTGCCAACTCCAGCATGATGCCACCACCAAACACATCTTCCCCTCACCACCCCTCCCAACCCCCGTCGGCATTCCGTACAGATCGTTCCCTTCAGGACACCCTGGTCCACTCCTCCATCACCCCAAACACCTCAACCCCCTCCCATGGCACCTTCCCATGCAACCGCAGAAGGTGCAACACCTACCCCTTTACTTCCCCCCTCCTCAACATCCAAGGGCCCAAACACTCCTTTCAAGTGAAGCAGCATTTCACTTTCACTTCCCTCAATTTGGTCTACTGAATTTGCTGCTCCCAATCTCCTCTACATTGGAGAGACCAAACACACACTGGGTGAACGTTTTGTGGAACACCTTCGGTCTGTCCGCAAGCATTACCCAGACCTTCCTGTCGCTTGCCATTTCAACACTCCACCCTACTCTCATGCCCACATGTTCGTCCTTGGCCTGCTGCAATGTTCCAGTGAAGCTCAACGCAAACTGGAGGAACAGCACCTCATCTTCCGACTAGGCACTTTACAGCCTTCTGGACTGAATATTGAGTTCAACAACTTCAGACCATGAACTCTCTCCCCCTTTTTGATCCCCAATTTCAATATTCATTTTTAATGTTTATTTATTTTTTTCCACTTATTTTTATTTTATTTTTTAAAAAAAATTGATTTCCAATTGTATTCATTGTTTTATTCCCAGCTTTTAGCCTGGTTTTGATTCTTTATTTCCCACCACCATCCCCTCCCCCTACCCATCCCCACTAGGGTCATCTGTCACTTGCTCATGTTGTCCTTTCCAGAGTGCTTACCCTTGTCCGGCTATTATCACATTCTGCTTTCTACCCTTAATGTCAGCATTAACACCTCCTTTAGCTAATACCACCACTATTAACACCCCTTTGACCTTTTGTTTATGACATCTTTTCCAATCTCTCCTTTGCCTCCACCTATCACTGGCCTTCTACCCAGCTTCACCTGCTCCATCCCCCTTAAACAGTATAAATTTCACCACATTTCTCCTTCCCTTTAGCTCTGAAGAAGAGTCATACAGACTCGAAACGCTAACTTCTGTCTTTCTCGCCACAGATGCTGTCAGACCTGCTGAGTTTTTCCAGCATTTTTTGTTTTTGTTTCAGGTAATCCAGTATTGTTGGATGGTGGAATTTGAATTTAATTTTTAAAAAACTGGAACTAAAAGTCTGATGATGACCGTGAAACCATTGTCAATTGTTGTAAAAACCCAACTGGTCCACTAATGCCCTTTAGGGAAGGAAATCTGCCATCCTTACCTGGTCTGACCTATATGTGACTCCAGACCCACAGCAATGTGGTTGACTCTTAAATGCCCTCTGAACAAGGGAAGTTAGGGGTGGGCAATAAATGCTGGCCTAGCCAGCAATGCCCACATCCCATGAATGAATAAAAAGAAACACCTCAATGAGATTTCCCCCTTTCTATACTCAAGAGAACACAGGCCATGTTTATGTTACCTGTCTTCATAATTTAAACCCATTCTCATATGGGTAGTGGAGGATAGTGTCTCTGCCTGGGCCAGAAGCTCTGGGTTTTCGAATTGCACATCAAGACATGATGGCCAAGGAAGGTGCGTTCATAACATGGCCATAACAGGCTGAGCATCAACCTGCAAATCCTTCCAACATACACCAATGGTGAGTGGTAAGGGCAGAAGAGATTCCTGGTCAGCCAACGTGATGGAAAGAATGTTGGAGTCACTATCCATAGCTCCAAACTACAACACAAATGTAAAAAGTGCATGTTGTCACAGCAACTCAGACTCCCTGAGTGAACTGTAACACACCATCACCATCATTCTAGCACACTGGGTCCATTACCCATTTCACTGATCTCAGCCTGGATAGCTAATGAAGTCCTGCACTTGTCCTCAACTGCCTGAGTTAAGAGAGTGAAAAATCAGCTCCTGATTGATATCTAGCAACTTTTATTGCTCTGTGTGTTGGGCTGGGTTGGTTGTGGTGCTTCGATAAAGCAAACAGCCTGCTGAGAAACCAACCATATGTGTATTGGACACACAAGTACTGGAGGATAGGGTGGGCCTGAAGAGGATAACGTGAGCCTGTGGAGGATAATGTGAGCCTGTGGAGGATAGTGTGGGCCTGTGGAGGATAGCGTGAGCCTGTGGAGGATAGCGTGAGCCTGTGGAGGATAATGTGGGCCTGTGGAGGATAACGTGAGCCTGTGGAGGATAGCGTGGGCCTGTAGAGGATAGCGTGAGCCTGTGGAGGATAACGTGGGCCTGTGGAGGATAACATGGGCCTGTGGAGGATAGCGTGGGCCTATGGAGGATAACGTGGGCCTGTGGAGGATAACGTGGGCCTGTGGAGGATAGCGTGAGCCTATGGAGGATAGTGTGGGCCTTTGGAGGATAGTGTGGGCCTGTGGAAAATAGCTTGGGCCTGTGGAAAATAGCGTGGGCCTGTGGAGGATAACGTAGGCCTGTGGAGGATAATGTGGGCCTGTGGAGGATAGTGTGGGCCAGTGACAGATAGTGTGGGCCTGTGGAGGATAGCGTGGGCCTGTAGAGGATAATGTGAGCCTGTGGAGGATAACTTGGGCCTGTGGAGGATAGCGTGGGCCTGTGGAGGATAACGTGAGCCTGTGGAGGATAACGTGGGCCTGTGGAGGATAGCGTGGGCCTATGGAGGATAACGTGGGCCTGTGGAGGATAACGTGGGCCTGTGGAGGATAGTGTGGGCCTGTGGAAAATAGCTTGGGCCTGTGGAAAATAGCATGGGCATGTGGAGGATAACGTGGGCCTGTGGAGGATAATGTGGGCCTGTGGAGGATAGTGTGGGCCTGTGACAGATAGTGTGGGCCTGTGGAGGATAGCGTGGGCCTGTAGAGGATAATGTGAGCCTGTGGAGGATAACTTGGGCCTGTGGAGGATAGCGTGGGCCTGTGGAGGGTAGCGTGAGCCTGTGGAGGATAACGTGGGCCTGTGGAGGATAACGTGGGTCTGTGGAGGATAACGTGAGCTTGTGGAGGATAACGTGGGCCTGTGGAGGATAACGTGGGCCTGTGGAGGATAGCGTGAGCCTGTGGAGGATAACGTGAGCCTATAGAGGATAGCGTGGGCCTGTGGAGGATAGCGTGAGTCTGTGAAGGATAATGTGGGCCTGTGGAGGATAGTGTGGGCCTGTGACAGATAGTGGGGGCCTGTGGAGGATAGTGTGGGCCTGTAAAGGATAGTGTGGGCCTGTGACAGATAGTGTGGGCCTGTGGAGGATAGTGTGGACGTGTGGAGGATAGTGTGGACGTGTGGAGGATAGTGTGGGGCTGTGGAGGAGAGTGTGGGCCTGTGGAGGATAATGTGGGCCTGTGGATGATAGTGTCAGCCTGTGGAGGATACTGTGAGCCTGTGACAGTTGGTGTGAGTCTGTGACAGATAGTGTGGGCCTGTGGAGGAGAGTGTGGGCCTGTGGAGGAGATTATGGGCCTGTGGAGGATAGTGTGGGCCTGTGGAGGATAGTGTGGGCCTGTGGAGAATAGTGTAGGCCTGTGTAGCTGTAACCCCTCCCTTCAGGAGTCAATCTCTTTGGAAGACCAGGAGGAAATTCATTAAAAAAGAGGACAAAAAAAAACTTCAGGGCAAGCAAAATGTCAGGACACTGCTGACAAACATGGACACCCAGAGTGTTATAACTTGCTGCACTTTCACTGTGTAAAGGCGGAATCTGGAGTTAGTCTTTCCTTAACATAGGTTTATTCACAAATACAGGCACAGGCTCCTTTTTCCTTTTCCTTGCCCTACCACCCCCACCCCCACCCCCACCCCCACCCCCACCCCCCACCCCCCAAACTGGAAACCTGTTCTCATATATACTTAAGAATAATGCCCTAACCTTTCCCCAATTAGCAACAGCGGCTCTCACTTACAACTGGAGCATGCACTTCATTATGACAGGATTGCAACATTAACACAGAGCTCCTCTACCTGCAGAAAATAGGAGGATTTACATTTACAGGGGCAGACTTTTATGTCCCGCGGGCGTGCGCCTGACCCAGTTGGGTGTAAAATCGCGCAAGAAGATGTCGGGTGAGCATCCCGATATCATCGTGCACTTGCGCGATATTTTGCTCAGCAGGCGTGCACAAAAGTTGGAAGCGCGCCCGCCGACAATTAACAGGGCAATTAAGGTCATTAATGGCAGAATTGACTCCAATTTTTCTTTGCCTGTCCACCCTTATGGACGGCCAGGTGGCCTTTGCATTTTTCATCAAACCTCGTCCAAGGGTGGGATAAAATTTCTGTGATGAATTGAAATAAAAATTAAATTTCTGTGGACAGCATTTTTATCAGCTCTATTTTCAGGTGAATGATTGTGATGCATGGACACTCTTTTTCAGCTTTTTAAACCTTTATTTGAGCATTTTCAGGTCTGCAGCTCCCTGAGGCAGTTGTCCGCCTTCAGGGGGATTCCTCACAGCGCTCAACCGCGCCCGCAGAAACATCATCGCCCTCCCTCTTCCCACCCCCACCCCAGCAGCACTGAGCATCTCAGCGCACATTTCACGCTGGCTGGGCATTAATTGGGCAGCCAGCTGAAATCGCGATCGGAAGGCCAATTGAGGTCGGCGGTCCGTTTCCTAACTGCTCCCGGGCCCATCGATCGGGCCATATAGCGCCTTTCATTACCTCGGCATGTCCAAAATGCTTTACATGATGAAGTAGTTTTGAAGTGTGGGCTCTCTTCACAAGATATTAAGGTGGGTGTGTGGGTGGAGGAGATGAGGGCATGGGTGATTAAGTGCATTCATTATGTAATCAATATCTTCAATACCGGAATAGCATGTGATTAATTCATTCACAAAAGCTCAATAAAAGATGGACATGGTTATCTGAAAGTAGATTTAGCACGACACTTAGAGGAGACAATGCATGGTGCAAGCAAAGCCCTCGTCCACTCAGTGCCTGCTGCAGCTCCAGCCCACACACTGACCTGATTGCAGTGCACAAGTGTAACTGGAGAAGGAAATTCATGGGGAAGAGGCACTGCCGTGTGGGATTGACAATATAATCGAGCTGTTAATTTAGTCAGCAGAGGATCTGGCAAAAGGCCAGCATTGGCCTGTAGCTGGTTTATGCCCTAGGGAGGCTAAAGAGGGCTGCAGACCCCGGGATTGGAGTGGAGGCTAAATAAACCAGGTGGGAAGTGAGGAACTCATGAGGGTCTGTGGGATCTTGGAAAGAGTGGGGACGTGTGGGAACCAGGAGTGGACCAAACAATGAGAGAAGAAGAGACCACGGACAGACCCTTCATCCTCAAAACTAAAAGACAGTGTTCCTGTAAGAGAATCAGACATCTCTCACCAATTTAACAGCATGTTTGAAGAGATTGCAAATCATGACTTTCCTTTTTAATTGTACCCACATCCTTTATTCCACTTCAATGGGAAAGGATTTTTATCAAGAGATTTCTGTTTAATCAGTGGTCCTGGGACACAGTTGGGCTATTTCTTTTCGCCCTCAATTCCCATTTTGTGTTTTGTTAGTTTTAAACAGTGGAGCTAAACCCTTCAGCGTGTGTGAGCTGGATGGTAATGAGGATTTGTGTCAGTGACACAGCATTACTCACCAGGCAAGCACTTGAATGGATTAGCAGTGCCCTGTTTGTGTTGTCAGGATTTGACTCTCTTTTCTAAAACAGTTATCTTGCTGGTACACGGTAAATCTAGTGGCTGCCTCATTTGCTGGAATCACTCAACTTACAATGGAGATCTCTAGCCGTAGGCTTCCAAAATTTATTGGATATTTAGGAATGTAGGATCAGGAAGCCATTCGGCGCTTTCCTTTTATTCAATTAGGTCATGGTTAATCTGTACCTCAACTCTTCGTTTGTTGGTGTCATCTTCTTCCCAGTAGATGGAGTGCCCTGGATCTCCACTTCTGCTGCCCTTACACGTTCCACATAAATCAACTGCCTCCAGTTCATTATATCCGTCATCCATTTTCTCCTCTGCTTCCTGCTCCTATGCTCTCCATCGATCTTCCCTCGCACAAACTGTCCCTGTCTACCATCAGCTCTAATGCTGTGACCAAAATATTGTATGTTTCTTTAACGCGATGCACTAATTTCCTCTTTTTGCCAGCCATTTCCGGCACAAACCCTTTAGACTTGTCTGTGTAGGATATGAGGAACATCCTCCTCTACGTCAGCATCTTGAATGCATTCAGCTTCTCAGTTGTCTCTTTATTTGCTGCCAACCCTATTTACCCTGTGTTGCTTCCATTTTTTTTGAGGCTCAGTGGTGGAGAGGGGAGGAGAAATAAAAACACTGCAAAGTCTTGTGACAGTGAGGGGTGGAGGGGAACTGCGCCCCTGTATCCTCACAGCGATCAAGGTCAAAAGGGTAAGTTAGAAAAAAGATGGTTTTAAGGAGATGGGAAAGGAATTGGGAAAAATAAACTGGAAATAGTTACTGAACATAGGAGCATAGGAGCAGGAGGAGGCCATTTGGTCCTTCGAACCTGCTCTGCCATTCAATAAGATCGTGGCTGATCTGGTTGTGGTCTCAGCTCCATTTTCCTGACAAACAAAGGGATAGAAAATCTTTGGGAAACATTTAAGACGGTATTAAAAGAGCCCAGGAGAAGAAATATGTTCCACTAAGACGAAAGAAACCTAGCTAAATAAAGAAATAAGAACAAAATTGAAACTAAAAGGCATAGGCTAGTCACGTAGACATCAATGGAGAGGTGAGAAATGGAATAAATTAGGAAAGAAGCAAAAAAAATTAGGGAGGCAAAGAGAAACAATGTGATTAAATTATCAAGGAATATAAAAATAAATAATAAAGCATTCTACTAATAAATAACAAAGGAAAAATCAGGATAGTAATGGGGTCACAAAGGCATACATATGATAAATTGACAGTTACGACAAAATGGCCTAAATGTTAAATAATCACAATGCCTCGGTATTTACCAGGTAGGCTATTATGGTGGATGAGAGATTAGGACAAGAGATCAAAAAAGATATAAAGACATTTAAGATAGAAGAAGGAGAAATAATTGATAAACTAATTAAACTTAGAGAGGATGAAACCTCTAGTAAAGATGGATTGCAACCAGCATCTTCAATGAAGTTCGTGAAAAGATAGCGGAGGTGCTGTGACAGTTTTATAAAAATACATTCAAAAATGGGACAGTGCCAGAGGACTGGTGGACAATGAATGTTGTCCCTATATTTAAAAAGGAGATTGAACAGCAGACTATAGACCAGGTAGCTTAATGTCGGTGATACCCCTCCCGCGATTTTAAACTATTGCCCCATTTCCCACCTCCCTTTCCTCTTCACGGTTTCTGGAAGTGTTCTCAGATTTCTGCCCATCTTTCCCAGAAATCCACGTTTGAAGCCCCCCCACCCCCCCAATCAGGTTTCCACCCAGCCATGTCACTGAAAATGCACTTGTCAAAGAGCCATCCAATGTGACAGTGGCGAAAGTAACTTTCCCTCCTCGTCCTTCTTGACCTGTCTGCAGCTAAACCTTTAAAAGATACTGAAGGATTGCAGTTACTTCTGGGCACCAGACTTTAGTGAGGATGTCAGTGCCTTAGAAAAGGTGTAAGAGGATCTTACTAGATTGGTACTAGGGATGAATTACTTCAGTTTGTTGAGAGAGCGGGTAAACAGGATAAATAAAGAGAAACGATTTCTGGTTGGAGAAAGATTAGCAACTGGAGGACACAGATTTGAGATTATAGGCAAAAGAGCCAGAGACAACATGAGGACAGTATATACCGAGCAGGTTGTTCTGATCTGAAATGCACGGCTTGTAAAGGCGGTGGAAGAAGGTTCAATAGCAAGATCCAAAAGGAAATGGGATAAATGTTTGAAGGGGAAATGTTTGCAGGTAGATGGGCGTGGGACTGATCAGATAGCTCTTCCCAAGAAACATGATTGCCTGAAGGGCCTTGTTCTGTGATCTGTTATTTTATGATTCTCTGTGTACCCCACATTTAGGAACACTGCAGACTTCAGCACATCCCAAGTGCACAGGGCTAGCCTTGTCCTGCAAGAACCAGCTTCTTGCTCATGTTCTCTCCCCTTCCTGGTAGGTGTGTTGAGCTAATTTCATCTTAGCTGATTTCTAATTTGGGCTATACAATTGGTTATCTGCAGGTATGGGACACTTGCTGATGGTGAGGGGGATGCGGTAGTGGGTGGGTCTGATGGGAGATATCAGTCACGACTGTTAATTATTCAGTTCTTCTGTGCAGACATAATATTAGAACGGTGTCACGCTTGACTGTGATGCCCTTTGTGAGCAAATAGCTACCAAAAACATCTCACTATCTTAATACGTTTGACATACTTGAAAGGGTCAAACAGCACCCAGCGACATTGTACTCCTTCAGGAGAGGAGGGGAGAAAATGTAGCTGAAAAATGCTATTTTGATTTGAAAAATGAATCCATGGCCTTTAAAAGGGTTAATAAATCAGCCAGTTTATATTCCAGTACAGTATCACCATCACCCCATTCCCAACTCCTGGTTAGAGCCGCTATACAGTTGGCACAAAAAACAATGTGGTGAATGGTCAGCTGCCAAGGGGCCAGCCCAACCCAAGAAGGTAGCTGTGAGATATACAAATGTCACATGCAGGTGATAGCGGCTACTTTGTTACGGTTGGGTTTGAGGTACATTGTTAGGTGCAGTGTAATATCTCTGCCTCAGCCCATCTGCTGCTGAAACCCTCATCCATCTTTTATCCTCTCTCGACTATGCCAGTGCTCTGCTGGCTGTCCTCCCATCTTCCACCTTTCACAAATTGCGACCGATCTAAAACACTGCTTTCCACCTTTAAGACGCTCCAGAAAGCCTACCTCTTTGACCAAGCTTTTGGTCATCTGTTCTAATGTCTCCTTATGTGGTTCAGTGTCAAATTATGTTTCATTGCATTCCAGTGAAACTCCTTACAGCTTCACCACATAAAAAAGACGATATAAGTGCAAGTTGTTGTTGTAAAGCCCTGTATCTAACTGTGCTGTACATGACCTAGCTGGGCAGAGAGAACTTTACTCTGCATTTAACCCATGTTGTATCATATGGCTGGATTGAGGTTTATCCTGGTTTTTTTCTGAATAGATTTATTTATAGGAAACTTAACACTATTTGATTTTACTTTAAAACCGTTTGACTCACAGAGAATTTAGCGAGAACATTACATTGTCAATGATCTGATACCAAGTCCATTGAAGTGGAAATACCAGTCAGCTATTGAAGCATCTTATTACCTTTCATAGTACCTGTTCAGGAGTGTTTAATGGGGACAGTGTAGAGGGAGCTTTACTCTGTATCTAACCCCATGCTGTACATGTTCTGGAGTGTTTAATGGGGACAGTGTAGAGGGAGCTTTACTCTGTATCAAATCTCATGCTGTTCCTGCCCTGGGTATGTTTTGATGGGGACAGTGTAGAAGGAGATTTACTCTGTATCTAACTCTGTGCTGTACCTGCCCTGGGAGTGTTGATGGGGACAGTGTAGAGGGTGCTTTACCCTGTGTTTAACCCCCTGCTGTACCTGCCCTAGGAGTGTTTGATGGGACAGTGTAGAGGGTGCTTTACCCTGTGTTTAACCCCCTGCTGTACCTGCCCTAGGAGTGTTTGATGGGACAGTGTAGAGGGAGCTTTACTCTGTATCTTACCCTGTGCTGTGCCTGTCCTGGGAGTGTTTGATGGCGATAGTGTAGAGGGAGTTTTACTCAGTACCTAACCCCATGCTGTACCTGTCCTTGGAATACTTGGTACCAACACTGAGCACAAAAGTGAACCATATTGTTCCCCAGTGCTGCATTCCTGTCTTTGACAGTAACAACAAAAAGAATATAAATGAAACATCCCAAGTCATTTCACAGGAGTGTTATAAAATAAAATCTGACACTTAGCCACATAAGGAGGTGTTGGAGAAGATGACTAAAAGCTTTCTCAAAGAGGTGGGTGGGTTTTAATGAGCTTCTTAAAGGAGGAAACTGTATCAACAAGAATTTGCATTTATACAGTGTGTTTAATAAAGCAAAATATCCTAAGACGCTTAACAAGAGCAATATCAATGAAAATATTTTTGATACTCAGCCACAGGAGATATCAGGACTGATGACTAAAAGCTTGGTCAACAAGGTAGGTTTTAAGGAGCATCTTAAAGGAGGAGAGTGGGGCAGACTAACAGAGAAGTACAGCGGCAGCAAAGCTTAGGGAGGGAATTCTAGAGCTTAGGGCCCTGGCAGCTGAAGACAGCAAAAATGGAACAATTAAAATCAGGGAGCCTCAAGATGCCGAAATTAGGTGAGTATAGATATCGTGGAGGATTGTCTGATTTGTGGAGATTTCCACTAAACTGCTGACCACCCAACTGCCTCTCCTGTTCCCCGCGTTAGCTGATATTGTTAATCTTCTCTTTCTTCAGGTGATGTCCCTCTCTCCTTTAAACCTGCCGTCATCACTCCTTCCTCAAAAATACAACCCTTGACCCCCTCCATCTTTGCAAATTACCATCCAGTCTCCACCCTCTCTTTCCTCTCCAAAGTCCTTGAATGTGTTGTCACCTCACAAATCCATGTCCATCTTTCCTGGAACTCCATCTCTGAATACCTCCAGTCAGGTTTCCACTCCTGTCACAATAATGAAATGGCTGTTATCAAAGTCACAAATTAAATCCAATATGACTATGACAGTGGTAAACTTTCTCTCCTCATCCTTCTCAATCTCACTGCAGCCTTTGACATGGTTAACCACACCATCCTCCTCTAATGCCTCTCCACTGTCGCCCAGCTACTTTCATATGGTTCCATTCTTATCTATCTAAACATAGCCAGAATATCACTTATAATGACTTCTCTTCCCACTCCCTCAATGTTACCTCTGCTGTTGCCCAAGGATCTATCCTTGGTGCCTCCTATTTCTCATCCACATGCTGCCCCTTGGTGCATTATCTGAAAGCACAGTGTTAGTTTTCACATGTATGCTGACGGCACCCGGCTCTATCTCACCACCATCTGTCTCGACTCCTACACTGTTGCTAAATTACAGACTGCTTATCCGACTTCCAATCTTGGATGATTTCCTTCAATTAAATATTGGGAAGACTGAAGCCATTGTTTTCAGTCCCCTCTCCAAACTCAGTTCTCTAACAACCGACTCCATCCTTTTCCCTGAAAATTGTCTAAACCAGACTAAACCTCAGCCAAAGTCAGACTAAACCAGACTGTTTGCAACCTTGGTGTCATAACTGACCCTGAGATTATCTTCCGACCGCATATTCGTGCCATCACTAAGATTGCCTATTTCCACCTTCATGACATCACCCACCTTTGCCCCGTCTCAGCTTGCCTGCTGCTGAAACCCTCATTTCTGCCTTCATTACCTCTGGACCTGACTATTCTAACACACTGCTGGCTAGACTCCCACATCCTACCCTCTATAAACTTGAGGTCATCCAGAATCCTGCTGGCCATATCTTAACCTGCACCAAGCCCTGTTCCCATATCATCCTTGTGCTCATTAACTTGCATTGGCTCTGGTCAAGAAACCTCTTGATTTTAAAAATTCCATCCTTATTTGCAAATTCCTTCCTTGCCTCGCTCTCCCCTATCTCGGTAATCTCCTCCAGCACCACAGCCCTCCAAGATACCTGTGCTCATCTAATTTTGCCCTCTTGAGCACCCCCGATTTTACTTGCTACGCCATTGGTGGCCATCCCTTCAGTTGTCTGGGCCCTAAGCTCTGGAATTCCCTCTCTACACCTCCCCGCCTCTCAACCTCATTTCCTTCCTTTAAGATGAACAAGCTTTTGGTCATTTGACCTAATATGACTCAGTGACTCATGTGACTCAGTGCCACATTTTGTTTCATAATATCTCTGTGGAGTGCCTTGGAATGTTTTATTATGTCAGAGGTGATTCATAAATGCAAGATCTTGTTGGGCAAGAAGAAGTGAGGGGAGTGGCAGAGGCAGCTGATTGGACGGTCTTAATCTTATTGACAAAGCCATCGGTGAGCTCCCCATGCTTGTTGGAGTTGAGGGCGGGGGAGATGCAGGGATTCTCTTTGCAATCCTGGGGGATCCTGGAATAGTGAGCAGCAACACTGGAAGCAGCGAATTAGGGCACACAGAGAGACTGATTTGATTTGTTAAGCCTAGACGATGAGTCACACTAAAGCTGAGTGAACACTGCCACAGGAACCATTCTTTTGATGGTGACCATCTGAAGATTGCAATTGACATGTTTAGTGAAGCATGAGGTCCTGTGTAAGAGTGTCTCACAGAGCAGCTGGGGGGCCTGCTCTGCTTCTCATTGTGATGGTAATGAAAGGAATGTTTGCTATAGTCCTTGAAAAGCTCCGTGACAGCCCCCGAAATGCGACACAAACAATAAGTTGCGTTTTATCTAAACTTTGTGAGCAGCTGACCCCTCCATTGGGTGCTTTCCTCTCTCCAAGGAACCGTTATAACACACAACTCAGGAAGAGACTCGTGTGCAAGGCCCCTGAACAGCCTCCTACTAAAGTGAACAGGTCTTTGCTCACTTGGAGGAAGCATTTAGGTCAGTGTCACATTGTGTAACAATACATGGATAGCAGCTGCCACTCTGCATATTTATCACAGACACAGGCATTGTTCAAATGCTAAGATCACATTGAAACATATCTCCATACAACGTAACTATAACAAACAATCAAATCATCAGAAGAACCTGTACGATATGCCATGGGCCTCTGAACAAACAATTGAAATTTACACCAGAAACAGACTGGGATAGTTACAATACAAAGTGCTAAGTTGACTCCACCCTCTTCAGTGTTAGCTGCTCTCCATTTCCATTTATTGATTATTTTCTTCATGCTGCTTTTTGGGTTCACCCCTTCCCCTGGCTGTCCCATACAGGGAGCCAGCCGGCTGTTTTCCCAGCTTCTCCATGCAGCACTCTGACTGTTAGAAGCCAGTTGCATTTCTCTTGTGCCTTTCATGCCCTCAGGATGCCGCAGTGCTTCGCAGCTTTAGTACTTACTGAAGTGCTCTTTTAAAAAGTAGCTTCCGTTGTAATGTCAGAAAGGCAGCAGTCAGTTTGTGCACAACAAGATCCTACAAATAGTTCTTGTTCTTCAAATAGTGCCGTGGGATCTTTATGTCCCTCACAAAGGGCGCACAGGACCTCAGCTCAACATCTCATCCAAAAAATGGCACCTCTGAATGTGCAGCACTCTCTCAGTACTGCACTGGAATGTCAGCCTAGATTTCTCAAGGAATATTCAGCAAGGGCCAATGTGCTTGGTGCCGGAGACCCCAAATTCTCCTCCTGATCGATATATGGAGGTGGTTAATCAAGAAATAGTGATTAGATGACATTGAGTTTGGGTTTTAATAATCTATCTAAAGAAAGGGTGAAACTGATTGTTATAGACTCGAGGTGTGCTGTTGTTCCTTAATGATTTCCTCCCTCCCTGAGATGAAATTCTCTGTCACTCCAGGGTCTTCCTCCTGGAATGGGAATCAGTACCAGGGATGTTTATCCACAAAGAGAACTGGGGCTTAAATAATCTTGAGCCGGGATTTGAATCGAGAGCCTATATAATGTACATCCAGCACTGAGTGGGAATCCAGCACTCCACCAGTACAGCTACTGGGCCACAGAATGGGAATTCACGATTCAACCAGTAGAGTTATTGGGACACTGAATGAGAATCCTGTACTCTACCATTAGAGCTACTGGATCCTCTACCATGGAATGGAACACTCTGATCCTATAGTGGCTATCCTTCGTAAATGGTGGAGCCAACTCTTCCGCCCAGTGACCCAGCCTGCTGCAAGGGAGTCCTACAGTGTGCTAGTCCTACTGTTGGACCTTTAGAAATTGAGTCCAACACTCTAGCACTGGAGCTGCCAGTCCCTCAGAATGCAAGTCGAAAGCCCTTCTGCCAGAGTTTCTTTGAATATGAGCACAGTTTTAGTATGAATAGTCTTGAAGGTTCTGGACTTCTTCAATTGACATTTAGCCCTGTAAAGGAAAGAAAATGAAAGAACTTTCGTTTTTAAAGCACGTTTCATGATATCCTTAAGAGCTTCAAAGTCAATGAAGTACTTTGAAATATTGTCATTGCTGTATTGCCGTGTTATCATGATATAGGCACCAATCACTCATTAGGGAATGGATAAACATATTGTGGGTTCAATTATTTATATTAGACACCTGAGTACATTTATCCATAGGTATAAAGCTTGAAAACATCAGCAGCAGAATTGTGCGTGTGTGCTCTGCTCAGAAACAAAAGTGAAACTGAAACTGGATCACATCTCACTTCCAGTGATGTCATGCAGCTATCCCATAAAGGCATAATGCAATATAATGGAGGGGAACACAGCAGTAAGATCTCACAATGATCCGATATCTGTTTCTTCGTGATGTTGGTTGAGGGATAAATATTGTTCAGGATATTTGGTGAACTCCCCTGCTCTTTTTCAAACAACTCTGAGATCTTCTACATTCACCTGAGAGGGCAGACAGTGCACCTATTTAATGTCTGATCTGAAAGACGGCACCTCCGACAGTGCAGCACTCCCTCAGTACTGCACTGCAGTGTCAGCCTTGGTTCCACGCTTGAGAATGGGGCCCAAATGAAAAGGCTTCTGATTCAAAGGAGAAGATGCTACAGGATGAACCAGGGTTACTGTGATTCATATATAGTAACTAAAAGAAATTTCTGTGGAGGAGATAAAAATATGACCGCGCTATTTCCAGAAATTCTCATCAAGTTCTGGAGCGTCAGCTTGGTTATGTGCTCAAGTCTGTGGCGTGAGATTTAAACTCACAGTTACCTGACCCAGAAGCAAGAGTACTGCCACTCAGGCAATGCTGACATTTGCAGTGCCCAATAGCCCCATCAGCCTGCACAGATATTGCAGCCTCTAAAAGCAATATATCCATCTCACGCTCTCTGTCCCTACCATATTGGATGGTCTCGATTCTCATCGTGTAATAAATAATTTGTCCATTCATTACTTCTCTTTGCCTCCTGCAGGTTGCAGGGAGGTTTACAATGATTGGTATGTACCCAGGCCCTATTTTACTAAAACTGGAAATGTTTGTGAAGACAGAGAATGTGTTGGCTGTGGCAGGTGGTGAAAGTACTGATGAGCCACAGTCAAACGGGACCCCCTCCCCCTTATCCCCTGTGGAGAGTCTGGCAGAAAGGATGTCAGTGGTCAAGAGAGTTAAATGTTAGTGTTTGGAGTTTATTAGTGGCCGATATGCTCCTTACAAACCTGGACATGTGGCACTGGGGCAGCCTTCAGACAATGTGAAGCAATGGCTCAGAGTGTAATGGAGGCTATCAGGATCTTCAAAGGTGTGAAGTACCCTCCCGTTGTTTTATTTCACTTTTTCTTTCCAGTCACACATGTTTTCATCTCTTTCAAGTATTGTTGAAAAGTCAGTTTAAATCTCATTAATTGTTCTTGCTAAAGGCTTTGCTTTCTTTTGTGGGTCCATTCCCTCCATCTCAAGCACCAGACAGCCCTGCCCTCATTAAAAGCCAAGCACAATAATAGTACCTTATAAAATGGGATATTTTATAGTATTTCTTTATTTTGGAGCCTTTTTTAGACTCTGTTCCTTGTATCAGTGATATACACAAAGAGGGTTGCTTTGTTACACTCAGTAAAGGTGGGATTTAGAAAGCACCTTTCAGGATCTTTGGATGTCCCAAAACACTTACTATGGATAGGGATTAGGGAGAACTGAAATCCCTGTGCCCTTCCCTTACTGTTCATAATCAGTGTGCCTTCTTGGAAAATACGTGTTTGTTTCTTAATCCCTGAGTGTATGGTCAATTTGAATAACCAGCAGCAAGTTTCTCATGAGTTTAAGTAAATAGTTTATTTATTTGTGTGTTCACCCCAAAAATCAAAGTCAACCACTCACACACACACACACACACACATACACACACACACATACACACACACATACATGCACACACAGAGTCGGGTAAAATACAATTAAAGAGAATTGGGTAGGACATGGCTTTACTGGGCATGACACACTTTACAGCCAATGATTTACTCTTTGAAGTATAGTCACTGTTGTAATGTAGGAAATGTAGCAGCCAACTTGTGCGTAGCAAGCTCCCACAAACAGAAATGAGATACTAGACAGATAATCAGATTTTAAGGTTTTTGGTCGAGAGATAAATATTGCCCAGGATACCAAAGGGAAATCCCCAGCTCTTCTTCCGATCAGTACTTTGGCATCTTTTATGTCCATGCCAGAAGGCAGATGAGTCCTAGGTCTAATGCTTTACCCAAGAGGCAGCATCTCCAACAGTACAGAATTCTGTCAGTGTTTCAGCTCAAGTGCCTAGAGCGGTATTGTGCTCATGGCCTCCTGACTCAGAGGTGATCGTACTATCCCTGAGCCAAGGTTGACATCTGCAGCATTCCATTCTGGAAAGCCAGATGGTGAAGGATAGAACTGGAGCCAATCTTTACACATATTTACATTTATTTACAGAGCTCCACATGACAAGTATATACCTCCTAATTCACCAATCACAGTTTTAGTCTGTCTACTTTTATAGAAACTCAAGTGAATCCCTATTAATGCCCACCACTTGAATACAGTAATAGTGGTCTTCCTAACGTGCAGGGTCCTCTTCTCATTTCTTCATGCCTCACGTTCATGTGCTTTCTTCTTTAGTTGCTCATAGGAACCTCCCATTTTCAATCTCAATGAGCAATATGCCTTTTCTTGTTGCCTCCCTCGGGTGTGCTTAAAGGAATCACAAGTCTTCTTCCCAAAGCCTGTAAGCAGCCATTGTCCCTCAAGGGTCTAACTCTTCTGCCATCACTGCCGAAAATGTGCTGCTTCTGCCATTGGCCTTGGCTCGTAACCCTGAGCATGGGGAACTTGCCTGGGCCTGGACGACTCACAAAAGGGCAGGAATGACCACTCCCTGACATTTCAAATGACCCTTCTACCCTGACCCATATACAATTAAGCACAATTAATATACAATTAACATGAAGTGCCTTGGCTGAATGCGGAGTTCAAACTTTCATGTTAATGTAGGAATATGGAAATAGGAGGAGACCATTCACTCCCTCGAGCCTCCTTCACCATTCAATTAGATGAATAACTGATGTGTATTTTAACTCCATTCACCCACCTTGGTTCCGCAATGCTTCATAACCTTGCCTTACAAAAAGCCATCAGCATTGCTGGCTGGGTCTGTGAGATAGGAATTATTCTGGATGTAGATCTTTCTCCAATAATATCTATTATTGCTCAAATAAGGACTGTTGCGAGGTGTTAGGTTTTTCTACTTGCAATGATATTTTTATTATCGTAAGACCAAGGGCTGCAAACAGATGGTGTGCACCTACCAGCAAATAAACTAGTGAAATATAACTGTGTTTCCATCGATAAACTGTACGCAATTCAGAACCCATCTGCTTTCACTTACCCCTACAACAGCTAAATTTGTCAGGAGCCTCGTGATGATCTCTTCTTCAGATTGGATGGTTTTGATTTTCATATCCAATCAAGGCTACTAATAACATATTTGGCCAATTGTCTTTCTTGCACCTAAATCTGTTGTGCCTGGAGACAGGACTGAGGCGTGACAGGGTTTACTGTCCTTTAAACTAAAGGAGGGTTGGAGAAGTTGTGGGAGGGTTGGAAAAGTTGTCTTAAACTGGCTAGTTTGATGATCTTTCGATGATGAATGTGGTTTTGCTTGGGGATTTTTTTTTTTGCTTAACCTAAAGGTGCCATAATCATTAATGCTTTTGAAGTGTTGGGTGTCTGTTATTTCATGCAGGGCCCATGCATTACTGGACCATCAATGCAATTTGAAATGTGCATTGCCAATAATCAACACTGCAATTTCATTAAATGATGCACCAGGACTGGAGATAGTGACCTGTATTCCTTTCCCAAATCTTCACTATTTAGCAAGTTGTTTTGTATATTTCATGGATTAGGTACAATTTACACGAGTATTTTTACTATTATTTTTAACTAGGCAAAGTTTTTCGAAAAGATGTAATTTGCATTGTCCAGATTGTTGCTCAGGGTAGTTTGTCTAAATTATGTCAGGCTTCATATTCAGTTTAATTTCCAGGTAATACTACTTTTTCACAAGCTATGTAATCATTCTGCAACCTAGAGCACAAGGAGTTAAAGGCAATACTGTGCAACCTGTGCACCATTAGGGTAAAATAATAGTCCTGTTAGTAATTACCACAGAAACTATTCACCTGTACATGATATAACAATTTTAATGTAATCAGGTTATTATGCATTGACTTTGTAGCAATACCTAGTGCCAGTATGTGTTTTACATAACTATCCTTTTTAAATTTGTATTAATAAATGCTACTGGACATTTCAATATTGATCTATAGATTGTGTTTAACGCTTAATCCCTTTAACTCAGATCTGAACTGCTTTTTCATTCTTTCATCCGAATTAGCTGAATCTTTTTGTATTGTTACAGCTTAAACCAGTCTCATCCACTTACGGGATGTCAGTATAAGCAAGAGGGGGCAAACTGATCCAGGCTGGGAATGGAGGTAGATTGAGAGAGAGAGAGCATAGAGTGAAAAGCTCACACTGTTTGGGGTAGTTATTAGACTGTGGGAGCTCATTCGTTATCAGGAGGTACTAATGCTAACTGGGACTTATGCAGAGTTAGGACAGAAGACGGATGAAGTGTTCCAATTTTTATTTTGGGGATTCTTAAATGAAAACTTAAATTTTGGATTGTCCATGGCTGCTCCACTGGCATTATCCCAACTTCCTCCACTTCCGCATGTAAATGGGGGTCTCCATCCACAAATGGCCACACTTCCAGAAATGTAATGCAATGGAGCGGGAGCAGATCTGAGGGTTTTCACCAATCAACACGCTAACCTTTTTCTATATAATTCTCTAATGTAACGTCTGAGACTGTATTTGCAAAATGTCTTTTTACAACCAATACTAAACCCTAATTCAAAAGCTGTGAAAGATTTCTGGGAAGTAAGATATTAACAATTAAGACTTATTGGGCACTTTGCGTAATTAATTCCATCGAAGGCTTTAAAAGAACTTATTTGAGCTGTTCAAAGACGAAGGAACCACTTTTGCAGATATATTCTCTATGTAAACATTTTGGTGAAAAACACCAATATCTTGACGTTCAAAACAAATTGATTAGCTCTGCATAAATTGATAACATTTTTTTTGATTCCCATTGATGTTTCCTTCTATGATTTAATTTTTTTTTTTAAATCTCCATGGTTTTGGATGGAAAAGAAACTTAAGGACACCACTTACACTGTCCAAATGGTGCCACATGCACTGCAGGCAATTGCAAAGGGGTTGCTTATAATTCATTGAGCACACACTGGCTGTTTTGGGTAGCCCAATTATTTTCATTCTTTCATGGAATGTGAGCATCACTGGCAAAGCTAGCATTTTTTGCACTTCCCTAACTGCACTTGAACTAAGTGGCTTGCTTTAGATGGTAGTTAAGAGTCAACCCATTGCTGTGGGTCTGGAGTCACATGCAGGCCAGGATATGTAAAGACAGTAGATTTCCTTCCATAAAGGACATAAAGGATGGGATTTGAACCTATGCCCTCTGGAGTCCTAGTCCAGTGACACTACTACTAAGCCACCATCTCTCCCAGTAGTACTAGTGAAGTACCATTAAGTACTGGCAGCATCGGCGGAGAAGAAAAGAGTTGACGTTTCGAGTCCTCATGACCCTTCGGCAGAACTGAGTAAAGTTAGGAGAGGGGTGAAATATAAGCTGGTTTAAGATTGGTGGGGGGTGGGGAGAGAAGTTGGGGTGGGGGAGGTGGTTGTAGGGACAAGCAAGCAGTGATAGGAGCAGATAATCAAAAGATGTCACAGACAAAAGGAACAAAAGGGTGTTAAAGGTGGTGATATTATCTAAGAAAATGTGCTAATTAAGAATGGATGGCAGGACACTCAAGGTACAGCTCTAGTGGGGTTGGGGTGGAAAGACTGACGACAGAGTATTACAGTTATAGATTTAAAAATAATGGAAATAGGTGGGAAAAGAAAAATCTATATAAATTATTGGAAAAATCAAAAGGGAGGGGGAAGAAACGGGAAGGGGGGGTGGGTGATGGGGGAGGGAGTTTAAGATCTAAAGTTGTTGAATTCAATATTCAGCGCGGAAGGCTGTAAAGTGCCTAGTCGGAAGATGAGGTGCTGTTCCTCCAGTTTGCGTTGGGCTTCACTGGAACAATGCAGCAAGCCAAGGACAGACATGTGGGCAAGACAGCAGGGTGGCGTATTAAAATGGCAAGCGACAGGGAGGTCTGGGTCTTTCTTGCGGACAGACCGCAGGTGTTCTGCAAAGCGGTCGCCCAGTTTGCGTTTGGTCTCTCCAATGTAGAGGAGACCGCATTGGGAGCAACGAATGCAGTAGACTAAGTTAGGGGAAATGCAAGTGAAATGCTGCTTCACTTGAAAGGAGTGTTTGGGCCCTTGAACGTTGAGGAGCGAGGAAGTGAAGGGGCAGGTGTTGCATCTTCTGCGTGGGCATGGGGAGGTGCCATAGGTGGGGGTTGAGGAGCAGGGGGTGAGGGAGGAGTGGACCAGGGTGTCCCGGAGGGAACGATCCCTACGGAATGCCGCCAGGGGGGGTGAAGGGAAGATGTGTTTGGTGGTAGCATCATGCTGGAGTTGGCAGAAATGGCGGAGGATGATGCTTTGAATGCGGAGGCTGGTGGGGTGATAAGTGAGGACAAGGGGGACCCTATCATGTTTCTGGGAGGGAGGAGAAGGCGTGAGGGGGATGCGCGAGAGATGGGCCGGACACGGTTGAGGTCCCTGTCCACGACCGTGGGCGGAAAACCTCGGTTAAGGAAGAAGGAGGACATGTCAGAGGAACTGTTTTTGAAGGTAGCATCATCAGAACAGATGCGACGGAGGCGAAGGAACTGAGAGAATGGGATGGAGTCCTTACAGGAAGCGGGGTGTGAGGAGCTGTAGTCGAGGTAGCTGTGGGAGTCGGTAGGCTTGTAATGGATATTGGTGGACAGTCGATCATCAGAAATTGAGACAGAGAGGTCAAGGAAGGGAAGGGAAGTGTCAGAGATGGACCATGTGAAAATGATGGAGGGGTGGAGATTGGAAGCAAAATTAATAAATTTTTCCAGGTCCCGACGAGAGCATGAAGCCGCACCGACGTAATCATCGATGTACCGGAGAAAGAGTTGTGGGAGGGGGCTGGAGTAGGACTGGAACAAGGAATGTTCCACATACCCCATAAAGAGACAGGCATAGCTGGGACCCATGCGGGTACCCAAAGCCACACCTTTTATCTGGAGGAAGTGAGAGGAGTTAAAGGAGAAATTGTTCAGTGTGAGAACAAGTTCAGCCAGAAGGAGGAGAGTAGTGGTGGATGGGGATTGTTCGGGCCTCTGTTCAAGGAAGAAGCTAAGGGCCCTCAGACCATCCTGGTGGTGGATGGAGGTGTAGAGGGATTGGACATCCATGGTAAAGAGGAAGCGGTTGGGGCCAGGGAACTGGAAATTGTTGATGTGACGTAAAGTGTCAGAGGAATCACGGATGTAGGTGGGAAGGGACTGGACAAGGGGAGAGAGAAGGGAGTCAAGATAACGAGAAATGAGTTCCGTGGGGCAGGAACAGGCTGACACGATCGGTCTGCCGGGACAGTTCTGTTTGTGGATTTTGGGTAGGAGGTAGAAGCGGGCCGTCCGAGATTGGGCGACTATCAGGTTGGAAGCTGTGGGAGGAAGATCTCCAGAGGAGATGAGGTCAGTGACAGCCCTAGAAACAATGGCTTGATGTTCTGTGGTGGGATCATGGTCCAGGGGGAGGTAGGAGGAAGTGTCTGCGAGTTGATGCTCAGCCTCCGCGAGGTAGAGGTCAGTGCGCCAGACAACAACAGCACCACCCTTGTCAGTGGGTTTGATGACAATGTTGGGGTTGGACCTGAGAGAACGGAGTGCAGTAAGTTCAGAGAGAGACAGATTAGAATGGGTGAGAGGAGCAGAGAAATTGAGACGACTAATGTCACGCCGACTGTTCTCAATGAAAAGATCAAGAGAAGGTTAGAATCCAGAGGGAGGGGTCCAAGTGGAGGGAGAATATTGGAGGTGGGTAAAAGGATCCGTTGAACGGGGAGAGGACTCCTGCCCAAAGAGGTGAGCACGGAGACGAAGGCGGCGGAAGAAGAGTTCAGCATCGTGCCGAGCCCGAAATTCATTGAAATGAGGGCGTAGGGTATGAAACTAAATCCTTTGCGGATCGTTATCTCCGGGACACACTGGTCCACTCCTCCTCACCCCCTACTCCTCAACCCCCACCTATGGCACCTCCCCATGCCCACGCAGAGGATGCAACACCTGCCCCTTCACTTCCTCTCTCCTCAACGTTCAAGGGCCCAAACACTCCTTTCAAGTGAAGCAGCATTTCACTTGCATTTCCCCTAACTTAGTCTACTGCATTCGTTGCTCCCAATGCGGTCTCCTCTACATTGGAGAGACCAAACGCAAACTGGGCGACCGCTTTGCAGAACACCTGCGGTCTGTCCGCAAGAAAGACCCAAACCTCCCTGTCGCTTGCCATTTTAACACGCCACCCTGCTGTCTTGCCCACATGTCTGTCCTTGGCTTGCTGCATTGTTCCAGTGAAGCCCAACGCAAACTGGAGGAACAGCACCTCATCTTCCGACTAGGCACTTTACAGCCTTCCAGGCTGAATATTGAATTCAACAACTTTAGATCTTAAACTCCCTCCCCCATCCCCACCCCCTTCCCGTTTCTTCCCCCTCCCTTTTGTTTTTTCCAATAATCTATATAGATTTTTCTTTTCCCACCTATTTCCATGATTTTTAAATCTATAACTGTAATACCCTGTCGTCAGTCTTTCCACCCCAACCCCACTAGAGCTGTACCTTGAGTGTCCTGCCATCCATTCTTAATTAGCACATTTTCTTAGATAATATCACCACCTTTAACACCCTTTTGTTCCTTTTGTCTGTGATATCTTTTGATTATCTGCTCCTATCACTGCTTGCTTGTCCCTACAACCACCTCCCCCCGCAACTTCTCTCCCCCGCCCCCCCCCCCCACCCCCACCCAGCCCACCCACCTTAGACCAGCTACCAGCTTATATTTCACCCCTCTCCTAACTTTACTCAGTCCTGCTGAAGGGTCATGCGGACTCGAAACGTCAACTCTTTTCTTCTCCACCGATGCTGCCAGACCTGCTGAGTTTTTCCAGGTAATTCTGTTTTTGTTTTGGATTTCCAGCATCCGCAGTAGTTTTTTGTTTTTACCGTTAAGTACTGTTACCTGTCCACCTTAGGACAGCAGTGCCTCAGTTCTACATATCAAATAAACAATAAAAAGATTATTTCATGATCACAATCACAGACTGTGTTATTCAGTTTGGGTTTACCCTTGCACCCACCAGGCGTTTTGCAAATTTCACCGAGGCTGTACAGCCTGGTCAACGAAGTGCAGAAAATTCCCACCCTTCCCCCACAGATCCGATGCAGAAAATTTCCAACCTCCCCCCCACCGCCACAATGCAGCAGTTTTGCCCTCCCTGATGCACAAATATCCCCCTTCCCCAATGCAACAACTTCCCCCTTCACCCCTCTGTGCTCCTGCTGTCCTCGAGGTCCTGCCTTCCCCGTGCTCCTGCTCTCCCTGTGCTCCTCCTGCCTCTGTCTGAACTAGGCCATGTCACACCTTTTGGGTGCAACATTCCGTTCTCTCTGAATTAATTGGTCAAGTAATCCACATAGAAATTTTCCAGGAAATGGTTACCTTACAATCTCAGCCACCTTTTGCTTGTATGTTCTTTTAAACAAAAACACATCTTAGTTAAAAGTTCAATATGTCCATAAGTAATTAGGGGATAGGATCCATGGTCATTTCACTCCTGCTCTCCCCGCGCTCCTGCTCTCCCCGTGTTCCTGCTCTCTCCATGCTCCTGCTGTCCCCATAATCCTGCTCTCCCCATGCTCCTGCTCTCCCCATGCTCCAGCCCCCTCTCCATGCTCCTTCTCTCCCCATGCTCCTGCTCCCTCCCTGCACCTGCTCTCTCCGGGTCCCTGCTCTCTCCGTGCTCCGGTTCTCCCCATACTCATGCTCTCTCCATGCTTCTGCTCTGTCTGTGCTCCTGCTCTGTCTGTGCTCTTGCTCTCTCCATGCTCCTGCTCTCCCTGTGCTCCTGCTCTCTCTGTGGTTCTGCTCTGTGCTTGCTCCTGCTTTCCCCACGCTCCTGCTCTGTGCATGCTCCTGCTCTCCCTGTGCTCCTGCTCTGTGCATGCGCCTGCTCTCCCTGTGCTCCTGCTCTGTGCATGCTCCTGCTCTCCCTGTGCTCCTGCTCTGTGCATGCTCCTGCTCTCCCTGTGCTCCTGCTCTGTGCATGCTCCTGCTCTGCCTGTGCTCTTGCTCTGTGCATGCTTCTGCTCTCCCTGTGCTCCTGCTCTCCCTGTGCTCCTGCTCTGTGCATGCTCCTGCTCTCCCTGTGCTCTTGCTCTGTGCATGCTTCTGCTCTCCCTGTGCTCCTGCTCTCCCTGTGCTCCTGCTCTGTGCATGCTTCTGCTCTCCCTGTGCTCCTGCTCTCCCTGTGCTCCTGCTCTCTCCATGCTCCTGCTCTCCCCATGCTCCAGCCCCCTCTCCATGCTCCTTCTCTCCCCATGCTCCTGCTCCCTCCCTGCACCTGCTCTCTCCGGGCCCCTGCTCTCTTCGTGCTCCGGTTCTCCCATACTCCTGCTCTCTCCATGCTCCTGCTCTGTGCATACTCATGCTCTCTCCATGCTCCTGCTATCCCTGTGCTCCTGCTCTGTCTGTGCTCCTGCTCTGTCTGTGTTCTTGCTCTGTGCATGCTCCTGCTCTCCCTGTGCTCCTGCTCTCTCCATGCTCCTGCTATCCCTGTGCTCCTGCTCTGTCTGTGCTCCTGCTCTGTCTGTGCTCTTGCTCTGTGCATGCTCCTGCTCTCCCTGTGCTCCTGCTCTCCCTGTGCTCCTGCTCTCTCCATGCTCCTGCTCTCCCTGTGCTCCTGCTCTCTCTGTGGTTCTGCTCTGTGCTGCTTTCCCTACGCTCCTGCTCTGTGCATGCTCCTGCTCTCCCTGTGCTCCTGCTCTGTGCATGCGCCTGCTCTCCCTGTGCTCCTGCTCTGTGCATGCGCCTGCTCTCCCTGTGCTCTTGCTCTGTGCATGCTTCTGCTCTCCCTGTGCTCCTGCTCTCCCTGTGCTCCTGCTCTGTGCATGCTCCTGCTCTCCCTGTGCTCCTGCTCTGTGCATGCTCCTGCTCTCCCTGTGCTCTTGCTCTGTGCATGCTTCTGCTCTCCCTGTGCTCCTGCTCTCCCTGTGCTCCTGCTCTGTGCGTGCTCCTGCTCTCCCTGTGCTCCTGCTCTGTGCATGCTCCTGCTCTCCCTGTGCTCCTGCTCTGTGCATGCTCCTGCTCTCCCTGTGCTCCTGCTCTGTGCATGCTCCTGCTCTTGCTGTGCTCCTGCTCTGTGCTTGCTCCTGCTCTCCCTGTGCTCCTGCTTTCCCCATGCTCCCACTCTGTGCATGCTCCTGCCCTCCCCCTGCTCCTGCTCTCCTGTGCTCCCACCCTCTTTATGCTCCTTTTCTCTCCATGCTCCTGCTCTCTCCCTGACCCTGCTCTCCCCGTGCTCCTGCACTCTCCGTGTTTCTGCTTTGCCTGTGTTCCTGTTCTTCCTGTGCCCCTGCTCTCTCCCTGTGCACCTGCTCTCTCCATGCTCGTGCTCTCTCTGTGGTCCTGCTCTCCCCTTGCTCCTGCTCTCTCCATGCTCCTGCTCTCTCTGTGGTCCTGCTCTCCCCTTGCTCCTGCTCTCTCCATGCTTCTGCTCCTTCTCCGCGCCCCTACACCCGATGCTCCTGCTCCCCCCATAATCCTGCTCTGCCCCTGCTCCTGCTCTCCCCGTGCTCCTGCTCCCTCTCCGTGCTCCTGCTCTCTCCGTGCTCCTGCTCTCCCCGTGCTCTTGCTGCCTCCATCCGAAGTAGGCCATGTCACACCTTTTGGGCATTCCGTTCTCTCTGAACTAATTGGTCAAGTAATCCACAAAGAAATTTTCCAGAAAATGGTTCCCTTACAGTCTCAGCCAGCTTTTGCTTGTATGTCCTTTTTTATAAAAGCACACCTTACTTAAATTTTAATATGTTCATAAGTAATTAGGGGATAAGATCCATGGTCATGTTACTCCTGCTCTCCCTGTGCTCCTGCTATCCCCATGCTCCAGCTCTTTCCATGCTCCTGCTCTCCCCGTGCTCCTGCTCTCCTTGTGAACCTGCTCTCCCTGTGTTCCTGCTCTCTCTGTGCTCCTGCTCTCTCTCCATGCTCCTGCTATTCAAGCAGTCTTTACATGCAGCTCTTTCATATTACCTGTGTTATATAGTATTTAGTTTTTATTCGTGATTGTTTTTTGTGATTACTAGTCCATTGGAAAAACTATCCATGGTTTGAAAAGTTTGAGAACCCTTGTGTAATGGCTCCTCGATTAATAATGCAGTGAGCCTGTGTTCAAATACTCACCGTGACACTTTGAAAAATTGAATTCAGCATTTAAAAGTTCTGGAGGTTAAAAAATGTTATCAGTAAAAATGACCACAATGCTGTTCAATTGTTGTAAACCCATTTGGCTTTCAATCTAAAGGAAACCCTGCTGTCCTTACCCAGACCGATCTGTATGTGACACCAGTGCAGTACTGACCTGGTTGGTCCATCTTTGCCCTTTGACAGCCCTAGCATGCCACTCGGTTATGTAAAACTGCTATAAAGCATAGGGCCCACCTGCTCATGGCCTTCCCAGTGCGCTTATGACTCGTGAAATAATTTTTTTAAAAGGTGCCCCCGTGGTTGACTACTACGTAGACACTCACTGTTTGGACCTACATAATGCAGACCTATGGGAGGGTTCCCAGCAGCATAGACCTGTGACACGGCATGGGGCAAGAACAAAGTTTCACAAACAGTCCCAGAAGCAATGTCAGAGGTAAGATATCAAATCAAGCTGCTTAACTCATGATACCAACTTGCAGGATCACTTGTACATGAACAAAGCAGCAACGTAATTAGCTGATAAATTCAGGATGTTACTACCTCTGGGGTTCATTTGAAGAAAATAGTCAAGTAGCTTTGTTCTGAAACATTAATTAATCACTTAACCACTGCAGGCAAAGGAACCCAGCTGTAATTGTCTTTGTTTTCATTAGTATGTGAGATGTACTGCTATCTCTGTCTCCATTATCTCCCATCCCTTTACACAAACTGACTGGAAAATTAACAAAGGCAGATCAGAAAAGTAATAATTAAATGCCTCATCCTTGTGTTTAAAGCCCGTAACAGCCCCACCTCTCCTATCTCTGTAAAAACTCTCCAAGATCTCTGCGTTCCCCCACTTTCCTCGCTCCATGTCTTCAGGTATCTACCCGATAATGTGTCTCACTGTATATAGCAATTTGCTGAAATGTTCTCATACAGGATGTCACACTGATCTGGAACTCTGTGTCTCACTGTATGTTACACTGACATGGAACACAGTGTCTCACTCTATATCATACTGATCTGGAACACAGTGTCTGACTCTATATCACACTGATCTGGAACACAGTGTATGACTCTATATCACACTGATCTGGAACACCGTCTCACTTTATATCACACTGATCTGGAACACAGTTATAAAAACAAAAAGCTAAAAGCTACTGCGGATGCTGGAAATCCAAAACAAAAACAGAATTACCTGGAAAAACTCAGCAGGTCTGGCAGCATCGGCGGAGAAGAAATCAGTTAACGGTTCGAGCCTTCATGGCCCTTCGGCAGAACTGAAGCATAGTTAGAAGAAGGGAGAAATATAAATTGGTTTAAGGTTGGGAGGGGGGGGGGGGAGGCGGTGGTGGAGGGAGAGAGACACATTGAGGGTGTGGTGATTGTGGAGATGAGCAGATAATCAAAAGATGTCACAGACAAAAGGGTCAAAGAGGTGTTTTGTCTGAGAAAAGTGCTAATTAAGAATGGAGGACAGGATGTTCAAAGTACAGCTCTAGTGGGGGTGGGGTGGAAAGGCTAACAAGGTTTTAGTTTTAGATTTAAAAATAACTTCCTCCAAATAAAAGGTGTGGCTATGGGTACCCGCATGGGCCCCAGCTATGCCTGTCTCTTTATGGGGTATGTGGAACATTCCTTGTTCCAGTCCTACTCCGGCCCCCTCCCACAACTCTTTCTCCGGTACATCGATGATTACTTCGGTGCTGCTTCATGCTCTCGTTGGGACCTGGAAAAATTTATTAATTTTGCTTCCAATCTCCACCCCTCCATCATCTTCACATGGTCCATCTCTGACACTTCTCTTCCCTTCCTTGACCTCTCTGTCTCAATTTCTGATGATAGACTGTCCACCAATATCCATTACAAGCCTACCGACTCCCACAGCTACCTCAACTACAGCTCCTCACACCCCGCTTCTTGTAAAGACTCCATCCCATTCTCTCAGTTCCTTCGCCTCCGTCGCATCTGTTCTGATGACGCTACCTTCAAAAACAGCTCCTCTGACATGTCCTCCTTCTTCCTTAACCGAGGTTTTCCATCCACGGTCGTTGACAGGGCCCTCAACCGTGTCCGGCCCATATCCTGCGCATCCTCCCTCATGCCGTCCCCTCCTTCCCAGAAACATGATAGGGTCCCCCTTGTCCTCACTTATCACCCCACCAGCCTCCGCATTCAAAGGATCATCCTCCGCCATTTCCGCCAACTCCAGCATGATGCCACCACCAAACACATCTTCCCTTCACCCCCCCTGACGGCATTCCGTAGGGATCGTTCCCTCCGGGACACCCTGGTCCACTCCTCCATCACCCCCTACCCCTCAACCCCCACTTATGGCACCTCCCCATGCCCACGCAGAAGATGCAACACCTGCCCCTTCACTTCCTCTCTCCTCACCGTCCAAGGGCCCAAACACTCCTTTCAAGTGAAGCAGCATTTCACTTGCATTTCCCCTAACTTAGTCTACTGCATTCGTTGCTCCCAATGCGGTCTCCTCTACATTGGAGAGACCAAACGCAAACTGGGCGACCGTTTTGCGGAACACCTGTGGTCTGTCCGCAAGAAAGACCCAAACCTCCCTGTCGCTTGCCATTTTAACACTCCACCCTGTTCTCTTGCCCACATGTCTGTCCTTGGCTTGCTGCATTGTTCCAGTGAAGCCCAACGCAAACTGGAGGAACAGCACCTCATCTTCCGACTAGGCACTTTACAGCCTTCAGGACTGAATATTGAATTCAACAACTTTAGATCTTAAACTCCCCCTCCCCCCATCCCCACCCCGTTTCTTCCCCCCCCACCACCCCCCGCTTTAATTTTTTTTTCAATAATTTATATAGATTCTTCTTTCCCCACCTATTTCCATGATTTTTAAATCTAAAACTAAAACCTTGTTAGCCTTTCCACCCCACCCCCACTAGAGCTGTACTTTGAATATCCTGTCCTCCATTCTTAATTAGCACTTTTCTCAGACAAAACACCTCTTTGACCCTTTTGTCTGTGACATCTTTTGATCATCTGCTCATCTCCACAATCACCACACCCTCAATGTGTATCTCTCCCTCCACCACCGCCCCCCCCCCCCCCCCCCCCCTCCCAACCTTAAACCAATTTATATTTCTCCCTTCTTCTAACTATGCTTCAGTTCTGCCGAAGGGCCATGAAGGCTCGAAACGTTAACTGATTTCTTCTCCGCCGATGCTGCCAGACCTGCTGAGTTTTTCCAGGTAATTCTGTTTTTGTTCTGGAACACAGTGTCTGACTCTATATCACACTGACCTGGAACATTGTGACTCACTGTATACCACACTGATCTGGAAGACTGTGCCTCACTATATATCACACTGATCTGGAACACTGTGTCTCACTGTATATCACACTGATCTGCAACACTCTGTCTCACTGTATATCACACTGTGTCTAAATGTATATCACACTGATCTGGAACACTGTGCCTCACTGTGTATCACACTGACCTGGAACACAGTGTCTCACTCTATATCACACAGACCTGGAACACATTGTCTCACTCTATATCACACAAACCTGGAACATTGTGTTTCACTCTATATCACACTGATCTGGAACACTGGCCTGAATTCTAACCTCAATGTGCCTGAAGTTGGCCTGGCTGGAAGTGAATGTCAAACCCGCTCCCGGCCAAGTTTGCACTGTGAACGTGATCTTACACTGGGTGGCTAATTAAGGCCCGCCCAGCCGGAAAAGCGACTGCCGGATGTGTTTTCTGTGTGCGGGGGTGTGAACGCCTTGGGCACCGGGTCCAATGGGGACCTGGAAGGGTGCTCAAAAACAGAAGAGGAAGCTCCCTGAAAGCTCCCAGGGGTTGTGGGGAAGCTGAGGGAGCTGTCTGGAAGCAATCCAACAAATGTCCTGATGTGCAGTCATGGCCTCAGCACCTAGTGGTCATGGAAGGCGGAAGTGTAGGTCAGGTGGGCACTCTGCTCCCTTTCTTCAGATGAGTGCCTGGGAGCGCTGGTAGAGGAGGTCAGTGCCAGGTGGCATACCCTAATGGCCAGGGACGGTAAGAGGAGGCCTCACACCTGACCAAAAAGGCCAGAGGTCACCACCCAGGTCAGTGGGCACGACGTGGTGTGCCACATGTGGATTCAGTGTCACAAAAGGTTCAATGATCTTCTGTGATCAGTGAGGGTAAATGCAGAAATGGCATGGACCTGTGCGGAGAACTTTAGTCGGGTGCCTGTTTCTCGGAACGTTCAGGGGTCTAAGGGTGTGTATGACAACTGGCACTGAAGCCTGCCCTGCCAAGGCTGGGATGTCAGCACGACTGGCCTCAGTACATTGTAGGGTGAGGTGTGCCAGTGACATGGCCCACCTAATGCCTGGGTGGGAGGGCGGGATAGAACCAGGAAAGGACCTTCAGGGAGACAGAGCAATAATGAGGCTATTTTTCCCTGTCAGGAGAAAAGCAGTCATCACACTGCGGAGCACCGCAGAGCAGGTAGAGGAGCCGAATCTGTGCATCCTCACGAAGCACGAGAGCGATGCACTGGAGCTGGAATGCCACCAGCTAACTCCCTCCTCCGGTCGCAGTGAGGCGGGGTCTCGTGTGAAGGTAAGAGTGCAGATGACAGATGTGTGTGCGGTGGGTACTGGAAACATAACGGGCTCCTCTCATCAGAAACTGAACTGTTGTAGCCAGAGAGGCCAGTGAAGCTCCAATGCAGATGGCACCATGCAGCAGGTCTCCACTGTCTCCTCAGCCCGCCGAGCATGCATAGAGACTTTGGGGATTGAATGTACTGATCCTTTGCCTTCCTCCCGCAGATGCGCCATCCACAGGAGCCACCTGTGACCCTGAGGACCCCCTATTGAGCCCCGAGGAAGATATCACACCCGCACCAACATCACACTGTCTCTCTGAACCAGGCACCAGCACAGATACTCACACGTCGGTGGGCACTAGTTATTCAGCTCCACAGGTAACGTACAGTGGTGAGGGCACATCACACTCACATGAGGAGCTGGCAGAGGCAGAGAGGCCCCAGGGAGCCGACAGAGGGAGCACAGCTGGAGACCAGGACCATGCTGCATCTGAGGCAGATGGCGAGCCTCTGGAGTCATCCATTAGGCGGCAGATGCTGGAGGTCCAGTGGGATGCGCGGGGAGAACTGGCGGAGATCCGTGAGGGTCTGTGTGCCATGGTCTCTGGCATGGAGGGGTCCATGCGGAGCAACAATTCTGTGTTGACCTTTAACACCGAGCGCACAGCCTCCTCCATTGAGAGACTGGCAACCCTCATGGAGAGGCAGCTTCAGGAGCAGAGTCGGGGTCCCTGGGGTTGCACTCGGACCTGCAAGCCCTTACACAGGCAGTGTGAGACCTTAGGAGGTCACTGCCAGTGTGAGAGCTGTATGAGTCACCAAGTCTCCCTGCTAGTTGCCCGTCCATCAATGGTGAGCAGGGAGTTGCAAACGCACCTCACGCTGACAGATGAGCTGCCTGTCATCTCTATGGGCTTCTCTCAGGCTGCTCTGGACAAGGGCACCAGCTCCTCCACCCCTCTGCCATTGACAGAGGAGTGCCCAGTCATGGGGCTGGACGCACCCTCCCGGGTGGAGCCTGCTCATGCTCCAGCGTCCAGAAGGCAACCACCAATGTCAACAGGGCCACCAGGAGTCAGCTGCTGCCTCCAACGCCACTGACAGCGAGGGGAAGGGGCCGCCAAGATGCAGCACCCACAGACATAGGTTGAAGGCACCTTGAACATGATAGGGGCCTGTCACGGGTGACATTTTTGAGTTAATTATTTGGACGCTTGTGTTAAGGATGGGCACTTTGTTCTTTCTTTGTTCATGTGAATTAACATAAACATTTATTTGACTTAAATGGGCTAAGTTGGCTGGATGGTATGAATAGGTGCCGATGTAGCACAGGCTTGTAAAACTATGGTGTTGTGTGGTGCTGGCGTATTGGGTTGTGTTCTGATTTATTGACTGTTAGCCAAGGAGACGGTGCCATTTGCTTGGTGAGGCATCGATGCCTTGGATGCCCAGCTGAAGGTTCGCTGGATCAAAGCATCATTGGTGTCCCTGCCTCCATGAAGGTTCCCGTCCACTGCCTCGAGGTCCTCACTCTGCACCTCCCCAGGCTCTTCCTCTGAGCCATCACTTGAGTCATCCTCCGTGGCCTGTGAAGCTGCCTCGCTTTCCTCAGCCCCCAGTGGGTCCCTCCTTGCCAGAGCCATGTTGTGCAGGGCGCAGTATGCGGTTACTATGAGGGAGACACACTCTGGAGGATACTGCAATGCTCCCCCTGACCGGTCTAGGCACCTGAAGTGCATCTTCAGCAGCCTAATGGTCCTCTCCATCACCGCCCTTGTGGAGGCATGAACACTGTTGTATCTCTCCTTGGCCTCAGTTCTTGTGTGAAAAGTGAAAGTCACTGAAGTCCCAGAGGACCACAGGCTGCTCTCTCATTAGAGACAGAGACAACTAGTGGTAAGTTTAACCTGAGGGTTTAACACCACATCTCAGGCAAGGGGTGAGGTTGAGATGGCAGGGCCTTCATGGATGACCTCAGCTGGTACAGAAATTGAACCCACACTGTTGGCATTACTCTGCATCACAAATTAGCCATCCAGCCAACTGAGCTAACTGATCACCTAGTGATGGAGTGAGGTCATCAGCCACCTCTTCAACGGATAGCTCTTGTCACCCAGGAGCCATCCATCCACTCGTGCGGGAGTTACGAACAGTCTTGGTACCTGTGAGTGTCACAAGACGTGTGAGCTCCCAGGGTAACGGGCACAAACTTGGAGAATCTGTGGTCACAGATGATGTGAACATACATTGAGTGGAGCCCTTTCTGTTTATGAAAGCTCCAGGCTCACCTGCTGGTGCCTTGATGGCCACGTGAGTGCATCTATTACACCCAGGACACGGGGGAACCCAGCCATCACAGCAAAACCTCATGCTCTCTCCGCCTGGCTCACCTCGTCTCTCTGGAGGTGGATGTTTTGCAGACGTGTGTAAAGATAGCATCAGTCACGAGCTTGTTGCAACTGTGTGCAGCTGATTGAGAAACGCTGCACAGATCCCCCACTGAGCCCTGAAAAGAACCAGAGGCAGAGAGGTTGAGGGTCACTGTCACCTTCAAAGCCACCGGCGTGGGGTGTCTGCCCATGCAGTTGGAGGCTATTTCTGGACCTATCATGTGACATATTGCTGTCACTATGTCCCTGGAGAGACAGATTCTCCTGCAGCACTGGACCTCAGACATCTGGAGGTGGCTAAAGCGCTGCCTGAACACTCTACCCGCTGGGTAATGGCGTCTTTAGTGTGCCCTCCTGCCTTGGCCACCCTGCTGGCCCTGCATCAACTGAGCCTATGCCTCTTCTATTCAAGGTCTGCCCCTGGGACACTGCCCCTGTCACCTGGCCTCCTCTCCCTCCTGCCCCTCCTTCCTCTTCAGAGGAGGTTCCACCAGTGGAATACACTATCCCCATTAGATGGGATGAAGAGGAGCAGTGCCTTGAAAATGAAGGAGCTCTGAGCTGCAACACTCAGGGGAACCTTCCAGGGAAGATGAGGACCTGAGATGCTGAACGGCAGGCTTGCCAATCAAATTAGATGCAAAGAAACTCTGGGCTAACTCTGTACTCACACAGCAAAGGACTGGCAATGACAGAGAAAGTGCTGCTGCTCCGGGGCCTTTTATCCCACATGTGGATGAGGAAATGATTAAACATGAATTCTGCCCACCCATTTTGCCCATGTTACAAGCTAAAAATCACACGGGCGACATAAAATCACGGTCAATAGGGCTTTTAATTACCTTAATTGGCCCTTTAATTATGGACAGGTGCTGTTCCAACTCCCACAGGTGCCTGCCGACTTCAATATTGCACGCGTACGCAATGACATCGGGACACACGCCCAATGTCATTTTGCGCAATTTTGCATATGTTCGGGTTGGGCGCATGCCCGCCCTCAGAACGCAAGATTCAGCCCACTGTGTCTCATGGTATATCACACTGATCTGGAACACTGTGTCTCAATGTATATCACACTGATCTGGAACACTGTGTCTCAATGTATATCACACTGATCTGGAACACTGTGTCTCACGGTATATCACACTGATCTGGAACACTGTGTCTCACGGTATATCACACTGATCTGGAACACTGTGTCTCACTGTATATGACACTGATCTGGAACACTGTCTCACTGTATATGGCACTGATCTCGTACACTGTGCCTCACTGTATATCACACTGATCTGGAACACTGTGTCTCACTGTATATGGCACTGATCTGGAACACTGTGCCTCACTGTATATGACACTTATCTGGAACACTGTGTCTCACTGTATATCACACTGATCTGGAACACTGTGTCTCACTGTATATGACACTGATCTGGAACACTGTCTCACTGTATATCACACTGACCTGGAACACTGTGTCTCACTGTATATCACACTGATCTGGAACACTGTTTCTCACTGTATATCACACTGATCTGGAACACTGTGTCTCACTGTATATGACACTTATCTGGAACACTGTCTCACTGTATATCACACTGATCTGGAACACTGTGTCTCACTGTATATGACGCTGATCTGGAACACTGTGTCTCACTGTATATCACACTGATCTGGAACACTGTGTCTCACTGTATATCACACTGATCTGGAACACTGTCCCACTGTATATCACACTGATCTGGAACACTGTTTCTCACTGTATATCACTGATCTGGAACACTGTTTCTCACTGTACATCACACTGATCTGGAACACTGTTTCTCACTGTATATTACACTGATCTGGAAAACTGTCTCGCTGTATATTACACTGATTTGAAACACCGTCTCACTGTATCTCACACTGATTTTGAACACTGTGTTTCACTGTATATCACACTGATCTGGAACATTGACAATGTATACTCTACTGATGTGAGACACTGTCACTCTATCGATAATGACCTTGCACTGTGTCTCAGTGTATCGGAGCCGGATTGAATTTTGAGAGGACAGGCTCTGTCACGTCACCCGCACTCTTGCACAAATCTAAGCAATAAATGCCAATGGAATTGATACTTATTTAACTAACCAATCAATTGCAACTATTGTTAAAACTAGTTGATGCGGAAAAGTGAACAATAAACAGCGATTGTACTACATCCGGTGATATGATGGATTCGGACAACATTTCGTTCTCATTGGTATTCCCACAAATCAGTTTTAAAAATAAATCAGTAAGTGCGGGCTCAGTGCAGAGTGACCGAGGCCGACAGCCGGGGAGGGTTGATGGGCTGAGAGTCTGCATTGCGCTGTGAAATGATTAAGATGAGAGAGAATCGGGGGCATGGGAGTCGGGAGAGTGGGCCTGGAGTGAGCCGAGCGGTCAGATAGAGATCCTCTCCGTAACACAACACTCCTTTCCATCTAATCCCTGGAAGGCGATTTCCCCTCCCTCCCAGTGAATTCTCAGTCTGGGTGTGTTGGTATCGGCTCCTGAACAAATGCTCCCCTTCCACCAATCGTCCCAAGACAATTTAACACCACCCCTGATGTTTGGGAACTTCTTCCAGTGCCTGGCAGACTGACCCAACACACGGGGAAGGGAAGAGGCAGCATTCAGAAGGCGGGTGGGTGTGGATGTTCCAGCCTTGGGGAGGGAGGAAGGAGGAGGAGGGAAACCGCTTACAGAGGGCGAGAGAGGAAACAATTCCAGGGAGTGATTTATAAATCCTCCTCCCCCACCCCCCCTGGGTGTAGTCGCTGCCTGACTAGTTCAGTGGTTCAGTCCATGGATTCTAGCAGAATGTGACGCTACTTTCTAGCTGTTTTTTTTAAAGCGAAGTGATTTATTTATCAATTGGACTCGCAAAGTTTTTGTTGCTGAGCAGCAGCTGATAAGGAACCGCAACATCGGAGAGAGGGAAGGGGGAAGAGAAAGTTGCATTGAAAATCTTTTTGACATCGCACGCTTGTTTGTTGCTGCTGTTTCATGTGAAGGGAGAGTGTAGATAGTATGTGAGAGAGAGAGAGAGAGACCGCTGGTGAGTGAGTATCTCTCTCACTCTCTCCAGTGTAAATCTCGGTCAGTCTGACTTTTGTTTTTTAACCCGGGATTTAAAGGGAGGGTATGAGCCCAGCTCGGAGAGGAGGACCGCGGACTGTGTGAAGAGTAGGCAGCCCCTCCGGCTATGGAAACCCAGCATCAAGTCTCCACTCCGCCGCCGCCGCCGCAATGTAAGTTTCCTCATCAGTTTCAGCCGCCAGCCCTCTTTCCCCCGGTTGGAAACTGACCCTCGGCATTTTCTCAATGTGAAAACCGTTCGATATCTATTCCGAGCGGATAGGGTTACACAGCTTCCCCGGGCTATGCAGTCACCATCCAACCCCGACGAGGTTGGAGATAAGAGAATCGATGCGGTAACATTTTTTTAATACTGAAATGTATCCAGGGCCAGGGATACACAAGGATGGGCTACTTCATACTAACCCCCCCCCACTTTTTTTTAAAAACATGGACGTGTGCATTTGCGGTGTAATGAGTTTTAAATCGAATCGTACCGATTTCTTAAGTGTTGAGGGGTGTGAATCCTGGCCACCGTGCTGTTTTATATCCCCCACACACTCTCGGCTGGAGTGAGTTATCATTCACATTCCTCTCCATGTATTTTCTCCCTCTGGCCCGCTCAGTCTGGCTTTAGCAACTGCCCCACCCTCCCCGTCTGCTTTAACTTTATGTAGGGTCACTGCATCGGAATCCTGTAAAGAGGGACCGGCTGCAAGGTTTTTTTTAGTTTAAGCACGCTTCTGATGGACAGACAATCGCACCCCCCCCCCACCCCCCCCTCTCAAATTTTGCAGTTTGTTGGCGGAGGGGGTTTAATCCTCTGTCCTGCTCGATACAATGCAGCTCGGCCGATGGGTCAGTCGAGTCCTACAGAGCGAGGCCACAGTCCACCCGGGCTAACATCACCATTTACCCCAGACTGAGAGAGAGAGTACATGGGGAGACCCAGACAGGGTATCACGGTGCCCAGATGTAGAGGCCCAGCATGCGTCTTTTTTCTGTATCTGGTACCTCAAAATGTGAAGTTATAATTGAATTTAAACCCTGCCCTGTATTCGGTTTGATTTCTCTCCCATCATCTCTGTTCGAGCAGCTGCACGATTTCATCTCGCACACGCAGTAGTCCAGACAAACCAGCAAAGGTTGACTCTTTCTCCTCTTCCTCTCTTGTACTCTTCCCCCGACCCTTCCCCATTTCCCCCATCTCCGCTCCTGCCCTTTTCTCTTTCTCCCCTCTCCCATCTCCCCTGCCCTCCTGTGATCTCCCCACCTCCCCTCCTGTAAGTCTGTTTTTGAAAATGTTTGTGGGGTCACATTCCAATTAATGGTTTCAAGAGGGAGGTGGATTTTTTTTTTTATCCCTCTGTCTATGGTGGGACATTCACTGTGCAACGGTTAAATTTCATTTTGCTTAAGTGTGAAGTCAGGGTCGGTCTGGGACTTTACAACCATCCTGCATCAGCCATCAAGTGTGTTTTTAGCATAATCTGGAGGGAGGGGGAACCATATCTGCATCACAACTGATGCTGTACCAAGGTGATGTGGATTGACTGTTAATGAGCAGTGATGGCTGATCTAGAACTACAGAAACAAAGATATCAGAGGTTTTTCAGAAGCAAATACAAAACAGAGAATGCTGGAAATACCCAGCAGGTCAGGTAAGCTCTGATGAAAGGTCACTACCTGAAACATAGACTCTGTTTCTTCCTCCACAGATGCTGCTTCACCTGCTGAGTATTTCCAGCACTTCCTGTTTTTATTTCAGATTTTCAGTATCCATGGGTATTTTGATTTGCTAGAGTTATGCAAAACCATGAGGAGTCTGGAGAGAGTAGATAGGGAAAAACAGTTCCCATTAGTAGGAGGATTGAGAAAGAGAGGGCACGGATTTAAGGTAAATGGCAAAAGAAGCAATGGTGACTTGAGGAACTTTTTCACGCAGCGAGCGGTTAAGACCTAGAATGAGCTGCTTGAGAGTGTGGTGGAGGGAGGCAGGTTCAATCAAGGCTTTCAAAAGAGGATTGGATCATTTTTGGAAAGGGAGGAATGATGCAGGACTACGGGGAGAAACGAGGTGGCGAATTGCTCGTTTGGAGAGCTGGTACAGAGATGATGGATCAAATGGCCTCCCTCTGTGCGGTAACAATTCTGAGAGTCTTTGATTCTGCAATTTGTTGTGCTAGCAATTCTGATAGCTTTAGCTTGGGGTTCTCACAATGGCCTATTGAAAGATTTCCATTTATATAGCACCTTTCTTAACCTCACTATGCCCTAAAGCACTTTCCAGCCAGTGAAGTATTTTGATGTGTAGTCATTGATGTAATTTGGGAAACGTGACAGCCGATTTGGGCACAGCAAGCTCCCACAAACAGCAGTCTGAAAATGACAAGATGATCTGATTTTGTGATGTTGATTGATGGATCAATACTGGGGTGAGCTCCCCTGTTCTTCTTTGCAATAGTGCGATGGGATCTTTTATGTTTAACTGAGGGAGCAAACTGATTTATTGTCTCATCCAAAAGACAGCACCTCCAGCAGTCCAGTGGTCCCTCAGTTCAACCTCTGACTTGGAGGCAGGAATGCTACCATTGAGCCACGGCTGACATTGCTCGAGTCACTGCTCATGCTGTTTCCTGAATGACTGACTGTGGTGCACTGATTACTGCATTTCTTTCAACCCTGTCTGTAATGTAAACCATTGTCATAAAAAAACCGAAAATGCTGGAAATTCTCAGCAGGTCTGGCAACATCTGTAGTGAGAGAAGCAGAGCGAATGTTCCAGGTGTGATCTTTCATCAGAACTGAGAAAAGTGAGAAATGTGTGAAAGAGGGAAATGCGGGAAGGAGAACCACAGGGAAGGGCTGTGATAGGGCGGAGGGCAGGAGAGAATAAATGATCAAAGTTTTCATGGTGCAAGACAAAAGGGAGCAGCAATGGGATAGAAACAAAAGCTGGGGCTAGAGGAGGTGTGAATGGCAGGACAGCAGGCATCCAAACATAATGTAAAGGAATTAGGAAAGAAACGAGGGGGGGAAAAAACAAACCAGCAAGAAAATAACATGGGGGCAGATCTAAAGTTGTTAAACTCAATGTTGAGTCCAGAAGGTTGTAAAGTGCCCAGTCAAAAGATGAGGTGCTGCTCCTTGAGCCTATGTTGAGCTTCGCTGGAACAGTGCAGCAGACCAAGGATGGAGAGGTCAGAATGACAGCAAGGTGAAGAATTAAAATGACACGTGACTGGAAACTTGGGTTGTGCTTCCGCAAAGCAATCACTCAGTTTGCGTTTGGCCTCCCCAGTGTGGAGGACACCACATTATGAGTGCTGAATACGTTACACTAAATTGAAAGAAGTACAAGTACATTTCCATTTCACTTGGAAAGGAGTGTTTGGGTCCTTTGGACTGAGAGAAGAGCGGAGGTAAAAAGGCAGGTGGCTTACCTGGAGAGGTGTTGCAAGATAGAGAGGGGGGTGCTGGGGCGATAGACGAGTGGACCAGGGTGTTGGGGAGGGAATGGACCCTTTTGAATGCCGGGAGGGGAAGGTGTATTTGGTGATGGCATCTCGCTGGAGGTGGCAGAAATGGCGGAGGAGGAAGATGTGGCTGTAAAAGTGAGTTTTGGTTTTGGATAAACCTGTATCACTGTGCTGATTACAGTTGAACCCTTTGCCCTCGAAACTGGTCCTATTGAATATTGGTATATTATTAATGCATTTACATTTGTGTGGGATGTTTCCCTACATCAAAGAGTGAGGAATGTGCAAACCATTGTGAATTCCTCCCTCTCCAGTTGTTTGTGTGCCAACACCTTGATCAGTGCTGAGGAACCAGGGTAAGATGGATGCTTAAATAAAAACAAAAAGCTAAAAGCTACTGCGGATGCTGGAAATCCAAAACAAAAACAGAATTACCTGGAAAAACTCAGCAGGTCTGGCAGCATCGGTGGAGAAGAAATCAGTTAACGTTTCGAGTCTTCATGACCCTTCGGCAGAACTGAGTATAGTTAGGAGAAAGGTGAAATATAAACTGGTCTAAGGTGGGGGGGCGGGGGGAGAGAGAAGTTGAGGGTGTGGTGATTGTGGAGATAAGCAAGCAGTGATAGGAGCAGATAATCAAAAGATGTCACAGACAAAAGGATCAAAGAGGTGTTGAAGGTGGTGATATTGTCTAAGAAAAGAGCTAATTAAGAATGGAAGACAGGATACTCAAGGTACAGCTCTAGTGGGGGTGGGATGGAAAGACTAACAAAGTTTTAGTTTTAGATTTAAAAATAATGGAAATAGGTGGGAAAAGAAGAATCTATATAAATTATTGAAAAAAAAAGGGAGGGGGGAGAAACGGGGTGGGGATGGGGGGAGGGGGAGTTTAAGATCTAAAGTTGTTGAATTCAATATGGAGTGATGGAGGAGTGGACCATTTCCGCCAACTCCAGCATGATGCCACCACCAAACACATCTTCCCTTCACCCCCCCTGGCGGCATTCTGTATGGATCGTTCCCTCTGGGACACCCTGGTCCACTCCTCCATCACCCCCTACTCCTCAACCCCCACCTATGGCACCTCCCCATGCCCACGCAGAAGATGCAACACCTGCCCCTTCACTTCCTCTCTCCTCACCGTCCAAGGGCCCAAACACTCCTTTCAAGTGAAGCAGCATTTCACTTGCATTTCCCCTAACGTAGTCTACTGCATTCGTTGCTCCCAATGTGGTCTCCTCTACATTGGAGAGACCAAACGCAAACTGGGTGACCGCTTTGCAGAACACCTGCGGTCTGTCCGCAAGAAAGACCCAGACCTCCCTGTCGCTTGCCATTTTAACACTCCACCCTGTTCTCTTGCCCACATGTCTGTCCTTGGCTTGCTGCATTGTTCCAGTGAAGCCCAACACAAACTGGAGGAACAGCACCTCATCTTCCGACTAGGCACTTTACAGCCTTCCGGGCTGAATATTGAATTCAACAACTTTAGATCTTAAACTCCCCCTCCCCCCATCCCCCCATCCCCACCCCGTTTCTCCCCCCTCCCTTTTTTTTTCAATAATTTATATAGATTCTTCTTTTCCCACCTATTTCCATTATTTTTAAATCTAAAACTAAAACTTTGTTAGTCTTTCCATCCCACCCCCACTAGAGCTGTACCTTGAGTATCCTGTCTTCCATTCTTAATTAGCTCTTTTCTTAGACAATATCACCACCTTCAACACCTCTTTGATCCTTTTGTCTGTGACATCTTTTGATTATCTGCTCCTATCACTGCTTGCTTATCTCCACAATCACCACATCCTCAACTTCTCTCTCCCCCCCGCCCCCGCCCCCGCCCCCGCACCTTAGACCAGTTTATATTTCACCTTTCTCCTAACTATACTCAGTTCTGCCGAAGGGTCATGAAGGGTCATGAAGACTCGAAACGTTAACTGATTTCTTCTCCACCGATGCTGCCAGACCTGCTGAGTTTTTCCAGGTAATTCTGTTTTTGTTTAAGATGGATGCTTGGTCTTGCATGTGCTGCTGATGATTGAAGTAGTGATTGGCTTCAGGCAATCTTGGGGAAATGAAGATCTGCTGTGATGAGCTTTAATCTGGTCGTTGAGTGTCCCACAGGTGCTCTGGGGACAATATAGGGTGATATAGACTGTAACATGTGGTCTATAAGTTGCATTTCCTGAATAATTCACATCCATAGAGGTGAAGTCTAGAGGTTCCATTGAAGTGAAAGCTGATTTGAGAGTCTCAGTGAGTGACATGCTGCATAATCAGATGGAAATGGAGCATTTAACAGATCTGTGATCATCCCCATATTCATCCCATAGTTGGTTCTGGCTAAACATTGGGTGTGTAATGGTGGGGTTAGTTGCTGTGATGAGTCAGAGATAAGTGGAAACGGCAGCTTGTGCACGCCAGTGAGTCATCTGTTTACGGGGAGGTCCACTGTCAGCATTAAGCAGTGTGAAATGTGAAGTCAATTTAACGTTCTCGAGCATTGCCGCGGAAACCTTGCCTTCTCATGACGGAACCATCCATGACTCTGCTGGCCATATCCTAACTTGCACCAAGTTCAGCTCAACCCTTGCTCCCTCTTCTCGCTGATCTGCATTGGCTTCCTGTCCACCAATGCTATACATTTAAAATTCTCACTCCTCCTCTGGTCCTAAACCCCCTCAGAACTCTGGCCCCTGATTTCCTACACCTCACCATTTGCAACGATTCCTTCAGGCATCTGCGCCCTAAACTCTGGAATTCCCTCCCTAAATCTCTCCATGCTCTCCTCCTTCAAGTCAATCTTTAAAAAGTACCTTTGCGACCAAGCTTTTGACCGCCTGTCGTAACGTTACCTTCTTTGCTTCAGTATCAAATTTAATTTGATTAGGGCCTTGTGATGGAGCTATATCAATGCAGGTTGTTGTTGATAGAAGCTTTAATATACCTGAAGGTGGGTGTCCTGGATTTATAATATTGCTACACCACAGTGTTTGCAGAGGATAAAAGATAGGAACCTTTAAGTGTATAATTTAAGTTTTGGAGACATTAATACAGTTAGTGGGAATTGCATTATTGGGTCATTGACATCAACATGAATGAGTTATCCTATAAAGCCATAGCTAAAATGATGCAGTGCTGCTAATTTTACTCCTTTTCAGGCAGGGTAGTGTACAGAGCGATCAACACCATCCCTTCATCCAAAGGACGACTGTTCTCTCTCTCTCTCTCCAACCCAAGTCCAACCAGCTGATCTGAAAACAATCAGAGAGCCAATAGGTTCTTGGAGCAAATCAGTAAAACACTCGAAGCGAAATAATGCTGGCTTCTGACATCATCTCCTGCCAACTTAGGCAAAGATACGTGGATAACCTTTGACCCATGATATCACCCGTGGAGCAGTGCATTGAAGATGGGTGTTGATAGCACAAGTTCAGTGGTACAGAATTAATATTTTCAAAGACTTTTTTTTAAAAGCATATGAGTGTATGGGACACAACCTAGAATTTCCCTCTCCCTTTTCCCTCCTCCTTTTCACTCTATCCTTTCCTCCCTCCCCTGCTTTTCCTTCCCCCTCTCCTCCCTCCCTCCCCCTTTTACTCCATCCTTTCCTCCCCCACCCCCCTTCTCCTCCTCCCCCACCCCCCTTCTCCTCCTCCCCCACCCCCCTTCTCCTCCTCCCCCACCCCCCCAATCCCTTTCCCATTACAAATTAACCACAGCTGAGTTGTGTCACTGTAACTGGTAGAATGAAATCACTAGGTTAATGATCTCTGGCGGGTGCAGGATGTAAGCCTGTGGCCAGTGCTCTGTTAGTTTCCTGGCGATTTGGGATTCATATCCTGCAGGCCTGTGGGGAATATTATTAACCCTTTCAACCACTAAGCTTTTTAATGTTTTTGGAAGTTTTTTTTTAAAAACTGTTGTACCATCAACATAGGGCAGCTCGGAGAGGGAGAGATCTGGGTTCAGATCCACTGCCCATGGGATTTGTGCGAGTGTGGGGAGGCAGTATGAGCTCTCAGTCGCTTTGGCGCATTGCTCACACTCTGTAGGTCGTGCAAGATGCAGTGCACCAGTTTATTTCCCTTGGGTCAATCTTGTCATGGGATAAAGTTCAGTGATTAGCTCACAGCATTCTAGATTCAAGAGGCTTTTTGCTGCATGCTTAATGATCTGCCTACTCAAACCAGCAGGTTTCAAAACACCTGAGAGAGTAAGATTTTATGCAACATGCGTCTCTCCTTTTTGTACGTTCTGGAATTTTCCCTCAGCAGCTGTTGGTGCTAACCTAGTTCCTGCGTGATGCAGAGCAATGCTGTAAAATATCAGGACTACTGATCACAGTTTTCCCTCTTTTTAAAAGTGTCAATGTTGTGTCAACATGCAGAGACCAGTCAGCTCATCATGGCTCTTTGAAAAGACCTATCCAATTAGTCCGACTCCTTTGCTCTCTCTCCTCACTGCCCTGCAAATTTTTCCTTTTCCTGTATAAATCCAATTCATTTTTGGAAGTTATCATTGAATCTACTTCCCCAGCTCCTTCAGGCACTGCATTCCAGATCACACTAACTCACTGCATTAAACAAATTGCTCGTCATTTGCACCCACACCACCTCCAGCTCTTTTGCCAGTTATCTTAAATCTGTGTCCTCTGCTTAAAAGGAAGAAAGACTTGCATTTGTGTAGCGCCTTTCTTGACCTCCAGGAAATGTTTTACAGACAATGAAGCATTTTTTTGAAGTGTAGTCACCGTTGTAGGAAACGTGATGAACGATTTGCACTGCAGGTGTGTACAGTCACACTCAATGGCAGCTCCCAAACTCACCCTGTCTGCAAACAGCAATAAATTGATGACCAGATAATCTGCTTTAGTGATGCTAGTTGAGGGATGAATATTGACCTGGGCTCTGGATCTTCAAATAGTGCTGCAGAATCTGTTATATCCATCCGAGAGGGTAGACAGAGCCTTGAAAGACAGCATCTCTGACAGTGCAGCACTCCCTCAGTTCTGCATCAGGAGCGTTAGCCTAGATTTTGTGCTCGGAGTGAACTTATACCTGCAACCTGCTCACTTGGAGACGAGAGGGTTACCCAGTGAGTCATCGTCACCCACCCACATGATTGTGGAAGCAGTTTCTTCCCATCGATTCTTTTAAAGCCCCTCAGAATTTTGAACACCACATGGAGAAAATCACCATACTGCACTGAGGGCCATATTCTCTTAATTCCAATAATTGTCTGATGTCGAGGCCGTTGACTCCCTACATGGGATCGTGTTTTGCCCAGAGCCTGGTCATAACCTGGAACCTCATCCAAGGAGCCATTATTCATTTGTGCACCTTGATGGTGTGTGTTAATGGGCTGTTTAACTATGGGGGCATCACCACCATGCCCAATAAGGTTTACATCTAATTTGGGATGCTGGGTACTACATGTGCTACTTGTATGGCTGAGTATTAAATTTTGTTTGATAAAGCCCCTGTGAAGTGCTTTGCAACATTTTACTACAAGTTGTTGTAGTAGCAGTGGGAATCAAAAATCTCCCACTAATTTGCTACCCTAACCTGGGGCATTGAAGCCCATTAGAACAGCCTAGCTCCCACCAAGTAACTCAATACATACTGAGGATTCAAAGGAACACCTCTCACTCAGTTTGTCCCTCATTGGATAATCTGCTCAACCAATGGGTGATTTAAGCCAATGTTATCTTGATTGATTGGCTAAATGTACTCATCGGTCTACGATAACTGGATAGCAGTCGTTTTGGACTGTTTTATTTCCATGCACATCTTATCAGCCCTGTTGGTCATGATGCTTTGATCACATCAGTGCCATCTCAGACAGTATATACTCAATGCACTATAAAACTGCACAGGTCGGTAGGTAGTACTCTTCCTCCTGGTCAGGAGGCTGTGGTTTCAAGTCCCACTCCAGGGGTTTGAATACTTAGTCCATAGAGACACTTCCTTTGGGTACTGAAGGAGTGCTGCACTGTGGGAGGTACTGTCCATGAGATGCTTCACTGGAATGAAGCCCCTGTTAATGCTTTGAGTTGCAGACTCCAGAATTCGGTTTGGAGAAGAGCAGGGAGTCCATCTGGTGTCGTGATGACAGTCCGGTCTCTCTGCAGTGTCCCTGTTGCCCGAGGGTTGGTAATCATGACATGCCAGGATATCACTATGGAGCAAGGCAGGGGGGCAGCCGCAAGGGCAGCCTCAGCCAGTATGGGGATTGAACCTGCACTGTTGGTGTTAATTTGCTGCACACTACAGCCATCTAGCAATCTGGCCCCTGGTGGCATCCCTGCCTTGGTCCATAAGACGTAGGAGCAGAAGTAGGCCATTCAGCCCATCGAGTCTGCTCCACCATTCAGTGAGATCATGGCTGATCTGATAATCATTAACTCCCCTTTTCTGCCTTTTCTCCATAACCCTTGATTCCCTTACTGATTTTTAATCAGTCTATCTCTGACTTGAATATGCTTAATGACCCAGCCGCTACAGCCCTCTGTGGTAAAGAATTCCACAGATTGACTACCCTCTGAGAGAAGAAATTCCTCCTCATCTCTGTTTTAAATGGGTGCCCCCTTACTCTGAGATTATGCCCTCTGGTCCTAGACTCTCCCACAAGGGGAAACAACCTCTCAGCATCTACCCTGTCAAGCACCCTAAGAATCTTATGTTTTAATAAGGTTGCCTCTCATTCTTATGAATTCCAATGAGTACAGGCCCAACCTATTCAACCTGTCCTCATAAGAAAATCCCTCCATCTCCAGGATCAATCTAGTGAACATTCTCTGGACTTTCTCCAATGCCAGTATATCTTTCCTTGGATAAGGGGACCAAAACTGTTCACTGTATTCTAGGTGTGGTCTAACTAGTGCCTTGTATAGTTTTAGCAAGACTTCCCTATTTTTATACTCCATTCCATTTGAAATATAGGCCAACATTCCATTTGCCTTCCCTATTACCTGTTGAACTTGTATGTTAGCTTTTTGGAATTCATGCACAAGGACCCCCAAATCCCTCTGTGCTGCAGCCTTCTGCAGTCTTTCTCCATTTAAATAATATTCAGCTCCTCTTCTTCCTCCCAAAGTGCATAACCTCACATTTTCCCACATTATATTCCATCTGCCAAGTTTTTGCCCACTCACTTAACCTGTCTATATCCCTCTGTAGACTCTGTCATCCTCACCACTTGCCTTCCCACCTGTTTTTGTCATCCGCAAACTTGGCGTTTGTACATTCACTTCCCTCGTCTAAGCCATTAATATATATTGTAAATTATTGAGGCCCCATCATTGATCCCTGTGGCACTCCATTAGTTACAGGTTGCCATCCTGAAGATGCCCCCCCCCCTTATCCCATATCTGCCTTCTATTAGTTAGCCAATCCTCTACCCATTCTAATATACTACCCCCAACACCGTTGGCTGTTTTAAGTTTAAGTAATCTTTTTAAGTAACCGTATGTGCGGTACCTTATTTTGGAAATCCAAATATATTACATCTACTGGTCCCCTTTTTTTATACTGCTTGTTGCCACCTCAAAGAATTCTAATAAATTTGTTAGGCATGATTTCCCCTTCATGAAACCATGCTGACTCTGCTTGATTAGATTATGAATTTCTAAATACTCAGCTATTACATCCTTAATAATAGACTCTAACATTTTCCCAATGATAGATGTTAAGTTAACTGGCCTATAGTTACCTGTTTGTTTTTTTTGTGTCCCTCCCTTTTTGAATAAGGGTGTTACATTGGCCATTCTCCAATCCTTTGGGACTTTTCCAGAAAGGATTCTTGGAAGATTACTACCAGTGCATCCACTATCTCTGTTGCTGCTTCCTTTAATATCCTAGGATGCAACCCATCAGGTCCAGGGGACTTATCGGCCTTTAGCCCCATTAGTTTCCCTCGTACACTTTCTCCAGTGATAGTTATTGTAATTATTTCCTCCCCTCCCTGCCGTGCACTCCCTCCCCCCCACCCCCAAACTTTTCCCCTTGATTATTTAGTATTTTTGGAATGCTATTTGTATCTTATACTGTGAAGAGAGAAGCAGGGTGTTTATTCAACTCCTCTGCCATTTCCTGGTTCCCCATTATTATTTCCCCAGCCTCTTTCTCTAAGGGGCCTATGTTCACTTTGGCCTCTCTCTTCCTTTTTATATATTTAAAGAAGCTCTTACTGTCTGTTTATATTACTTGCTAGTTTACCCTCAAAGTTTATTTTCTCCCTCTTCATTATCTTTTTGGTCACCTTTTGGTTTTTAAAACTTTCCTAATCCTTTGTCTTACCACTAACCTTTGCCACATTGTATGTTTGTTTTCTTTCAATTTGATATTGTCCTTAACTTCCTTGGTTTATCCCCTTGAATCCTTCTTCCTCATTGGGATATATCTTTGTTGAGAGTCATGAACTATTTTCTTAAACGTCTGCCATTGTTCATCTGCCGTCTTTTCTGCTAAGCTCCTTTCCCAGTCCACTCCAGCCAACTCTGCCCTCATTCCTTTGTAATTACCCTAATTTAAGTTTAGCACTGTTGTTTCCGACCCAAGTTTCTCACTCTCAAATTGAATGCTAAATTCTACCATGTTATGGTCACTGTTTCCGAGGGGATCTTTTACTCAGGTCATTTATTAAACCTGCCTCATTACACATTACCAGATTCAAAATAGCCTGATCCCTGGTTGGATCCACAACCTATTGTTCTACGAAACTGTCCCGAATACATTCTATGAATTCTTGCTCGTGTCTGCCTCTGCCAATTTGATTTTCCTAATCTACATGAAGATTAAAGTCACCCATGATTAATGTGCTGCCTTTTTTACATACTCTTATTATTTCCTGATTTATTCTCTGTCCTGCGGTATTGCTACTGCTAGGGGGCCTATATAATACACCCACTAGTGTCGTATTCCCCTTGTGATTTCTTACCTCCACCCATATGGATTCTATGTCTTCTGATCCAAGATCATTTCTTGCTATCATACTTATTCCGTCTCGTACTAACAAAGCTACCCCACCATCCTTTCCTTCCTGCCTGTCATTTTGAAAAGTCGCATACTCTGAATATTTAGTTCCCAGCTTTGATCTCCTTGTAACCACGTCTCCGTAATGACTATAAGATCATACCCATTAACCTCTATTTGTGCCATTAATTCATTTATTTTGTTCCGAATACTATATGCATTTAAGTAAAGGGCCATTAATTTTGCCTTTTTGCCATGTTTCCTCCTTTGACCCTATTTGCTGCTTTTTAAAAATGTTTGTACACTCTGTCATTAGGTATTATTACCTAAATCGCTGCCCTGCAAAGCTGCCATATAGCCTACGTATCCCCTTTCCAGAACCCCTTCCCCCCACCATTTAATTTAAAGCCCTCTCTGCAGCCCTAGTTATTCGATTCGCCAGGACACTGGTCCCAGCATGATTCAAGTGAAGCCCATCCCACCGGAACAGCTCCCTTCTACCCCAGTACTGGTGCCAGTGCCCCATGAACTGAAACCCATTCCTCCCACACCAATCTCTGAGCCATGCATTTAACTCCTTGACTTTATTTATCCAATGCCAGTTTGCCCGTGGTTTAGGTAGCAATCCCAACGTTATTACCTTGGAGGTTCTGCTTTTTACCTTGGCTCCTAACTGTTCAAATTCTTTCAGCAGAACCTCCTTTCTAGTCCCATCAATGTCGAATACTGAACAAGTGGCTTTTCATTTTGTCTGGGTTTTTTTTGAAATGGGATCTTACTGTGTGCCAAACAGCTGCTGTGTTTACCCTCTGCAGTCAAGATATTTCCTGGATGGATGTTTGTGCAAATTTAACCCACAGCACTAGAGAAAAACAGACCCTAATTTATAGCACTTTGCAGATAAGGCGAGTATGGGACCAGCCGCTGAGTATGACTGTACCTTTTATTCTGCTCAATGGTCAGTCAGAACCTCGGTGGATTTGATGTGTGGGCAATGATTGACTCCACCAGTGAGAGACATTTCCAAGCCAGTAATGGGCTGGCTTCCCTTCCTCTGGCTCCAACACTCACGATAATTGGGGTTCAGTGGTAACAGCCAGGCCTCTGAGTTACTTGGTTATGGGTTGAAGTCCCAGTCCACGGGCTTGAGCCTGATGCGGCAGTGCAGGACTGAGGGAGTGCTGCACTGCTGTCTTTCAGATGAGCCATTAAACTAAGGCTCTGTCTGCCCCTTCAATCAGATGTAAAAGATCCCAGGATACTATTTTGAAGAAGAGCAGGGGAGTTCTCCCTGGTGTTTATCCTTCAACCAACATTGCTAAAACAAAAGCAATCTAGTCATTATCACATTGTTTTTTGTGGGACCTTGCTCAGTACAAAATGGCTGGTGTATTTCCTGTGTTACTACAATGACTACACTTCAATGACTACACTTCAAGAAGTATTTCATTGCAATTTGGGATGTCTTCAGGCCTTACAAGGTGCTATATAAATTCATTTTCATGCCTTTTCTTTGATAACCCCGAGGCTGAAAGTTTCAGTGATGTGCAAATGATCTTCAGTTTTCCTTTCTCTGGTCATCTTTAAGCTTTGTTTGTTAACGATTTGTGCTTGTCAGAGGGAGGATGACGGTATTCATTCAGGAGTGGGATAAAAGCTTCCCAGGCCTCCATATTCTGAGTTGTAACTGGGAACTCTAAATTATAATGGTCTGTGTGCGTACAGTGTTCATACTGCAACTGCTTCATTTGTGATAATTACTCAGCAGTACAATTATAGACTCTGCCCTTCCAAACGTGGGTTGTGTCTGGAGAGAGTGTCTTGTGCTGTGTCTATAAACATTGGATTGCAGTGCAGGTTTTTTTTCTGGTGTTGCGATTAATTTGATCTATCAGGAGCAGCCCACCAGAAGCATCTAACTCTTCTTTGAGTGTAGAATTCTTAGAGTTCCAGTGTTGCAAATGAGTCATTAACTTTTTGAGTATCTCACCTCCTTTAAGGCATTGGTTGTGGGGAGATGCCAAGCGAGGAATTGTTTATGGCACAGGGTGGGCGGCGCTATATGGTGCAGAATGGGGGTGGTGATAGCAGAGTGTGGGGTGTGTGGCACAGGGTGGGGAGTGGCTTATGGTGCCGAGTAGAGGGTGGGAAGTGGAGCAGGGTAGGGAAGTGGAATATGGTGCAGCATGAACATAAAATAAGAAATAGGAGCAGGAGTAGGTCATTCAGCTCCTCGAACCTGCTCTGCCATTCGATAGTCTGATAGTGACCTTAACCCCACTTTCCTGCCTGCCCCCCATAACCTTTGACTCCCTTGTAGATCAAAAACTTGCCAAACTCGGCCTTGAATATATTTAATGACCCAGTCTCCACTGCTCTCTGGGGTAGAGAATTTCCAAGATTAACGACCCTCTGAGAGAAGAAATTCCTCCTCATCTCCGTCTTAAATGGGAGACCCCTTATTTTGAAACAGTGTCGCCTAGTTCTAGATTCTCCTACAAGGGGAAATGTTCTCGGCATCTACCCAGTCAAGCCCCCTCAGAATCTTATGTTTCAATAGGTTCACTTCTCATTCTTCTAAATTCCAATGAGTATTGGCCCAACTTGCTCAACCTTTCCTCCTAATCCATTTGTCCCAGGAACTAGCCGAGAGAACCTGCTCTGTGCTGCTTCCGACGTAAGTATATCCCTCCTTAAATACGGAAACCAAAACTATATGCAGTACTCCAGGTGTTGTCTCATCAATGCTGTGTCCAGCTGTAACAGGATTTCACTATTTTTATACTCCAACCCCTTTGCAATAAAGAGCAACATTCCCTTCGCTTTCCTAATTACTTGCTGTACCTGCATACCAACTATTTGATTTGTGTACAAGGACACCCAGATCCCTCTACTGTAGCATTCTGTAATCTCTCTATTGAAATAATATTGTTTTTCTAATCTTCCTGCCAAAGTGAACAGCCTCACATTTTCCCATATTATTCTCCATCTGCCAAACTTTTGCCCACTCACTTAACTTACTTATATCCCTTTACAGACTCTGCCCTCTTTGGTTGTGGTCTGGGGCAGGGAGTGCAGGATGACGAGTGGCCCAGGGGCACTGGGTGGGATGCGAACTGAAGAACGAGGAGACACCCGTGGGGGAGGTGGAGAAGAGATAGTGTTGTAACTGAGGGAGGTTGGGTTAGAAACTAGTCTGTGAATACGCTTGCCTTGTAGACACAACTTTCTCTCTGGCATGAAGCTGAAGTGATACTTTTGATCCAAGAAAACTTGGATAAGTTGTGGCTGCTCATTTGAACATTTTTGCTGAAGTATTGAGCAGAAGTGATGCTGCCTGCCAGTTGGGTCTCCACGCAATAGCAAGACCACTTACCTGAGCTAAACAGATCCAGCCACTGTGGCAGGGTTTAGTGGATCAGGAAAGTGGTGGTTTGAAGCAGAATTGTCAACACTGGGCTAAAGCCAACAGGCCTTTGTACCAAGGCCATAAACCTAGGAAATGTGGTGGAAACAGTTTGTGAAAATGAAATCTGTGAGCTAAAGTGAAGTCAGTTCTCAGTCCCTGCTGCGATGTTTCAAATTAAACTGATGCTTTTTGTAACTAAGCAGAAAGTGTTGTGATTATGTTATTGCATAAAGGGGAGTGTGTGTAACCTCACTGTGTGAAACCAGGTCGGAAGATTACCTGTCCTTGATTCTGTAAGGGATTAATTTGAGGAATTTTACAACTCTTGCTTGTCTCACTGGCTTAGATCAATGATTCCAATTAGGAAACCTATTACTGCAAGGTAACTTCGTAAATCCTCTTTCTTCATGTAAAACGTGAGCGAGCTGACATGTTTTATTTTGGTGACTACTCGTAGCATTAAAGCATCTTTGTCCTTCACCATCTTGTGGGATGGCCCTTTTAATACTGTATCTTGACCAGTGCTCAGTTCTGCTTGTGCAATGATAAGTGCCAAATTGCACTGTCCCATTGCTCTCTTTTACTAGGTATTTGAGAGTCGATTTGGAAAGAATATTTACTCCGTGCAATTGGAGATGTCAGATTGGGCATTAAGTGGGGATTGGCCACTGAGCGAATCTCACCATTTCACTGTCCATGGATATTGTTGGCTCACCACGGCCTTCAGGAGATTGTTGTTGTGAAGCTGATTGGGGTTCAGAGCTTGATGTAAATCTCACACTGACATCACCCTGGAAATGCAATAGCTGGTCAGTGAAGTAAAAGGAATGAAGAAACTCAGAGCAGCTAATTAACCTCACTGCTCGCTCCTCATTCTTTAAGCAGTGCACTCCTGCACATTGAAACAATTGGGATCAAAGGAAGGGATATGATGCATGTTAAAAATGCAGCGTCAGTACTTTATAAATCTTTCCAGAACCTTGAAAAAACTGAACCCAGAGCTCTGAGCTGCCCCTCCCCCGTTCCCAGTGTCAGTGCAGCTGCCGTGATCTTGGGTGGTGAGCAGAACAGTTGAAGGTCAGTGATGGTGACAGCTGATAGACTTGAAAGATAGAATAGTTGATTGTGATAACGTTAGCAAATGTCACTGGAGTTGCAGGAAAGCTGTAAACCCAGAGCAGCTCTTAACTCCTCTGTAGTCCTGTTTTAAAGCTGAAAACCTGTTCCCTCACTGCTGTCGGTGAGATTTCACAATCTGCTGCTGGGTGGAATTGTCATCTTGGTCAACTTGAACTGTGGAAAACAATTGTGAATTCATGGATTATGTCTGGAGACAGTATTTTAAGCAGTACAGCATTGGAATACAGTACTGAGGGATACACGTCTGCCACTGCATAACACTGGGGTGCAGTACTAATGTGTATTGTATGGTACTGATCTTTTACCACATCACTGACTCTTGCACTGGCGGGTACAGGTCTGTTGCGGTATAACACGATGGTACAGTATTTTAGGATACAGGTCAACACTAACATTGGAATGCAGTACTGCTGGGCACATCTATTGTATAAAACTGCAGTGGAGTACTGGTGGGTACAGGCCTGTCACTAGAACACAGGTACAATACTGTGGGGTACAGGTCTGCCACTCTCTGCAGTACAGTGCTGGTGGGTACAGGTATCTCACTGTAAAATGGGTACAGTACTAGTTATAGTGACAAATCTGTACTCCCATGAGTACAATACTGGTGGGAATAGGTATGTCACTCTAAAACACAGGTACAATATTGTAGGGTACAGGTCTGTCACTCAGCGCAGCATAGCACTGTATAACCTTGAGGTACAGTATTTTAGGATACCAGACTATCTACATCACTGGAATGCACTACTGAAGGGTGCAGGGCTGTTAGTGTACAACACTGTGGTACTGTATATGCGGCGTTATGACCCACCCCCAGGTGAGGTTCCCCAAAGTTGTTGATCCAGGTGAGACCCCTCAATTTGTCACCATCTGGTTGGGACACCCCCAAATTGTTATGCCCCAGGTGAGGAAGAATGAACTGGCTCCCTGTCTTTATTCAACCCCCCCGCCCCTCCTGTTGGTCACAACAAGATTTAATCCATAAAGGATCCTTTTCACAGTTACCTTTTTCCCAGACCCAATCATTCTGGCTTTGTAGGAGCCAACTTGATCAGACTTTCTTTAGTTACAGGTAAGAGTAAGTTTATTAACTACTAAAGAATTGACTACGGTAGATGAATAGTTGGATTCGAGGCTCCAGTAGTGTTGCATTCAGTAGAGAGAGAGAGAGATCGGGATACCTACAAAATGGTGATTTGCAGGGGTAGAGTGTGTGGCTCTTACTTCTGAGTCAAACTTCCAGCACTTGCGCTCTCTCTCAGAACACCCACCAAAGGCAGACACTGGGACAGCTTTTCAGTTCACTTTTAACCTCTTCTTTGTATATTCCAAGTGGGAAGCAAATTCACAAATCTGTCTGGGCATTGCTCACAGGATTTCTTGATAAGATGACACTTATCTCCCATTATGTCCCATTGTCTCTACTGGAGGGAGCAATTAGTTTCTGGATGTCTTTAGATGTGCCTTGTCTGTCAACAGGATCGGGTTCCGTTACCTCTTCGGGAGTCTCCCTGCAGCATTCCAGCAAGTGGCTTGTGCATTTTTAAAAACTCAGGTCTTATTTTTAAAGTCCAATGTTTCGAGGCACATTTGATGTTTTTCCTTCATTATCGTGACAGTGGTAACAGCGTGTAACACAGGGATACTATACCATCTTTCAAATATGATGATAAACTGAGTCCCTGTCTGCCTTCTCAGGTGGACATGAAAGATCCCATGGAGCTGTTTTGAAGAAGAGCAGGGGAAATGTCCCTTATGTCCTGGCCAATATTTAACCCTCAACCAACCTCTCAACCAGCATCACCAATTCATTTACAGGATGTGGGCATTGCTGGCTAGGCCAGCATTTATTGCCCATCCTTAATTGCCCTTGAGAAGGCGGGTGAGCTGCCTTCTTGAACCGCTGCAGTCCATGTGATGTAAGTACCCTCGCAATGCTGTTAGGAAGGAAATTCCAGCGACTGTGAAGGAACGGTGATATATTTCCACATAGGGTGGTGTGTGGCTTGGAGAGGAACTTCCAGGTGATGGTGTTCCCATGTGTCTGATGCCCTTGATCTTCTAGATGGTAGCATTGTGGGCTTGGAAGGTGCTGCTGAAGGAGTATTGGTGAGTTGCTGCAGGGCACCTTGTAGATACACACTGCTGCCACTGTATATCGATGGTGGAGGGAGTGAATGTTTGTGCAAGGGGTATCAATCAAGTGGGCTGCTTTGTCCTGGATGGTGTTGAGCTTTTTGAGTGTTGTTGGAGCTGCACTCATCCAGGCAAGTGGAGATGGTACTGGAATGTACAGACCTCTCGCTGTGCATTACTGAATACAGTAATATAGTGTACAGACCTGTCGCTGTATATTACTGGGGTGCAGTACTGGTGTGTATATAAGTTGCTTATATTAGGTGCAGTACTGGTGTGTATATATATCTGTCACTGTATATTACTGGGGTGCAGTGCTGGAGGCTATAGTTGTGTTAGGGACACTGCTGCTAATGGAGATGTTTAGTGTGATGAAATAGGACATTACACAGAAGCTAATCTCATAATGTGAAAGTGACTGGCTGAGAGTGTGGGTTTCTGGATTTAGGGTTGATGCTATTCTGCTGAATGAGCTTGTCCAACCTCATTTATTCTTGCTTCCTGTTAGTCATGCAACAACATAATTCTGCACCAATTATATCACAGTAACCTCTCCATCTCGCTGTCATCTTTGCTCTGGTTTAACGTTTCATTTTAAATGGAAAAATTATATATGGAACTGAGTGAGTTTGCGGATGCATTTAAATTTTGAATTGGCCTCCTGTGGTCCTATAATGCCAATACAACCCCCACAGTTGGAGTAATTTACAACCTCATTATTCACAGCCATCTGTAATTGTTTCTTTCGATGTGTAAATATACATTAAACATTGCTTGAGAGAGAGATTGTTTTTGGGTGCTGTGCCGCAGTTATCTCCTTCCTTGTCTGCTGTGTGCAGTATTTCTTTACTCATCCAGATGGTAACTGGAGACTCTTCCTGAGCACTGGGCGGGACTGCAGACAGCCCGGTGACTGGGCTGGATGCGAATGAGCTAGCTGCCCAATGAGCAGCATCTTGTGTTGCCAAGATGGTTTAACCTGTCAGAACTTGTCTCTTGCCGTGACAAGCTTGTGCAGTTGTTGTCACAAGAGAAGCCCTAGGCCTTCCATTTCATTGCACCTGTTTTGAAGTCAAAACTCAGTCTCCCAATTTGTTCTGCAGGAAAGCCAAAATCAACAAGTTTTCACTCACTGATACAAATGATCTTACTAAACCAGCGCAGCTGAGGGGCCCAGAGCCCATTAACTTGATTGCTCTACCCTGTTTGTATTTATTTATTTTTATTCTTTCATGGGATGTGGGCATCGCTGGCAAGGTCAACATTTGTTTGCCTGTCCCTAATTGCCCTTGAACTAAGTGACTTGTTAGGCTATTTCAGAGGGCATTTAAAAGTCAACCACATTGCTGTGGGTTTGGAGTCACATGTAGGCCAGACCAGGTAAGGACGGCAGGTTTCCTTCCCTAAAGGACATTAGTGAACCAGATGGGTTTTATGACAATTGATAGTTTCATAGTCACCATTACTGAGACTAGCTTTCAATTCCAGATTTTATAATTCCAGATTTTTTTTTTATTAACTGAATTTAAATTCTACCAGCTGCCGTGGTGGACTTTGGACCTATGTTCCCAGGGCATTTGTCTGGGTCACTCGTCCAGTGACATCACTACACCACTGTCTCCCTCGATTATTAATATTGATTTAATAAGCCAGACAAACATTCCAATCAGCTCAAAGGATGAAGGAAAGTTTTAATGTCCACATTAAACCAACAAGGTTAGTTATAAAGGTTGGTCCTGTCTGGCACTCAGGGTAAAAGTTTGTTTTGCTCTGTTCACTGTCCTAGACACAGTTCAATCTGCTCCAGTTGATAATGAGTTATACACACAATTGGCTTTTAAGGCTCTTCTCTGGCGTGAGTTCAACATCGTGAGAGAGTTGGGGTCCTATCTTCTGGCCACAATGACCAGGTCACAGGGAAGCAGACATGTATAAAGATGCACTGTAGCAGCTCACCAAGGGTACTTCCACAGTGCTTCCCCTCAGGCCCCACCACCACCAATGACCCTTCCCACCAAGAAGGACAAGGGCAGCAATGTTCTGAGAACAGCTCCATCTCCAAGTCACATACCACCACCCAGACTTGGGCATATACAGGCAGTCCTTGACTTTACAGCGTTCGAGTGGCACTTACGGCACTTATAAATGACACTGTTTTCCCATGTCGGTTTTGACTTTACGATGCCATGCCAGCAAACAGGTTCAAACGTTCATATGCATGCATCAACGTTCTGCGCCGCCCATCTCCCTGACTAAAGATGCTCAGTTGCTCTTCCGATGCCATTAGTACAGTGCTGTACTATATTTCTGTATATTCTTAGCTTGTGATTGTTACATGTCAGTGATTGCTATTTACAACATAAATACGTTAATGTTGCTATATTGCTCATCTATAATTGATTGAGTACTAAAATTCTGTGTTATTTTGGTGAAAATAGGGAAAATAGGCCTTGGTTCAGGAACCAATCCCCCATTTATAACATTGTTCTTATGGGAAAATCGGTTCCAAGTTATGATGTTTCGACATACAATTGGTTGCTGAAAACCATGTCTTGTTGTAAGTCTGAGGACTGCCTGTATCACCATTCCTTCATTGGCACTGGGTCCTCCTGGAATACTGACCCAAACACTATTATGGGGGCACTAACGCTGACATTGACTGCCGTGGTTTTAAAAAAGCTCATCGCCACCTTCTCAGGTTGGTTGGAGATGGGCCATAAATGTTGCCCTTGGCAACATTAGAACAAATTTATATATTAAAGAGGAAGCAGCCTCAGAATTGGAGCTGGGGGAGAGGGGAAATGCCTATTCCATAAATATTTAAAGAGGAGCAGGGAATTGATATCTGCCTAAACTTCAACTGAAGATAAATTTGAGTCTCCGACCATGGACACCTCTATAGTTTGCACCTCCTGTGAGGTTTAGAACTTGAAAATGCCCTTCTACAACCAGCCAAGGGCAAGATGCTTTAAATTCCAAAATGAATAAACGGAAGAACTTGGTAGATTTACAGGAAGAGAGAAAGAGATTCAGGCAGACCATCCCATGTTTGAATGAAAAAATGGCTGTGGGGTGAGTGTGGAGCAATGAGATTGGCTTTGGGTTGTGTTCGTGGAGAGTTGGTACAGCCCCAGTGGGCTGACTAGCCTCTTTCTTTGCCACTCCTCTTTCTCAAGGAAGGCAGGTTTATTAAACCCTCTGTGAAGTAGGCAAAGCCCTTTTACACTGCTGTGGCTTTCATTTACCAAATGCAGCCATCTGAACTTCGGCCCTAAGGAAACAAATCTCTCTCTCATCTATAGATGCACATAGATAGGTATGTGGGGGTATATGATGTCGTAATTTGATAAGGGTTGGTTGCTGGTGTTAATGATTTTCTGCCCCTCAGTTCCATGTCCATGGGCACCGGACACGTCTGCTATGTCCCTTTGTCGTTGAGCATGTGTTTTGTGATTAGGAGCAGGAGCCTCTGGATTAAGCATCCCGTCCCCACCCACCCCTTTCCCAAACCACCAAGTTTAGTTTGAGGTTCCATGGAAGTGTGGCCATTCTTGGTGCATCTTCTGCCGTTGCATCGAGCCTTGCATTTTATTCTCGTTTGTCCGACTGTGTTATTTTCTATGTAAGTATCTTCCCAGCTGCAAGTAACTTAAAGTTGAAGTCAATCATAGCTACGTTTACCTCTACCCAGGTGAGATCTGCCAGCCTGAACATAAGACTGTCTGTTGTGTATATTGAGCTACCTGCTACCTTTGCCCCAAGAAACTTAGTTGGGTTGCACTAAGCCAAAACTTTCCTTACACGGGTGTTTCTGCAGTCATGGTGACGAGGAGAGTTAATCTGGGCACTGATCAATGATGTCAGCCCTTAGCTGAAGGAGGTAGTTGCTGTTTTTTTTTTATATTACCCTGTCCTTATTTCCCATGTTTACACGGCAATCTTATAATTCTGGGATTGTATGAAGCATAACAGGCTTAAGAGTGAAATTGAGGACAGAATGTGTAGACTAGCTTTGTATTCCCTCGAGTATAAAAGGATAAGGGGTGAACTAGTTGAGGTGTTTTTAATTTATTTCACAGGGTGTGGGTGTCACTTGCCAGGCCAGCATTTATTGTCCACCCCTAATTGCCCTTGAGAAGGAGGTGGTTAATCTCCCCTTCTTGAATTGCTGCAGTCTGAGATGACAGTTAAAGATGACTAAAGGGATTGACTGGGGTAGAAAAGAGAGAAACTATTTCTTCAGGTGGCAGAATCCAGAACAAAGGGACATAACCTTAAAATTAGAGCTAGGTCATTTAGGGCTGCTGTCAGAAAGCACATTTTCACACAAAGCGTAGTGGTATTCTGGAACTCTCTCCCTCTGTTCGGGCTAGGAGACTTGAACTAAGATTGATAGATTTTTGTTTGGTAATGATATTAAGGGATATGGTGCAAAGGTGGGCAAATAGAATTAAGATACAGATCAGCTGGGATCTAGTTGAGTGGTAAAACAGGTTTGAGGGGCTGAATGGCCTCTTCCTGTTCCTGGGGTTGAGACACCTCACTTCTCTTTTCTGGACTGCTTCAGAGGTATTGTGGGCCTTCACCCTCGCACAGCATGAAAGCTAATATCTAGTGGAATTTCAGATTTTTCCAGGGCTGGCTGGAATCGGCAATCCCAAGCAACTACACCAGGGTGAAGATGGCCTCAAGTGAATTAATTATTCCCAAGCAACAGGGTGGGTTAATGTCATTCCAAACATCTGTGCTAGCTTGCAAACTCAGCAGCAGTAGGGCTATGCTGGGTGCCACCCATTTAAGCTGGGTGTGACGAGGGTTCCATCAATACAATTACATGTGTGCTTTTATTTAAAACTGCGGTACATTGTAAAATGTGGAGCAATCGCACCAGGCAGCAGCATATCTTTCAGCTATGCCTTCAACCCTTGCCCCTCTTTCTGCAACTGACTGAGCTGCCTTGAATGTTCTGGAAAGATGATAGTGACTTGCATTTGGGGAGATGGTGGCATAGTGGCAGTGCTGTTGGACTAGTAATGCAGATGCCCATGTTGCTGCTCTGGCAGCTGGTGGAATTTAAATTCAATTAATAAAATCTGGAATTGAAAGCTAGTCTCAGAAATGAAGGCCCATGAAACTCGAGATTGTTGTAGAAACTCACCTGGTTCACTAATGTCCTTTAGGGAAGGAAATCTGCCATCCTTACCTGGTCTGGTTGACTCCTGACTACCCTCTGAAATGGCCTAGCAAGTCACTCACTCAGTTCAAGGGCACTTAGGGATGGGCAACAAATGCTGACCTTGCCAGCGAAGTCCATGATAGAATAAAGGTAAAGAAAATTATAGAGCCCCTTTCATGAGCATGGGACGTCCCAAAGCACTTTACAGGCAATGAAGCACATTTGAAGAATAGTCCCCGTTGCAATGTAGGAAATACTGCAGCCAATTTGTGCATAGCAAGATCCCACAGGTAGAAATGTGAAAATGACCAGATAAACGTTGTTTTAGAGCTGCTGATTGAGGGATAAATATTGTCTGAGACACCAGGGAGAACACCCTTGTTCTTCATCAAAATGGTGCCTTGGGATCTTTTGCATACACCTGAGAGAGCAGACAAGGCCTTGGTTTAGCGTCTCAAATGAAGGACTGCACCTCCAACAGTGCAGCATTCCCTCGGTACTGCACTGGAGTATCAGCCTGGAATTTTTGCTCAATTTTCTAAATTGCTGATCATGGGTTGATAAACGTCTGCTTCACACTATATTCTGATCCATTGAACATGTGGAATATTGGGAAATGAGTTGCATATCCAGCCTGATTATTTTAGCATGGAAATTTTCCCTGACCTACCAAATCTTCCCCCCGGTTTCCTTGGCTTGGAAATTTGCTTGTGCATTATTGATAGAAGACAATTTATCGCTTCCCCTAGAGGTGAAGGTGAAAATTAGAATTGGGGATCAAAAATAAGAACATTTCGGATGAGGCAAAACTGTCTGTCAACATCTGAAAGGGAAGGGGCAGATTAACGCTGTGTGTGGATCTTCCCTATGAACCTGCTGATCCTGGAAGTGGAGGAAAGGAGAGGGGGAGAGAGAGACGTTTTTCCCCTCCCACCTCCATCACTGGTGAACTGGCTTTACACCCCCCAGGACACTCGGTTTATTTCACGTCAGAATTAAATTCAGTCATTGGCTCCCTAATCTGATCAAAGCGCAAGGATTCATCTCACAGCTGGGATGTAGCAGGAACTTATTTTAATGAGGATAATATTGAATTCAATCTTCCTCCTCCACCATTAATAAACCCGTGAGGGAGTGCTGCAATGTTAGATACCCGAATGATGGTGGTTGCAACTCTGGCTTGGCGCATTCCTGGAGGTTGCATAACATGACCTACCCAGTTGAACAGCTTTTTACTTCACCAGCAAACCCCTCCACCCCCCTCCCCCGCCCCACCAAGCCCCACTAGGTCTACCAATATTCTTGTAACTAATAATCAAAACTATTCCGTGAAGGTACCCAGTTATGATTTATCTCCCGGGTTGACCAAAGCAGTGCCCGGGAGATTGATCTTCAATTCCTGTTGACCCCAGGATGACCCTGAAGCATTGGTGATTGTGCTGAGAGCTGTGGGTTTGATCAGCTGTGACCCCAACCCAGGTAACATGGTATAGCACCATCATGCATAACTGGTTGATAAGGACAACTCCAGCTCATGCCCTGCATTGTCTGAATGACTCCATTATGTACATGATGGGCCTCGACAGCACTGGTCCTGGGACTGAAGGAAGTGTCCCATTTCCTGTTTCGAAGGGTTTAAGTCCTTCGCCCATGTTGGAGATTCTAAATTAATCACTGCATTTTATTTCCTCTTTTTTAAAAAAAAAACAAAGCTGTGTCAGATAATTGTCCAGAACCACATGTACTCAGTGTGAAAAAAAGAGAGAATTGCATTTTTAGTACCTTTTAAAGTGTAGTCACTGTCACAGCATAGGAAATGCAGCAGCCAATTTGTGCACAGCAAGCTCCCACAAACAGCAGTGTGATGATGACTGGATATTCTGTTTGTGATGTTGATCGAGGGATAAATATTGTCCAGGACATCAAGGATAAATTCCTGTCTTCTCTCAAAAATAGTGCCATGGGACCTATAACATCCACCTGAGAGAGGGCAGGTGTGCCCTAGTTTAAGGTTCCATCTGAAAGTTGGCACCTCTAATAGCGCATACTCGCTCAATACTGCATTGGAGTATCTGCCTGGATTATCTGCTCAAATTGCTGGAGTGGGAGTTGAACCCACATCTCTGACTCCTGAGATCATTGGAGGAGGAGGCTCCACAAATATCCCCATCCTCAATGATGGGGGAGCCCAGAACATCAGTGTAAAAGATAAGGCTAAGTATTTGCAACAGTCTTCAGCTAGAATTGCCGAGTGGATGATCCATCTCGGCCTCTTCTGGAGCCCCCAGCATCACAGATGCCAGTCTTCAGCCAATTCGATTCACTCCATTGATATCAAGAACCGGCTGAAGGTACTGGATACTTCAAAGGCTACGGGCTCTGACTATATTCTGGCAATAGTACTGAAGACTTGTGCTCCATAACTTGCCAGGCCTCTAGCCAAGCAGTTTCAGTACAGATACAACACTGGCATCTGTCTGGCTATGTGGAAAATTGCCCAGATATGTCCTGTGTACACAAAGCAGGACAAATCCAACTTGGCCAATCACTGCCCCATTGGTCTACTCTCTAATTTCAGTAAAGTAATGGAAGGGGTCATCAACAGTGCTATCAAGTGGCACTTGCTTAGCAATAACTTGCTCACTGCCCAGTTTGGGTTCCATCAGGGTCACTTAGCTCCTGACCTCATTACAGCCTTGGTTCAAACATGGACAAAAAAGCTGAACTCCAGAGGTGAGGTGAGAGTGACTGCCTTTGACATCAAGGCAGCGTTTGACCGAGTGTGGCATCAAGGAACCCTAGCAAAACTGGAGTCAATGGAAATCAAGGGGAAAACTCTCCACTAGTTGGAGTCATACCTAGCACAAAGGAAGATGGTTGTGGTTGTTGGAGGTCAGTCATCTTGGCTCCAGGACATCACTGCAGGAGTTCCCAAGCGTAGTGTCCTTGGCCCAACCATCTTCAGCTGCTTCATCAATGACCTTCCTTCCATCACAAGGTCAGAAGTAGGGATATTCACTGATGATTGCACAATGTTCAGCACCTTTTGTGACAACTCAGATACTGAAGCAGTCAATGTCCAAATGCAGCAAGACCTGGTTAATATCCAGGCTTGGGCTGACAAATGGCGAGTAACAATCACACCACAAGTGCCAGGCAATGACCATTTCCAGCAAGAGATAGCCTAACCATCACCCATTAACATTCAATGGCATTACCATCACTGAATCCCTCACCATCAACACCCTGAGGGTTACCATTGACCATAAACTAAACTGGTCCAACCATATAAATACTGTGGCTACAAGAGCAGGTCAGAGGCTGGGAATTCTGTGGTGAGTAACTCGCCTCTTGACTCCCCAGAGCCTGTTGACCATCTACAAGGCACAGGTCAGGAGTGTAATGGAATGCTCTCCACTTAACTGGATGAGGGCTGCTCCAACAACACTCAAGAAGCTTGACATCATCATCCAGGACAAAGCAACCCGCTTGATTGGCACCACATCCACTAACATTCACTTCCTCCACCACCGACTCCCAGTGGCAGCAGTGTGTACCATCTACAAGGTGCACTGCAGCAACTCACCAAGGCTTCTTAGACAGCACCTTCCAAACCCATGACCACTACCATCTAGCAGGACAAGGGCAGCTGGCACATGGGAGCATCACCACTGGGAAGTTCCCCTCCAAGCCACTCGCCATCCTGACTTGGAAATATATTGCAGTTCCTTCACTCTTGCTGGGTCAAAATCTTGGGACTCTCTCCCTAACAGCACTGTGGATGTACCTACACCACATGGACTGCAGCAGTCAAGAAGGCAGCTCACCACCACCTTCTCATGGGTAATTAGGGTTGGGTAATAAATGCTGGCCTAGCCAGCAACGCCCACATCCAGTGAATGAATAAAACAAAATCTGTGCTGTAGTCAATACTTCTATGCCCCAGCAATTCACATGCTCACATTTCTGTCCTTGGCCTGTTGCAATACTCCATTGAAGCCCAATGCAAGCTGGAGGAACAGCACCTCATCTTTTGCTTATGTGCTTCACAGCCTCCTGGACTCGAGATTGAGGTCAACAACTTCAGACCATGAACTCTGTCCTCTATTTTGAATTTTTTTCCCCCAAATGCTAAACTGTATCTTCTCATATTTTTGCTTTCAGACAGCGCTGACCTCTTTGCTATTGACATATTCTCCTGCCTTCAAACCTATCCCTAACCTCCTCTTTTGCTCCAACTTCCTCTTCCCCTTTTTAACAGCATAAAACCCATTCCATTTCTCTGTTTCTCTCTCCACAGATGCCACCAGGCTTGCTGAGTATTTCCAGCATTTTCTGTTTTTATCCCAGCAATTCATACCTGTGCACCATCTAGCTAAGGCCCTGGTTAGTAAATGGAAATGGAATCCGAGCCAATGTTATTGAATCAGCTTCCAAGTCATCATAACTTTCGAGCAAATTGGATATAGGTTTGAAAAGGATAAGCGACCAACTTTAAGGGGATTGGGACTAATTGGATAATTCTTTCAAATAGCCATTACAATGGGCTGAATGGCCACCTTGCATGTTGTAAGATTTTGTGATTCTACGATAGTCCCCCTGCCCCATCCTCAATGAAGCTCTGAGGTGCTGAGGCCAATTACCCTAACATAGATCACTCAACCGGGAACAAGTGGGGAATGAAACTTGGGACATTCCAGCTGCTGAGAGCTCACTGACACCGTGGGCCTCCCACTCATACCTGAAACCATTAAACTGAAGCTGTAGGGTAGGTGTTGAGTCGAGGCTCCCAGTTTGGAGTGTCTCATTTCTGGGGGCTGTGAAGATCATTAAACCCAGTTTTGCTCTGGCTTTCTCGTGCTGGGTACACTGAGGTTGCCTGCTGCAGTGGTGAGTGTGGGACTTGACATCGGGGTGTTTGCTGCCTGCCATCCTCCATTCTGTAGCTCTGGGTGTCAGCCATGACTCAGAAGGTTGAGGGTTCAAACCTCGCTTCAGTGACTTGAGCGCATAACATTGGCTGATACTTTAAGGGTGATGACTTTCATTTGAGACATTCTTTCTGCCTCTTGGGTTGGTGTAAAAGATTCCTCAGCGCTATTTCGAACAAAACCAGGGGAGCTGTCCTTCGTGTCCTGGCCAACAACAATTCCAAACCAGAGTCACTCAAACAGATTAATCTGGTCTTTATCAGATTGCTGCTTCTGGGACCTTGCTGTGCAAAACTGTCGCATTTCTTTCATTACAAAAGTGGGTACACTTCAAAAGTTCTTCATTTGGCTGTAAAGCACTTTGGGACAGCTTGAGGTTGTGAAAGGTGCTATATAAAGGCAACTCCCTTTTCTTTCTTTTCCTCGCTGTGTCACAGATCCTGTGCTTGTGATGAACAGTTTGCACCACACTGCAGACATTTGGCAGAGACGCTCCAAGGTCCATTGTCCTGCTCTGTATCTAACACTGGAAGTGTTATCAGCTGGATCAAGCCAGGGCACAGTGATTAAAGGGTACAGACAGTAAGTCCAGCCAGACTTAGTGCTTTTACATATCTTCAGGGAGCACAAGGTTAGGGGAGTGATCCCACGTGCTGGCATTGTCCTCTGTCTGTATTTTCATCTTGTTGCTACAGGAGTTGAGCTGCATTTGTAATTCATGCTTTGGAATTTGCAATGATGACTGAACAGAGAAAGTTTGCTTTTAAGCAACCATGCTTTATGAACTCGGAACTTTCCAAAGCACTTTACAGCCAATGAACTACTATTGAAGTGTGGTCAATGTTGTAACACTGCTGTCAATTTGCACACAACAAGCTCCCACAAACAGCAATGTGATAAATAACCAGATGCACTGATGTTGTTGGTTGAGAGGTAAATCTTGACCAGGAAGCTCCCCTGCTCCTCTTCAAATTGTGACATGGAAATTTTTATATTCATCAGCAAAGGCAGACAAGGCCTCGGTTTAACATCTCATCCAAAAGACGGCATCTTTGACACTGCAGCGGAGCGCTGAGGGAGCCTCAATACTGCACTGTCAGCCTAGATTATATACTGAAATCTCAGGATTTAACTCAGAGATATGATTTATTCTGCATAGCAAAGAGCAAAAGAGCTGTTCAGTCCTCAACCCCATTATGTCCTTGTTTTAAAGGGAGTGCTGCTGATAGGATTATTTGAGGGGGTTTTGGGCCAGATGAACTGTCTGAGAGTGACAGCATACAATTAGCACATTGCATTTAATTGTGCTCTTATCTTATTTGAGTCACCCCTAGAAGCCAGTTAGATGTTAGCCTTGGCGTTGTTGGCATAGATCCTGCCTCTGAATCAGAAAGTCGTTTGTTCACACCCCGCTCTGTGAAAGGAGCCCATGATCTAGGCTGATGCCCAAGGGCAGAGAGAGAGAGATGTGTTATGAGGGATGCAGTCCTTCAGATGAGACAATAATAAACCATGTGGGAGGTGGGGAAGTCCTCCCATTATGCTGGCCAACCTTCCTCCCTCAACCAATATCACCAACAACAGCTCCTTCAGGTGCTCTTTGACAACAGTTGCTGCACTTTAAAATAACCTTTCATATCTGAAGCACTCTGATGTTCCTGAGGCACTGATTTTTTTTTCCCTCCATGTTGTCCAGTCTGCTCTGGAGACAACGAATCTGTGGTGATCGACTCTGCTTCCCAAGGTTACCACTGGCAATAGAGCTCAGGCAATTTGGACCTTGGGCAGGGGTCAGCAACCATTTATACCTGAAGAGCCTTGTTATAAAAACGCCTAAAATAAGAGCTATTGGGAGCGTAAGATGAAAATTTGACATTTCTAAACCAAATACTTGACAAATTGCCAAGTGAAGCTGGTAGAACATAAAACGTACGTATACAAATAAAATGTATTGAATTTATATATCGAGGGGGAAAAAACTGGATATTAAAATAGACCTAACTCGTAAATTATTGGATTTTTGCCTTGACTTTACTGATGACATGACAGCTAAACAATCTTATTAACAAATTTTAACTTGAGTAGAAATAAGAATTTTTCAGCTATTGATGCTCATGATTTAAAAAAAAAAGCTTTTCCTAACGGATTCAGAATAATTTATCGTCTTAGCTATATTAAAAACAATAATAGTCACGACCATAAAACATGTTCCTCAAATCTAAGGTGTAGCTGCACCAATTAAACAGGTTTATTTCGAGCATGGTTATGTTTCGGGAACAGGATTATGTTTGTTGTTTTTAAAAAAAAAAAATCTTTTGAAACTGTAAAGTGCAGCACAATGATTTGCTTTTTATCCCCACAATTTAAAGACATGGGTTTTACTTTTCTTGACTTTTTTTCACGTTAATGTGATCCAAGGGGAAAAGTGGGGAGCGGCAGGTGAGATGTTAAAGAGCCACATGCGGCCTTGGAGCCATAGGTTACAGACCCCCCTGGTCAAGGGCACTGTCGAGCGCAACTGTTTTTCCCTTTTTATATAGTGAAGGACGGTCAGCAACAGGGTTACTGCCCTGATCAAATCTCTCTTCATCGCTCTCTTTTATATAATAGAATCGTAGAATAGTATGACATAGATAGAGGTTGCTCTTATATAATGTCTTTTATGTGGCTTTCGTCCAAATCCTGGTCCCATTTTTACTTTAATTTTTGTTGGTAGCAGTAAATTTTATGGATGAGGATTGATGTGAAGGGAGGAGTGGGAATATCTCTTTCTCTTTATCTCCCTTTTGTTCTCTTATCCATTAAGGCCACTGCTACCAGCAAAATGCAAAATGAAATGTGGACTGGGATCTGGATGAAAGCCAGTGAAGTCTGCAGTGTTTGGAATGTAGCGAGATCGAGGCTGCAATCTGTCTCTGGGTTGCAAACTGTACAGGCTTTGCTGAGTGCTCTTGATATACAGGCCCTTGGAGATTAGTGCTGCTGTAGATCCTAGCATCTCATTCCCTTCTGTATGTGAATGTACAGCCCAAACAAGCTGCACCATTCACCCCCCCCCCCCCACCCCGCACTCCACTCCCCTTGTGTCATCAGCTAAAGCTTGGTCTCACTTTAGTTTCTGGTTCCAGTGGTGGGATTTTAAATGTTGTCCACTGGTGGGAAAACAGGCAGATTGACCTGTAAATTAGGGCATTGCACCATTGTTGGCGTGCTCGCTTATCCCCACCCCAACGCGATTTTTCAAGCACCAGAGGAGGTGCTGCCCATGGCCCAACTGAGGCCCTTAAGTGGACAGTTAATGTCCAATGAATGGCCACTTCCTACTGGCGCTCAGATGTGCAGAGCTGCTTGTCTCTGATTGGCCAGCAGCTCTATGAGGTGGGACGCCCTCCTGGAGACAGACAAAAGTCCCACCTCATGCTAATTGAAGGGCCATCACCCGAAAACTTAAAGCGGGATGAGCCAGTTAAGCAGAGATGGGCTAACCCCTGTCCTTACAAATTACACTGTGGGGAGCCCGCCCTCAGTGTAAAATCCAGCCCCAGGGGTGGAATTTAATGCCCATCGCCATGGCGAGTTTGGTAGGGGACATTTAATCAGGTGGGAGGGTGCCAGGTTGGGGATCCTGCCATATTCCAGCCTCTGCCCCGATTAAGACCGTGGCGGGAAGGCCTGTGGGTGACTTTAAATGGGTAATTAATGCCCATTTAAGGGCCTCATCGCCCTGCCACTGGTATTCACCCATGCGAGGAGCGTGATCAGGAGTGGAGGGAGGTCCCTCATTCAAAGGCATTCAGTCCCTGATCGAGGGAGCTGACGGGAAGGGTTGGGCCCGCTGAGTACCATTCCCTGCCCTTGGTGCTGACTACCCCGCAACCACCACCACCCCCCCCACACCACCTGACATCACTTTCCTGCGGCTGGGATCCAGCAATGATCTTGGGCCTTGGGTGGTTGTCGTACTGGTAGCTGTCACCACCTTCCCTATGACGCCGTTGGTCAATTGAGTTGTCAACCTCTGACCAGCTGCGCTCAAGTCGGCGTGACTTCTGCCCCCGGGGTCCTTGATCTTGAGGAAGACCTGCTGGTGTCCGGTTCAGTGGCACTTGATATGGTGGGCATTCCCTAAAGGAGGCGACGTGGAGCTCTCTCCGGCTCTCCGGTGGACAGACAGTACCCTGGTCACTGACATTAAATACCACCCCGAGAATCCGATGTGTGTACAATTTATTCTAACACTCAGCAGCTTGATAAATGTTTTGACCTGCCTCACTTCCCCCATCGTCACCTGTGAACGAAACAACACAGGCTGGAGCTTGCCTCAAGGACATGGTACCTTAGGCTCCAGCTGCAGTTGATAAACTACTCGCCTTTCATTCTCCCACTCTAATGTTATGTGAATGCCTCTTGTGTTCCGGCTAGGTCACACTGCACATTGTCCTGTTTATAATTTGAGCCTCTTTGTCCCCTTAAATCTGCTTCAGAACTGAAAATAGTTCCTTAATTATAAGCTGTGATTCATGATCACTAAGTACTGATGATATTATCATTAACATTGCATCTGGCAGCCTCAGTCATTGATTTCAGTGCTTGTATATGCTTACAACCTGAAAACAACGTTGATTTACATGCATTATGTGTATTATCAACATCCTGGGGGTTACCATTGACCAGAAACTGAACTGGACCGGCCATATAAATACTGTGGCTACAAGAGCAGGTCAGAGACTAGGAATCCTGCAGCAAGTAACTCACCTCCTGACTCTCCAAAGCCTGTCCACCATCTACAAGGCACAAGTCAGGAGTGTAATGGAATACTCTCCACTTGCCTGGTTGAGTGTAGCTCCCACAACACTCAAGAAGCTTGACACTGTCCAGGACAAAGCAGCCTGCTTGATTGGCACCACATCCACAAACATACACTCCCTCCACCATCAATGCACAGTGGCAGCAGTGTGTACCATCTACAAGATGCACTGCAGGAATTCACCAAGACTCCTTAGACAGCACCTTCCAAACCCACAACCACTACCATCTAGAAGGACAAGGGTAGCAGATAGAAGGGAACACCACCACCTGGAAGTTCCCCTTCAAGTCACACACTATCCTGACTTGGAAATATATCGCCATTCCTTCACTGTCGCTGGGTCAAAATCCTGGAACTCCCTTCCTAACAGCACTGTGGGTGTGTCTACACCACATGGACTGCAGCAGTTCAAGAAGGCAGCTCATCAGCACCTTCTCCAGGGCAATTAGGGATGGGCAATAAATGCTGGCCCAGCCAGCGATGGCCACATTCCTTGAAAAAATCAAAAATAAATTTATGGAGCTTCATGGAGTGTTACTGGGCAAAACTTGATACTGGGTCACATACAGAGATATGAAGACAGGTGATCAAAGGTTTGGTCAAGGAAATAGATTTTAAGGAGTGTCTTAAAGGAGGGGAGAGAGTTAAGAGGCATAAAGTTAGGGGGAAATTCCAAAGCTTCGGGCACAGGCAACTGAAGCCACGACAGCCGATGGTGGGGTTGGGAAGAGATCACAACTGGGGAACGCCGAGATCCTGGAGGATTGTATGGTTGGAGGAGGTTACAGATCAGCAGGGATGAGGCTATGGAGTAATTTGAATGCAAAAGGTTTAAAATAGAGAATGACGGGATATAGCAGCCTATAATTTAACGCTGAGCACTCTAGTTCTCACTTCCTCAGAAACCAGAGCTAGTTTAGCTTCTCTTGCCGAGACCTCTATTTACTTACTCTAGACAGGCTATCAAACTCCAGGCTTTGCTCTGTGGGTGAAAGGTCCACAAGCTGTCTTCATCCAGCTTCAGAATGGGAAGTTGTCACAGCCTGATTGTACTCTTAATGAAGGGAGGGGGCACGAGTGGGGGTGGGGGAGACAGGGAAGTGAGACAGGTGAGGGGAAGGTCAGCTGCAAATAATTTATGATGCGGTGTAACTAATTTTGTTTTAACCAAATTGTTGCTGGAAGTTCCAGGCCTGGTAGGCCGAAGGGATGGATCTGTTTCTGTGTTCTTCGCTTTCACAAACAGGATTAGGCTATTCAGCCCCTCTTCACCAGGGTAAGAATTTGGAACTCCGTACCATAGAGAAGGATTGAGGTGAATAGTATAGATACATTTAAGGGGAAACCAGACAAGCGGATGAGGGAGAATAGAATACAGGTTAGGATGGAAGATGTTATGTTCCTTCTCTGTCGGGTTGCTTTGCTCAGTGAACACAGTTTCACGCCTATGTACTGATGAGTGAGTTGGTAAACAAGATGCTGCAGATGCAGAGACCAATGTAAGATGAAGCACATGCTGTTTATTAACACAAGTAACCGAGCACTAACACAACGTGTGCTTCTCCAACCAAACCCTATTCTAAACTACTGATTAACATTGTAGCCCAAGCTACACAGCAATTGGGTAATAGTCACATGGTCAAACCGCTCACATTCTCTTAAAGGTGTATTGCACCTCAGATCACCACATCCCTCCCCCTTTACTTGAAAGTACAATTTACAATCTTTACAATATATCAACCATTTACATAAATAAACTATTTACAAATTCAGTCTCTCTGGAGGCTTCTTCAAACATTTCGAACGTCATAGTTCTACAACTCTGGATGGTTTCTCCGAGGCCTCCCTCTCGGGGGTCATCTCACTAGGCTCTCCAGTAGGAGCCTGTAAGTTTGTTTCTTTGGTTGGCAGGCAGGCAAATAGGCCAGGCGGCCTTTGTATTTTTTATGAAACCTCATCCACGGGTGGGATGAGGTTTTCAATGGTAAATAAAAAGACAATAAAAAATTTAACTCCAATTTTTAAATGTCCCTCTTCATGCGTCACATGTGGGGACATGTTTATATCATTTGCAAAATTTTTATTTTTGTATTTGAAATTCTTCATCCCCCTGAGGCAGCTCTGTGCCTACAGGGAACTTTCAGTGTGCGCTCCCCGGCGCATACGCAGACTTCAGCGCTTGCCGCTCCTCCAGCACCGCTGATCGCTCTCAGGCTCAAAGGATCCCACAGGTATTTCCAAACCAAGTGGAGTTCCTTCCACATGTGATGTAGACTCCAACGGGAATGCTTGGCACATCCTTTCTTCTAGATCTGTTTCCCTTTTCCTCAGGTGACCTATGTGTCTCCTAATTACCTGACTTTTGACCGATATGTGATAGGAAAGGGGTCCTGTCACTGTACTAACTTCACCTGATAGTCATTTGGGCCCATCTCCAAAGTTTTTTTGCAAAACCTGTGTCTCCAGCAGTGAAGTTTATTTCATGACTGTGGTAACTGTGTCCACTTTTCTGGGCGTCCTGATTTCTCTCTACCCTCCCCCTAAATTCGGCTTTATGAGACTCAACCGTGCCCTGAGACGTCTCTTCATCAATAACTCTGCGGGGGCAATACTGGTGGTCATGTGTGGTGTAACCCTATAGCTGAGTAGGAAACATGAAAATCTAGTAGCAACAGAGTCTCCAACCAGTTTTTTCATTCTGGACTTGAAGGTCTGGACTGATCTCTCGGCCATACCATTGGATGCAGGGTGATAAGGCGAGGTCTTAACGTGTGTATTGCCGTTGAGACTTGTAAATGTTTGGAATTCCGTGCTGGTGAATGCCGTTCCATTATCAGACGCTATTATCTCTGGTAACCCATGTATCGCAAAACTCTGATGTGATCTGTCTATGGTGGCGGCAGATGTGGGTGATTTCACCTCGTGTACATCCATCTCGTGGCCAGTTGTTATGTTCCTTCTGTCGGGTCGCTTTGATCAGTGAACATGGTTGCACACCTATCTACTGGTGGGTGAGTTGGTGAGCAAGATGCTGCAGACGCAGAGACCAATGTAAGGTGAAGCACATCTTGTTTATTTACACAAGTAACAGAGCACTAACACTTGTATGCTTCTCCAACCAGTCCCTATTCTAAACTACTGATTAACATGGTAGCCCAAGCTACACAGCAATTGGGTAATACAGTCATGTGGTCAATCTGCTCACATTCTCTTAAATATGTATTGCACTTCAGATTACCACAGTAGACTTAGATGAGAAAAGATGGGAGGAGGAACAAGTGAAGCATAAACACCAGCGTGGACTGGTTGGGCCAAATGGCCTGTTTCTGTGCTGTATATCTTACGTAAAGCCTGTTCTTCCATTCATTTAGGTCATGACTGATTTGCACCATAGAACCGAGTCCCCCCCCTCCACCCCAGTTTGCTCCTTATCCTCTCCAGCACTTGAGTAAGCAGCATGTTACACAAACACAGTATCCAGTCCACCGTTTAAGTGGCTGCCCTTTATTTAGGGGCAGAATTTTCCCTTCATCGGGTGGGCCGGGGAGCGGCCGCGAAATGGACCTCTGCCTGCAGTCAGGCCCCCACCGTGATTTCATGCTGGCTGGCCAATTAATGGCGCTGCTGGAGTGGGGCTGGGAGGAGCGGCAAGCGCTGAAGTCTGCGTATGCGCCGGGGAACGTGCACTGAAAGTTCCCTGTAGGCACAGAGCTGTCTCAGGGAGATGAAGAATTTCAAATACAAAAATAAAAATTTTGCAAATGATATAAACATGTCCCCACATGTGACTCAGCCACATGAAGAGGGACATTTGAAAACTGGTGTTATGTTTTTTATTGTCTTTTTATTTACCGTTGGAAACCTCGTCCCGTCTGTGGATGAGGTTTCGTAAAAAAATACAAAGGCTGCCTGGCCTATTCGCCTGCCCGCCAACCGAACCGTTGAGTGGGCAGCGAAAAATACAAATTAATTAATTGTTTAAGGGCCTTAATAGGCCTCTTAATTGTCAGCGGGCACACTGCCGCCGCCTCACGCGTGCCCACCGATTGAAAGATTGCGAGTGCACGATGACATCGGGACACTCACTCGCCGTCATCGTGCACTATTTCACTCCCGTTCAGGTCGGGTGTGTGCCCGCCCGCCTGCTGGATGAAAAATTCTACCCCAGGAGTCTGTGAGCGATTATGGACTTTTCAACTGTGGAGCAAAACAGCCAAGTACAATTCAATCGTATGTATTTCTTCCAACAGAAGTTCTTGGACAATGACCCAGTACAGGAATCCTCGCTGATGAATGATCTCCTCCCTCCCTTGCCCTCCAGCTCAGGGATTGAGTCCTTGGCACTGTTCCAGAGATCAGCTGACACTCAAATTGAGCTCTCCTAGGGTATATGGCAGGGCAGGGGTGGGGTTGTGTCAGATGGGGAGAAACAGCTCTCAGTTGATGTTTTGCAAAGTTGAGTGTCCCTTTCACACTGGGTTCAGTTGTTCCAAAGCTTCAGTAAATAGAATTCCTTTAACTGTTCAGTAGAATAGGCTCCTCTGCATATCTTATCTAAAGGCCTCTCTATTTCCCATCCCCTGCCTCGTGTGTTGACTTTATCCTGATGGATGGGATGAATCGGAACCTATTTGAGTGTCCTGCTTAAATCACGTGTCTTTATTGATGATGTTTTAAAGCAAGCATTTCTTTTCCTGTTGACCCCTATCTTGGCTCCACTCCTGAGTTGGTTATCACAAAGTTTAAATTCAAAAAAGATATTGCAAATGCAATATAAATGTTTAACCGTGCAGAGCTCGGTGTAAGAAATAAGCCAGCCAGGTTCCTTAAATTAACAAGTGTAAAGAGTTAGTTTTATAAGAACATAAGGACATAAGAACTAGGAGCAGGAGTAGGCAATTCAGCCCCTCGAGCCTGTCCCACCATTCAATGCGATCATGGCTGATCTCATTTCGGCCTCAGCTCCAGTTTCCCACCCTCTCTCCATAACCTTTTAACCCATTACTAATTAAAAATCTGTCTATCTCCTCCTCAAATTTATTCCGCGTCCCGGCACCCACTGCACTCTGAGGTAGTGAATTCCACAGTTTCACGACCCTTTTGAGAAAAGTAATTCCTCCTCATTCCTGATTTAAATCTACCACCCCTTAGCCTAAAACTATGGCCTCTCATTCTAGAATGCCCCACAAGGGGAAACATCCGCTCCACGTCTACTTTGTCTATCCCCTTTAGCATCTTATATACCTCAATTAGATCTCCTCTCATCCTTCTAAACTCTAGCGAGTATAGGCCTAAACTGCTCAATCTCTCCTCATAAGACAAGCCCCGCATCTCTGGAATCAATCTAGTGAACCTCCTCTGAACCGCCTCCAATGCAACTACGTCCTTCCTCAAGTAAAGGGACCAAAATTGTGCATGATACGCCAGGTGCAGTCTCACCTTGTACAGTTGCAACAACACTTCCCTATTTTTATACTCTCTTCCTTTAGCAATAAATGCCAAAATTCCATTTGCCTCCCTTATTACCTGCTGTACCTGCATACTAACTTTCAGCGATTCATGCACGAGGACACCCAGATCCCTCTGCACTGAATCATTCTGAAGTTTCTCTCCATTTAAATAATAAGTCACCTTTTTATTCTTCCAACCAAAATGGATAACCTCACACTTATTCACGTTAAACTCCACATGCCAAATTTTGCCCTATTCACCTAATCTGTCCATATCCATTTGTAAATTTCTTATTTCTTCATTGCAACTTACTTTCCCACCTATTTTGGTGTCATCTGCAAATTTAGCTATAGTACCTTCTATCCCTGAATCCAAGTCATCAATATAGATTGTAAATAGTTGGGGCCCAAGGACCGAACCCTGTGGCACCCCACTAGTTACAGCTTGCTGATGAGAGCTTGTTGCTTGGTGCACGGTCTCTTGAGGGAACATGTGATACCTGCTATGAAAGGCCTTGAGTTACTGCCCTGTTGCTTCAGAGAGGTCCAGCACCATGGAGGCTAAATGAAACTGCTGAGACTGATGACCGCAGACACAAAAGCGTGTCTATGGCTGTGCAGGCATAGCTCCTGATCTCACTTGACCACTGCTGGAAGGGGAGGGGTGAGACACCTGCATTGCAGGAAGAAAACGTCACTGGGTGAGTTAATCATCCTCCTAGCTGGAGGTTTACCAGCTGACAATGGTGAGAGGGTAAGAAGCAGGAGACTAGCATCCCTGTTGATCAGGGAATGCTCCGGGACACTTGAGGTTTAAAGGAATGTGAATAAGTGAGGCAGCTCTGTTGCTACATACCCAGCAAGCTGATCTCGACCTGCTCTTGTGGCTTAGCCAGTTATTGGGTAAACTCTCTGAGTCATTGGGAGGGCCCAGACTGATTCCAATTCAGGGCAGGGCATTGCTTTTAAACAAGGGCTTTGAACAGACCTGTGAGGCTCCACACCCTGTCTGTAGCGAGTGTGTGTATTGGCTTGTTGGTGTAGTGTCAGCAAAATGGTTTATGATGCTTGACTGCTTTCTTAGAATGGCTGATGTGGGCAGAAACATGCTTCATTTTAGCCATTTTCCTAATTTCTGTTTGAATTAAAATTGTGCTGTAATGGTGGCGTGTAATGTTTGTTCATGAGCCCCTTAAATGCGAGTACCGGTCGTATCTATGGAGATGTTTGTTGCTAAGCAGCCTTACAGCCTTGCTGTTGAAAACCACAGATGGCTCCTGGTTGTGGGTTTGAAAGTGTTGAGAAGCCATTTCTGTTAGTAGTTAGTGCAGTGAAAAGAGTTTATAAAATGCCTTTCAAAATGTCCCAAAGCACATTACAGCTAATGAACTAATGAAATTTTTGAAGTGATGTTTTGTGAGGGATAAACATTGGCCAGGAGCGTGTGGAGAACTCACATGGATTTCTTCCGAGTAATGCCATGGGATCCTCAAGGTCCAGCTGAGAGGACAGGCAGAGCCTCGAGTTAACTACTCATTTGAAAAACAGCACCTCCGACAGTGCAGCACCCCCTCAGTGCTGCACCAGACTGTCAACCTAGATTATGCACTCAAAAGTTCTGAAGTGGGACTTGAAACCACAGCCTTCCGAGTTGGAGGAGGGAGTGCAGGAGTATTTATAACTATCTGAGCAGTAGTGTTTATAACTCTGCATTTAATATATCACATTGCCATTGAAGTTAATTAAGGTTGTTGGCGTGAGGATGAGCAGGAATTGTTGTAATGATGCTGCTGCAGCTGGAGTGCCCTAAACCCTTTTGGAGGCGGCCATATTTTCTGTTTACTGATGAGCTGAGTGGCCTTTCCTGTTGGCACAATCTAACCAAGGTCCTTTGCACTCCCTGGCCTGCGGGTGCCATTCTCAATGCAGGGGAGAGTGGGGAAGCTAGAAACAGTCGTGAATCCAATTTGGGAATAAGTGTTCAAAGCATTTGTGTTCCAGCTGTTGGGATCTACTCTCCCCTGGGACCTTCATATAGCACGAGATGCAGAAGGTTATTTTATTTATTTGGGAGAGGGTTGTGGTGCAGGCATTTTGTTTAAACAGTAAATCCACAGCTGAAGGCGGAAGGGATGGCGGGAATAGTTCTTGAGGTGTGAATGGAGAGGGCAGTGGTTCATGGAGAGAACCTAGGATGCTAGTGAACTCCAAAAGACTGGCCGAAGGCAGGCAGAGCATGGGCTCAGCTGGATGGATGGAATTAGGATGCAGGCCAGCCGTGATCTCACTGAACAGTGAAACAGGCTTGTGGGGCTATCTGGGCTACTCCTGATTTGATGTCCCTCACAACTATGATTCTGAGCACAGCAACTTGCTCTCTCAGCTTGAATATCTGGGGGTGATGGTGGAAGCCAAGGGTATAAAAGAAAAGCTGGGCTGCAGCCTCTTGAGTGTTCTCGTGCCAACTGTACAGCGTAATTTGAAGAGAATTGCCTTTGAATCAGTTAATAGCAGCCAGTTTGTCATGTGGGTGGGACAGAAAGCATGAAAATACTATTGATACAGTTTGCTGCATTGGTGAGCTTTAGCACTTGGACACAATAGAACGTCGCTCTAAAGAGAAACTGGCTCTGTTTCGAGTTCTTCAGAATGCATTTTAAAAGAAGTGTCACTGATGGAGTAGATAGAAAAAAAGTATTCCCTCCTGGTGGGGGAGACCAGAACACGTGGGCATAACCTTAAAATGGGAGTTAGGCTGTTCAGGAATGATGTCAGGGAGCACCTCTTCACGCAAAAGGTAAAGGAAATCTGGAACTCTCCCCTTCCATAAAAGACAGCAGATGCTGGGAGTCACTTGAAACTTTCAAGACAGAGGTGGATAGATTTTTCTTAGCAAGCATAATAAGGGAATTGGGACCGATTTGGATAAATGGAGTTTCTAATTGAATGGATGAGCAGGCTTAAGAGACTGGATGGCATCATCCTGTTCCTGTGCCTATGATAAAAGGATGAGGGATGGTGCATCCTTATAAACCTCCTTAAAACCATCTCTGATTCAGTCCCTGGTGCAAAGCCTGGTGGTGCCATTCAGGGTAATGGTGTGGGTGTAACAATTGGGTTGTTCTGTAAGTGGATCAGGAAGGGACAGTTTGGCTGGAATTCCTGGCTCTCAGGAGATGGCCTCAACAAACCTTGATATTCCCTGAAGCACTACAAACTAATGTATCGGTGGTGTGTCTGAGGGCAGGTCCTTTGCTCATTTCTCCACACCTCGCTGTCTTTAGGCTCATAGGAGCCTTCAGTGAGCAATATGGCTAGGGAAATAAACATGGGGTGGTTTTCCGTTGCCTTCCTCATGTCCGCTTAAACGAAACACAAGTGCTCTTGCTGAAGGATCCACAAACTATTATTGAAGATGGAAATGAAGGGAAGAGGATCTGTGCTCCTCCTCACCCTGGCACTGTGCTCCTGTACGAGTCTGGCCCTGACCACATTGGCTGAATTTCAATCTGCGGTGAGATTCAATTTCCTAAGCTATTGATGCATGGACAGTTATTCCCCCCCCACCCCCGCCACATGCCTCTCCCTCTCCTGCAGTCATTTCCTTGAGATCACACCAATGGGCCGGTAACAGGGCTCAAAGCACAGTAACCTGTGGTTTTATCGCTTGAAAGGATAAGCATTTCTGCCATCAGAAACAGGAGCTAAGGCAATATTCTGAGGCGCCTCTTTGGCTGTTGATTTTTAATCACTCTCCATGAGCTTGTGTTATTTCAACCCTTCTCTCTGGTTCAGGGTGTGAGTTAACGACAGGAAATGGTACAGACAGAATGAGAATACCAATCAACCAGTTCATTCATCAAAACTACCAGGGTCCCTGAATAATGGTCTCCGTTGTGAAATTTATTACAATGGTATGATATTAATGTTACAGGATGCGATATCTAATAGGCAACCTCGTAATATTGAGTATTATGATGTGATATTTAAGACATGTTGTTGGCCTTGAGCCCTGAGCTCTCCTGTGTAATAGTTTGGGGTGAAATTGAAAGCTTTTATTTCCCTCAAGAAACATTGGTGTGTTTATCTCAACTGATCATTTTTAAAAGGGAACTCTCTTCAGGAAAATATATTTGGTGAATGCTTAATTGTTGTAAACACCGCGAGAGCGCTAATACTGCTCAGCCGCCTCATTGGCCTGGGTTCTTTCGGTTCGACAGAGGGGTCTCGTCCACCAGTCAGAAAACCGGAAGAGGCCTCTCGTAAGTCCCATGGGGGATGCTCAACAGAATCAAATGCCCTTAAGCGCCCACCACTGGGCCTTCCCCGGGATTAAGGTTCCGGGAGCTGCCAGCCAATCAGAGGGCCAGGATCATTGTGGGGACCCCAGACCAAAGGTGAGTGAAAGCAGGTTGGGGATTGTGGGATGGGGATCACATGAAGGGGGACTGGGGACCGGGGGATTGGGCCGGGGGCAAGGGCAGGGGCCAGCTGTCTCCCTTCCCAATGCCGAGTCTCTCGATTGGGCACAGGGTGCCTGACAATGAGGGACACCACCCCCCTCACCGGACACTGCTGGTAAACCTGACAGGGTTTGCTGGGCAGCCTTTCCAGGATGTGGGAAAGCCACATGGCCCTCAGTTAAGTTACAGTGGGCTCAGGGATAACTTGTGTCAATTGGCTCATCAATGAGCCGAGCTGACATCTTGCTGCCAGTGGCCAGGAATCTTGCATCAGTCCCTCCAACGTAATCAGGGGAAGTTTTGCTGCCACTGGGAGACTGACATGGGACCCCTCCCACAATTAAATATGCCTGGTTGTCATGGTTTCTGCCACAATGGGCCACATTTTATCTAACCCATTGAATCACTCAGCTGTGATCTCATTGTTAATTCTGACTGCTCCCTCTGATCCCTAAAAGGAAAGATAACATTCTTCCTATTTTTTTAATTCATTCGTGGGATAGGCCAGCATTTATTGCACATCCCCAATTGCCCTTGAGAAGGTGGTGGTGAGCTGCCTTCTTGAACAGCTGCAGCCGCTGTGGTGTAGGTACACCCTCAGTGCTGTTATGAAGGGAGTTCCAAGATTTTGACCCAGCGACAGTGAAGGAACGGTGATATATTTCCAGTTCAGGATGGTGAGTGACTTGGAGGGGAACTTCCTGGTGGTGGTGTTTCCATGTATCTGCTGCCCTTGTCCTTCTAGGTAATCATAGGTTTAGAAGGTGCTGCCTGAGGAGCCTAGGTGAATTGCTGCAGTGCATTTTGTAGATGGTACACACTGCTGCCACTGTTCGTCAGTGGTGGAGAGAGTGATTGGCACCCCTTCCACAAACAATCAAGCAGGCTGCTTTGTCCTGCATAGTGTCGAGCTTCTTGAGCGTTTTTGTAACTGCACTCATCCAGGCAAGTGGAGAGTATTCCATCAAACCTGACCTGTGCCTTGTAGTGGTGGACAGGCTTTGGGGAGTCAGGAGGTGAGTTACTCACCGCACGATTCCTAGCCTCTGACCTGCTCTTGGAGCCACAGTATTTATATGGCTAGTCCAGTTCAGTTTCTGGTCAATGGTAACCCCCCCAGGATGTTGACAGTGGAGGATTCAGTGGTGGTAATGTCCTTCCTCACTATATGCTGAGTAAATAGGTTATGTTTGATGATGATGATTTTCTCAGAAAGAAGTAGTTATTTAAACTCCTCTGATAGCATAGTTGGTTAAGTTTGATGGTCTTGCACGTGTAACTGAGCCAAACATAACATGAGGGCCTTCCATTCAATCCCCAGAATGGGGCAAGTGAGCTCCCCTCTGCTGAGATGTTAATAATGTTCCCCAGATTAGACACGGGGCAAAATTTTTAGCTCGGCAGGTGGGTGCGTGCCCGACTGCTCGAGCGTGAATTGACAGCGTTGACGTTGGTCGAACGCCCCTGAATCAAATAAAAATAAAATAAAAATGTTAAAACTTAATTAATAACATGTCCCTGCTCATGTGACAGAGTCACATGAGGGGCTATATTTTATTACATTTTTAATTTCTTTTTTTTTAAATAACTCTTCATCTCCCTGAGGCAGCTTTGTGCCTCAGGGAGATTCTCGAGCATGCACTCGAGTGCATGTGTGAAGTTCATGCTCGCCCCGCTCGGCCTCCTCCCCAGCTCGCACAGGCAGCTTTGAGTGCTGCCGCTCACGTTTCACGCTGGGTGGGCCTTAATTGGCCCACCTTCTGGCCCCAATCGCGGGCGGTGGTCAGCTTCTCGACTGCCCCCGCCTGCCACGGCCAAGCTGGCTCGACAAAGGCAAGATTCTGCCCATGGGGGTGGTGGGGTAAAATTGGATTAAGTACCACAACTGGTCACTATAGCGACCCCTGCATGAACATGATGGGCTGTGATGCTTCTTCTGGTTAAATAGTATGCTGACGCTCACTGAGACGAAGAATGAGACTTGGGTGAGGTGTTAGACAGCTTTTGGGATGGGATGGGGGCAGCAAGCAGCAGCTATCCATCTTGTCTGTTAGTCTCTTCCCATCCTGTACTTCCACTGAGTCCCTCAGCCTGTTACTATTTTCCGTCTCAAATGTGTTGTTAAATAAATAAAGACCGTCTCACTAAATTTTAAATTAGGTTTTAGTTATTTATGTATCAACCTCCTGGAAATCTCTGCCCTTTCTGCCCCTAGCCTTCTCACTTGGGCCTGTCAATCATGTTTTCAAAATGAATTGAATGGGGGATAGTGTGCGTGCCATTCCAGTTCCTCCATGGGCTTGTCGAGTGTTCTTTCAGCTAAATTCTGTCAGCCGTGAAATCACACCAGGCAGGCCGAACACAGCACAAGCAGAGAAACTCTCATGGACCCATTTACGACACAGAGGGAGGCCATTTTGCCCATCGAGACCATGGTCGCCACAATGTAATCCAGTCAGTCTCACTGCTCTGCTCCCCAAAGCCCTGCAAGTTTATTTCCTTCAAGTGCCCATCCAATTACCCTTTGAAATCATTGATTGTTTTTGCTTCCACCACCCTGTGGGCAGTGAGTTCCAGGATAGCTTTATAGTTTGGACAACTGTGTTCCTGCCACGATACCTGGCTCCCCTCTCTCAGTGGCAGACTTGGAAAGTCGAGTAGCTCAGTCTATGAGTCAGCCACTGAGATGAGAAAAGCTCCTTGGGTTAGGAAGAGAGGGGAGAAAAAAAAAACACATTTGCATTTTTATAGTGCCTTTCAGCACTTTGGGATGTCCCAAAGTGCGTTACAGCCAATGAAGTACTGTTGACATGTTGTAAACGGACCAGCCAATTTGTACACAGCAAAATCCTACAAACAGCAACATGATAGTCGTCAGGTCATGTGGTATCCTTACCTAAGGAAGGATATATTTTCCATAGAGGGAGTACAACGAAGGGTCACCAGACTGATCCCTGGGACGGCAGGACTGTCCTATGACGAGAGATTGAGGAGACTGGGCCTGTATCTTCTAGAGTTTAGAAGAATGAGAGGCAGTCTCAATGAAGCATATAAAATTTTTACAGGGCTCAACAGGGTTAGGTGCAGGATGTTTCCGCTAGCTGGTGGGTCTAGAACCAGCGGACACAGTCTCAGAATGAGGTAGGCCATTAAGGACCGAGATGAGGAGGAATTTCTTCACTCAGATGGTGGTGAATCTTTGGAATTCTCTAACCCAGAGGGCTGTGGAGGCTCGGTCATTGAGTATATTCAAGCAGAGATCAATAGATTTCTAGATATTGAAGATACTAAGGGATACGGGGATAGCGCAGGACAAAGGCATTGAGGTAGAAAGGATCAGCCATGGCCTAGTTGAATGATAGAGCAGGCTCGAGGGGCCAAATGGCCTACTCTTATTTCCCATGTTGCATGTGTTGTAGGTACACCCACAGTGCTGTTAGGAAGGGAGTTCCAGGATTTTGACCCAGCGACCGGGAAGGAACGGTGATATATTCCCAAGCCAGGATGGTGAGTGACTTGGAGGGAAACTTCCAGGTGGTGGTGTTCCCACGTGTCTACTGCCCTTGTCCTTCTAGGTGGTAGAGGTTGCTGCTTTGGAAGGTGCTGTCGAAGGAGTTTTGGTGAGTTGCTGCAGTGCACCTTGTAGATGGGACACACTCCAATCACAGTGCATGGATGGTAGCTGATGCCCCCTGAGGTCGACTGGAGGTATGGAGTAATTTCAGTCAAAGTATTCTGATCCTGATAGTCTCATCACAACAGAAGGAGGAGACTTTGATCCCATTAGTCTGGATAAATGGGAATCCAGGTCCCAGAAGCAAAGGGTCTCTGAGGGAGATTTTCCACTTGTTGCTTGAGTGTGAAACTGGTGTAGATCAGCTGTCCTTTGGAGAAACAACTTGATTTTTTATTTCCAGTTTCACTCCTGAGGGGCCTGTTGAAAATCGATGCCCTTTGGATCATGTGTTGCCAGCCTTGGCAAGTGGGATCCTGTCCTGTTGGCGACAGCACCAAAGTGCACTTGTTGGATGGGCAAGATAGATCATCCTGGTCACCAGCCTTGGAAACACAAGGGGAAAAAAAAAATCAACTGCAGGGTGACCAGCCTTTGAGAGAAATACAGTAACGTTTGCAGATGTCATGTGACCAGAATGTCATGTGATCAAATCTCCATAATGCCTCCAACCAGCATGGGAAAGCCCGGCTGTGGTGAAGCCAACAAGACCTATTGCTAAAAGCTGCATAAAGCCGCAGGTGTTAGGAGCCTGAGCCAGAAGAATAATATGAATAGGCCCTTATACTGGACATTGATGGGAATGAGTTTGTTGTGGTTGTCTGTTGCTGGTCTCAGCCAGTCTTGTACTGACTCCCTCCCATTAGCAGAACCTAGCAAAGTTCTTCAATTATTCATCAAACCATCCACAAGATTGAAGCTGGATGTCAATATGTCTAAACCTGTACTACTTTCACAATCTGTACCTCCTCACTGCTTGTGTACTGTTCAACATCATATCAACAGTTAAGTAGATAAATGCTGTGTTCTGCTGAGTGGCAGAGCAGGAATGAGTTCCCAGTGTTTGAAGGAGTTGAGAGATAAAAGACTTGATGGAGTCCTCACAACAGCTGATGTTCCTTCTGTTACTGAGACAAGGCTCTGAGATTCTCAATCATATTCATGCAACTTGCTCTTAAATCATCTGATCCCTCTGGAAGAGAAATTTACTGCTCTTGTGCAGCCAAGCTACAGAGACGGAAAGGATCTCTGTCTTGATCCTTGGATGTCTGTCTGGGCCTAACCAATGTCAGCAATAGGTAAATCACGGGTTTGGGGCTGCGGGGAGTAAGCAGGAGCCTGGGTCCTGCTCTCTAGCTGTTTCCATCACTCCCATGAAAAACAAATCTTCTTTGTGAATGGCCTCCAGAGGCCCCCTTTAAAAACCCAGAAATATTGGTCAGAGGTTATGAAGCCTGAGCTCCAACTTGCCTGAGTGGATTTAACCTCCAGGACAGCACTGGGCCTGCACTCGTTTCATGCAGCCGCAGGGCCAACAGTTTAGCAGTGGTGCAGTACCAATTTTAGCAGATCAGGGAGCAGGTCTCTGCCATGTTAAATTGGTTAACCTTGCACCCAGTTCATGCCAGAGAAAACAGTGTTGGATTTGGAGCCCTTGGGTGCCAGCTCCTGAGTTGCAGCTCCGATTCCGTCTGGCAGTGGGAGTAGGACTTGATCGTGACATTTCCAAAACTCAACGGTTGCATGACATAGGTGGAAAGTGAGGGATTAAGATAATCAGAAACTTGTGTGTCTGTCTCCAGCCTTTGTGGAAACCCCTTTTTAAGGCCTTAAATGGAATAATAGTAGAAATCTGTTGGCTTGAAGATCACTCTGTGGACGGTGCAGGAATATAATTTTCAAAGCCCTAAGTCTCAAGGCATAAAGAATATGAGCCTTATGAAATTCAGGTTGCTCACGGCGACGGAAGTGGCCTTGAAGCTTGCAGCCAGCTCTTGGACATGGGTCTTCTGTCCTCCCCCATCCCCCGTTCCAGGCTGAAGTTTTTGTTGGTTGTTTTATTGTAAATCCAATATTAAAACTGTCTTGCTTCATGGTGGCTGAGGCAGATTGATTCTTGGAGACCCTGAGACTGTAGCAAAAAAAAAAAAGTTAATTTTGTAGTTTGTGTTTGGTGTTCTGCTTAATAGTCCCCTCCATTGACTGAGCCATTTGCCTGATTCTGGAGGGCAGGTGATAAGAGACAGCCACTCTCTGGCCTGTACTTGAACTCACTGTTAATGGAATTGGGTTGCCCATAAACAAACCCAATCACAACGGGGACTGATGCCAAACTTATTTTTACTGATCCCTTCTCTGCCCTTTAATGGCAGTTGGCATTAGCCCGATAGAGGCTGCAGGCTTTGAATTCTTTCCCGGTGATGGCTCCTGGTGCTGCAACAAGTTTCTGCAGGCAGTAAAGTTATTCTTTCATGTGCTCTGCTGAGGCATGTGATGGGCTATCGGCTCCAAGAGGAAGAAAGCGATTACCCAGGGCTAGATGGGTACGAGTTTTTTAATATCTGCTCATCTCTCCAAAGGCTTTTGTTTTAAAAGGTTATTTCCTAATCTAGATTTGTGTAAAGACATATCCTATGGCACTCAGGAGCCTTACTGTGAACCAGTTGTTCAGTATCTGTTCCAGTCAGTGCAATGGATGTGGGTGAGAGGACAGTACTTAATTTCATTGTAAAAAGATAGCAATCCTTAAGAAGATATCAGTATTGAATTTAAAAAAAAACACACATACACATGTATATAAAGAGGAATTTAAACACTAGCCTGTGGACAGGACTAGCAATGTCAGCTGGTCAGTCCTTTACCAAAATGACATACACTTCCTCTGTTCTTTAGTTTAATGCAGGCCTTGTCCTGTACATTTTAAATGACTGGATGCAGGGTGGCCAAAAAATAAAGCACAGTGAGTGTTTGGCCCTCGCTAGCCAATAGTTTCTGGGCTCCTACACCTTTTAATTATAGTTTGAGGTGGCAGAGTAGTTCAGATTGTAACAAGGATGAACCTGCTCTCGCGCATGCCCTCTCTCGCTCTCATTCACTTGTGCTCTCACTTGTTTGCTCACTCTCTCCCTTGCACTTATTCCCTCGTTCACTCACTCTCTCATGTTCACTTTGTGTCTCTCCCATTCGTTCACCCTCTCTCTCTCTCTCTCATACTCATTGACTTACTCGCTTGCTCTCTCATGTTGATTCGCTCTTTCTCACTCATTTGCTTGCTCTCACACACACTCTTTCTTTCACTGACACACAGTTCTGTACATTTATTTGGTTCTTTCCTGCCAGTAGTGAACTTTTCCTTTTGTCCTGTTAAAGGTCAGCAGTGTTACATGGAGAGTCATTGAGACAGTCTTTATTCTGTCCCTGAGCTGCTAGTAATAACCGATTTGGAAAAAACCCTCTCAGACTCCCCCTTCTCATTCTGCTTGGGCTGCACTTTTGCCTTTGAGTAGAAGCTCATGGGTTCAAAAGGCACTCCAGATTCTTGTGTACATAGTCTAGGCTAACACTCCAATACGCTACTGGGGGAGTGCTGCAGAGTCAGAAATGCTGTCTTTCAGATTGAGATGTTAAACCTAGGCTCCATTTGTCCTCTTGGGTGGGCATAAATGTTGCTATGGCATTATCCGAAGAAGAGCAGGGTAGTTCTGGAGTAGAATCATTGACAAAAATGGGGTGGGACAAACCAATGCAAATGACATTGTCCTGCTTCATTATATCAAACATCCTCTTCTGTTAGAAGGACAACTACAAAACCACATGGAAGCATCCTAGATCAAAGCACTGGCACCTCCTGGATTATGTCATTGTTCAGGTCAAAGATCTAAGTGATGTCTGCATCGCTTGATTCCTGCAAGGGACTGATATCTGCTGGACAGATTATCAACTTGTTCAACTGGTAATGAACATCCACCAAGCATTAAGACATCACAAGGTTCAGAAGTCCAAAAGGAAGATGATCAAAGTCTCAGCCCTAAAACAGTCTGACCGAAGAGAGGAATTCCAAGTGCAGCTCGCGACCAATCTAGAAAATTTTCACACGTCCAACTCGATTCCAGAACAGTGGGATCAAATAAAGCCAACTGTACTAGGTGCCTGTGTCCAGACCATTGGGTTCAAGCACCATCGCCATCAGGACTGGTTCAATGAGAACTGAAATATGTGATTTCCTAGAGGAAAAAAGAACGAGCAACCTTCATTGCCTGGCAGAACAACCCAAGGCCTTAACTCAAGAAGGCAGCGTTTCAATTTCCAAAGACAAATCTGGAAGATATAGGATATGTGGTGGGAAGAGAAATCCCAAGAAATCTAACAACATGCTGATCATCATGACGTGAAAAGCTTTTTTGAAGTCACCAGGGTCATCTATAAACTAAGGTCAAATGGACAAAATCCCCTTCACTCACAGCGTGGTGTTTCCTCATCTTAAGGATGACAGTGCTATCCATCAATGCTGAAAAAAACATTTTCAACAACTCCTCAACCATGAGTCCATAGTGGCAGCTGATGCTATCTCCCAGTACGTTGCGGTAGAATCCATAGATGAACCACCATCGATGGGGGAGCTACAACAAATAATCGAACAGATGAAAAACAATAAAGCCTATGGCCCCGATTGTATTCCAGCTGAAGCCTTCAAAACTGGTGGACTTCTGCTCACATCAAGACTCCACGGACTCTCCCATTACAACAGCGACTACACCTCTGAAGTACTTCATTTGCTTAAGTGCTTTGAGAAATCCATGGATTTGGAAGGAAACAGAATCTCCACGTTGCCCACTCTGCACCAGATTTTCAAACCACTCTCAATCTCTTCAGTTTTCCATACAAGAGACTTGACCTGTTGCCAAAACAAAACTCCTATTTCAAACCCAGACCTGGTCAAGTATTCCACCCCCCATAGATGTTAAAGGAGAGACTCTGGAATATGTTGAGCTCTTCTCATATCTCAACAGCCAAAAGGCCACCATTGATGAGGAGATCCATCACTGGATCAGTCGTGCCAGCTGAGTCTTCTACAAACTACAGCAGCGAGTGTTTGACAACAAAGACCTCTGCAAGTTAACTAAAGTCCTAATGTACGGAGCAGTTGCCGTCACCACACTCCTGTTCTTCAGTGAGACCTGGACTCTGTATCAGCGACACATGCACAGTGCTCGAGAAATTCCATCATCAATGCCTCCACTGCATCCTCCAGATTCATTGGGAGGACAGTTGAACAAGCGCTAGTGTCCTCCTTATAGCCAGCTCCACAAGCAGTCAGGCAAAACTCCTGCAAAATCAATTTTGATGGACTGGGCACTGTGGAGGTGCTGTCTTTTGGATGAGACATTAAACCCAGGCCTCACCTGCCTGCTCGGCTGGACGTGAAAGATCCCATGGCACTATTTCGAAGAGCAGGGGATTTCTCCCTGTGCCCTGGCGAATATTTACCCCCCCCAATCAATATCACAAAAACAGATTATTGGGTCATTATCACATTGCACTTTGTGGGATCTTGCTGTGCTCAAATTGGCTGCCCAGTTTCCTACATTACTACAGCGACTACACCTCTGAAGCACTTCATTTGCTTAAGTGCTTTTGAGACAACCAGTGGTCATGAAAAGTGCGATATAAATGCAAGTCTGAATTTATTTTTCAGTTAGAGTAGCCATGGTTGGTGTTGGAGTGACTGCAGATTTCCTTGCGCTGCTCTGTGTTGGTTGTGCACCTGTTCTGCCATTTGCTCGGTGGGGTGAGGACTGCAGGGTTGGCGTTCCAGGCCAGGAGTGGGTGGGGTGGGCACGACCAGCCTGAGATGTCTGTGGTCATGGGCACCTGTCATTCACTGGAGGCCTGCCTGTTATGGAGCCAGGCGGGACATAGTGGAACAGTACTAATCACAGCAGCTGCTGGGGTAGGTCTATTCACCAGAGGTCGTGGAGCTGCTTTGACAAGCGGTGTTATTTGAGGTGAACTGTTGGGATCTGGTTGAGTAGTTGGCTCAAGTTCTCCAATTTGCGAGCAGTGAATGGATGTTACCAGTTGTAGGGCCAGCTGGCTGGCGAGTTTTGTGTAAACTGCAGGGCTCTCATCTGCAATGTGCTGATGATTATTTCACTGAATATGTTCAGAAGGGGGAGGGGGAATGTATTTGTAGTATAACCAAAAATTACAACACCAAAGTTAGTGTCAGGTCTGGGGATTTTCTTGTTGGTCAGTAGAAAGAAAGAAGAATTTGTGTTTTTATGGCGCCATTCCCAATCTCTGATCATCCCAAAGTGCTGTACAACCAATAAATAGGAAAGAAAGGCTTGCATTTATATAGTGTTTTCTACGACATCGGATGTCTCAAAGCACTTTCCAGCCAACTAAGTACTATTTAAAGTGAGGATAGTGCTGTAATGTAAACATGGCAACCAATTTGCACACAGCAAGCTCCCACAAACAACAATGAGATAATGGCCTGGCCATCTATTTTTTAAAGTGATGTTGCTTGAGTAATACGTGTTGGCTGAGTAAAATTCAACTCTTTTCTTCAAAGAAATGCCGCGGGATCTTTTACCTCCACCTAAGGGGGCAGACAGGGCCTCATTTTCATGTTATCCGGAAGATGGTACTTCCAACAATGCAGCATTCCCTCAGTACCGCACTGGAGCATCAGCCTAGATTTTGTGCTGAAGTTTTGAACCTATGGCCTTTAGACTCAGAGGTGTGAGGGCTCCTAATTGAGCCTTGGCTACAGTATGACTGCTCAGAAATGCTGATGTCCCAGCATGTTATTCCAAGATCCAGGACTGTCCAAAAACTCCTCAACAAAGGCTGACATTTTTTTTAAAAAAACTAACCGTGACGAACAGTGTTCATTATAGGATCGAACTCACCACACTCAGTACTGGTATTTGACAGAAATAGTTGGCACAATCTATACTTCAAAAGCCAAGATTCATAGGTTGCAAAGGTCAGCTCCATAGCACCAGTTGGTGTCTGGGCTATACAAGCCCAAAGAGGCAAAAAGGTGGCCATTCCTCTTCTGGCCACTTCTGGTGTGATGCAACTTTCTTGTAAGGGCACCAACATGGGAGTGCCTTGTGTGCATTGGAAATGAGCAGAGTGGACAGATTGTGATGTCGTTCAGACTCTAGTGCTGATTTGGCTTCTGATCTGCCATTTTGCACCTCTCAGATCCTGGTAATTCCCTCAGTTAAAAATTCCCATGTTCAACTGAATGAGGGACCCCCCCCAACCCTACACAAGTAGTGCTATTTAATAAACTCAGCATAGGACTTGCAGGTAAGGTGTTTGTCACGACTCACTGGGGATAGTGCGCTGTAATATCAAACCCCACTGTTCCCCGAGCCACGACAAATGTGAAAAGCTTAACCAAACCACCAGATTGCCCAACTCTACCTAACTTTTAATTTAGGTTAACAGAATATGAGCACCAGGTTTGTAAACTTAATAAGTAAATAACTGTTTATTGAACAAATTGCCTTTTAACTATTGGCAAAAGAAAGAAATATGACTTGCTAACTTCTAACTCTACAACTTAAACTCTACCCCTTCTTAAACCCCTATACATACACACACACACACACACACACACACATATACACACTCACACAAAGACACACAAAACATGGATTCTAAGGGTGAGATAAAACAGTTCAGTAGTACCAATCCGGAGTACAGGATTAGATGGGTTGATTTTATTGATGTCTTCTGAATTCCTTGCAGTTTGTTGTTGATAACATGAGGTGGTCTCCCAGCACTTTCAGTTTGTGGTTCACTGGTTGAAAAACTTGTTTTTCAATGCCTCTACTGGTGGTTTTTCCCTTTTTCCTCTTGACAGGCATTTTCAGAGAAAGCAGGTTACAGAAATATGAGGAATAGCCACCCAGTTACTATGGCAGAATTACTGGAATCTTACAAACACAGGAGAGAGAGGTTTTAGGTCTTCCCTCTTTGCAGGCTAGCAGCTGTACTGCCTGCACTGTTACCACATAAAACCCTGGTCATCTGGTCAGGAGCCAATTAAGATGCTGTCACCAGGCAGCTCCCCTCAGTCCAAGACTCCTTTCTGGCACCATCCTGTTCTTTTATAGCACACACTGTTCCAGGATAGCAACATTGTAGATATTGCTGATCCTATTCCAGTGAATATGTCTTTCAAACTGCAGCCATGGTAGTTTTTAAAGCCACAGTCCAATTTTAAAGCCACAGTCCAAGAAAAATAAAAATAAATCCTTTACATGTCCCCACCCCTAAAAAGGATGAAATGCTATTTAAAAAATGCTTTTCATCACAAGATATGTGACAGATGGACAACAAAACATGAAACGTACATTCATTCATCTCTTATACTTATTTCAGTCATTTACACCCGGGCAATGCATCTGCAATCACATTATCTTTACCGGCAATGTGAACAAACTTTACATTGAATGGTTGAAACAATAGACTCCATCTAAACAATCTTGCATTTTGAGTTTTCAACTTCTCAATGTGGATTATGGTCAGTGTAGATTAGTGTTTCTTTGTTATCGTGTCGGACATAAACTTCAAAGTGTTGAAGAGACAATGCTTGAGTTTCTTTTTCTACTGCAGAGTACTTCCTCTTATATTGATTTAGTTTCTTGGAAAAGTATCCCTTTCCTTGCTTTTGGATTTTGCTCTATTTTTCTTGATCTTTACTCTTGCTCTGTTCCGCATCATTACTACTGGATTTAACCCAGTTTTCTTTGTGTTTTTGTTCCCTGCCTCTGCTTCTTAAATTCGCATGTTTTTCTCTTTCTTTACTTTTTCTTTTACCCTGTCTTTACTTCTAGATTTGTCCCTTTTCCCTCTATATTTGTCTTTACCCTGTTCTCTGTCTTGGCTTCTAGATTTTGATTTAGCCCTTTTTTCTCACTCTCTGCTTTTACTCTCTTTACAATCTCCGCTTCCGAATTTCTCCTCTTTACCATTACTCCGCTCTGGATCATGTGTGCTGGTTTTTGACTTGACTTGTTTCTCCAACTCTTTTCCATTAGACTGCTCTCGTGTTACTTTACATGCCCCTTTGAGTCTTTCTAGAAACATGGACACGTAATCCAACATGGAGGATTCGTCTTTCTGCTTTAGGAACTTTCCTTAATCACTTTTAATGGACCTCATTTCATGATCATAGATCAATTCAAATGGACTAAATCCAATAGGATTTGGATTTGGAGAATCTCTGGTAGCAAATAGTAAGAAATCTAACCCTTTGTCCCAATCCTTTGGGTACCCATGGCAATAGGTCTTAATCATGGTTTTGAGAGTCTGTTGATATCTCTCTAAAGCTCCCTGTGTCTGTGGGTGATAGGTGGTAGACTTTAGTTGTCTGATACTCAAACCGCTGATTGTATCCTGGAAAATTTTAGACATGAAGTTAGAACCTTGGACAGATTGTATTTCAAATGGGTAGGCCATAACGGGTGAAAAACTGAGTTAACTTTTCCACACCTTAGCTGTAATTATCCTTAAAGGAATAGCTTCTGGAAATCGGGTGGTCATACCCGATATACTGATGTCCTGTTTTCGTTTTGGGTAATGGTCCTACACAATCTACTAATACCCGACTGAATGGTTCTTCAAAAATTGGTATGGGTATTAAAGGTGCTGCTGGGATTCCATGTTGATGTTTACCCACTACCTGACATGTATGACACATCTTACAAAATTACACTATGCCCTTATGAAATCTTGGCCAGGTAAAATGCCTGATTTTCGATGCTTGGGTTTTCCATATTCCTACATGTTCTGCCATAGGGATTTCATGTGTTACTCGCAACATCTCCTTATGATAGTTGGGCGGTCCCACTATCTGATGAACAACCGTCCATTCCTCATCCACAGGTCTGTGAGGGTGTCTCCACTTCCTCATCAGAACTCTGTTTTTAAGGTAATAGCACTCCGAATCTCCTTCAGCCTCAGCTTCAGTGTGAGCTGACTGTGCTAACTTGTTTAACTCTGGATCTGCTTTCTGAGCCTCAATTAATGAAGACCTGCCAAACACTTCCTTTGAATTATCTTCATCCTTAAAGAAAGTTTTAGCTACTCTGACATCTGCTTGTGGTATTACTTTGACCTCTGGTGTTGGACTTTGTTTAGCCATTGCTCTAGTCACCACACATGATGGAAAGATACCAGAAACCTGTTCTTGTAACTGTCCCGTCTCTTTATCCTCTCTCGGACTTTCTGTCATTGTGGGTGAAGCTATAGCCAAATCACCCCCCAGGAGTAAATCAACTCCGTCCAGGGTAATCTCTTAACCACTCCTACAACCACTGATCCAGACAACAAATCACATTCCAATTGCACTTTGTACTCTCCACTTATCCTGTTTACAAATACTTTAGCTTTCAGTGAACTCTCTGGATGGAAAACTAGGTCCTTCTCCACCAAAAGAGTTTGAGTAGCTTCTGTGCCCCTAAATAAAGTTATGTGTTTAGCTGCATCATTTGATGAAAAAGGGGTTATCCCCCCTTTAGACAACAACACTTTGTATCTCTCATCTACCTTATTCACTCCACCTGCATTCACAGCAGTGTTTACCTCCAGACCCTTATTTGTAGTTAAAGCTACAATTTGATCCGTGGCATTTTCTCTTTGAGTTCCCTTTTCGGACTCACTCTTATGAACTCCAATAAATATCATTGGCTTCCCCCGCAACTTCCAACATTCTGAATGAATGTGTCCCACTTTATTACAATGGAAACACTTGGGCCTTTGAGTTTCACCTCCACTCTCAGTACTTCCTTCCTGATTTGGCGAAGAGATCTCAAGGTATTCCCAGCTATCCATTCTTTACCCTGGCTACTTACCTTCCTTTCACACTCCCACTATCTATCCTTTTCAAATTTATGGGGATGATGGAAAAAAGGTTTAGTTTTATGGATCAGCTCATAATCGTCAGCCATTACTGCTGCCTGTCTAGCAGTTGCAATCCTTTGGTCTTCAACATGGGTTCTTATTATAGACGGTAGGGAGTTTTTAAATTCTTCCAAGAGAATGGTCTCTCTGAGAACTTCATAGGTAGTTTCAACTCCTAATGCTCGCATCCACCTGTCAAAACTATTTTGCTTAAGCCTTTCAAATTCAGGGTAAGTTTGCCCAGGCTGTTTCCATAAATTTTGAAACTTTGGTCTGTATGCCTCAGGGACCAACTCGTATGCACTCAAAATGGTCTTTTTCACTGCATCATAATCCCTAGAAACAGGCATAAATTTCCTGTGCTCTGCCTGTCAATTTGCTCTGCTTGGGTAATGTCCAGTTTTCCTTTGGGTAATTCATCTGTTTAGCCATCTTCTCAAATGAAATAAAGAATGCTTCAACATCTCTTCCTTCAGATTTTGGAAGAGCTTGTACAAATTTTAACATCTCCCCACTGGATTCTAATCTGGACATAAGTCCTGCCTCACTTGCTGTCTCTTTTAACTATCAGCATTTTAAGCTGGCATTCCCTTTCTTTATCCTTCTCTCTTGCCTTGAATTCACTGCCTCTTTTTCTCTTTCCTCCTTTTCTAACCTTGCCATTTCTAATTCCCTTTGCAATGCACTTCCTCTTCCTGCTGTCTCTAATTTCTTATTTGTAACTGAATTTGAGCCCATTCCAGTGGACCACCCCTCGGAGAACTCCGGTCTCTCAGGTATTCCTTCCAGTTTTAAATGCTGTGCTATCTTTTTGATTATCTCTGCCTTCCTAGCTTTGGCAGGCAATCCTACTCTTAATTTACTTGCCAATTCGATTAACCTGGCTATTGGGATCCCTTGTAAAATTGTCAGGGACATCGCTTCCACTTGCAGGAAGGTTTTAGCGGTTTCAGTGCCATCTTATTTTTGATAGTACAAACCTGGTGTTTCATTTTAGCTCTTATTACTTACTAAATCTACAATCTTTGTCTTTTGTTCCAAAATATCCCGGACTCGAATCTCCAAACTTTGTCACGACTCACTGGGGATAGTGCGCTGTAATATCGAGCCCCACTGTTCCCCGAGCCATGACAAATGTGAAAAGTTTAACCAAACCACTAGATTGCCCCAATTCTACCCAACTGTTTAATTTAGGTTAACAGAATATAAGCACCAGGTGTGTAAACTTAATAAGTAAATAACTGTTTATTGAACAAATTGCCTTTAACTAGTGGCAAAAGAAAGAAATATGAACTGCTAACTTCTAACACTATAACTTAAACTCTACCTGTTCTTAAATCCCTATATATACGCACACACACACATACAAATAAGACTCACAAAACATGGATTTTGAGGGTGAGATAAAATAGTTCAATAGCACCAATCTGGAGTATAGGATTAGATGGGTTGATTTTGATTGATGTCTTCCAAATTCCTTGCAGTTTGTTGTTGATGCACGATGTGGTCTCCCAGCACTTTCAGTTTGTTGTTCACTGGTTGAAACATTTGCTTTTCAATGTCTCTAATGGTGATATTTCCCTTTTTCCTCTTGACATGGGGTTTCAGAGAAAGCAGGTTACAGAGATGTAAGGGATAGCCAGCTAGCTACTATGGCAGATTTACTGGAATCTTAAACACAGGAGAGAGGTGTTTTAGGTCTTCCCTCTTTGCAGGCTGGGAGCTATACTGCCTGCACTGTTACCACATAAAACCTTGGTCACCTGGTCAGGAGCCAATTAAGATGCTGTCACCAGGCAGTTCCCCTTTGTCCAGGACTCCTTTCCAGCATCATCCTGTTCTTTTATGGCACACACTGTTCCAGGATAGCAATGTTGTATATATTCCTCACCCTATACCAATGAGCATGTCTTTCAAACTGCAGCCGTGGCAGTTTTAAAGCCACGGTCCAAGAAACATAAAAATAAGTTCTTTACATGTTTTTAACTGTCTTTTGCTGCTGCAACGTAAGTTATTAATAGGATCCAAACTGGCTGGTGAAGTGGAAACCAAGACATAGTTTTTCTTTTTTGGGAAAGCTTATTGACTTATTCAGCCTCACAGTTTTTCTCCCGCACAACCCAGTGCCCTAGCTATCCCCTGTTTATAGGGTTTCTCTTAACCCCAGCAATATAATTGACATGACATTAACATTAGTGAAGTCTACAGTGATGACTTTGGAAGGTTATTGGAGTCAAAGGAGCTGTCGCTGAAATTTTACAAGGGGTGCAGAGGGCTCTGAAGGGCTGTGAGCAGAAAGTCTGCCAGCACTCATGAGGGCTCCGGTGTGCTCCTCTTAGGCTGCAACATGACAAGGAGATGGAAGCACCTGAGAGGGGAAGCTGTACGCAGAGGGAGGGGGAAGAGAAAGGCTCTCAATAAGAAGGCTGTACTCGCCAAGGGTCTTCAGAGAGCACAACTCCTACCTCCACCTCAGCCAGTAACAGTGTCTGAGGAGAGCCCAATTCACTAAAGTCAATCACCTGTTCCAATCAGACCAGCAGCCACAGAGCAGGGTAATGATAACAGTGCCAATGCCTGTGAAGATCATTGCCAGCCTCAATTTCTACCAAGTGGATCCTTCAGGCAGCAGCAAGGGGCACTGCCAACATATCACAGCTCGCCATGCATTGCTGCATCAGGGAGATGACAGACACACCCTCATCCAGGGGAGCAGATTCATTATCTTCTCTCTAACCACAGAGAAGTTGGGAGGAGTGGGCAGATGATTTTGTGAGGGTAGCAGGATTCCCAATGGGCATCGCCGACTGCACATACGTGGTCTGCGGGTTTTACATACTAGTGGAGTGATGCATGGCTACCGTAAAGGCTGCCACTTCCTGAGTGTGCAGTTGGTGTCTGACCATGCTAATATCCTGGCAGCAGCCACAACACTTTATCCAGTGCCAGGTGTTTTTTTTTATTCTTTCATGGGATGAGGATGCCGTTGGCACCCACATCCCTAATTGCCCTTGAATTGAGTGGCTTGCTAGGCCATTTCAGAGGGCAATTAAGAGTCAACCACATTGCCCTGGACCTGGTGTCACATATAGGCCAGACCGGGTAAGGATGATATTCGTGAACCAGATAGGTTTTTATAACAATCGATGATATTTTCCTGGTTGCCATCACCGAGACTAGCTTTACATTTCAGATTTATTAATTGAATTCAAATTCCACCAGCTGCCATGGTGGGATTTGAACCCATATTCCCAGAGCATTAGCCTGGGTTTCTGGATTACTAGTCCAGTGACAATACCACCGTACCTCCCTCATTCCCCACGGGGGGAATGTCCTTGCCATATTTGAGCCATCACAATGAAGAAGAGGCTGGCTACTTGACAATGAGGACTACGTACTCTGTGTGTATGACTCTGCCTATCACCTGACCACACATGCACAGTGCGTGTACAACATATTCTGTTCCGAGTGAAGGTGTATTTCTGTATGATAATGCCTGTAATCAGCTGAATGGTGTTTTCTTCTAGGAGCATCACAACATGAGTAGGCCATTCAGCCCGTCAAGACTGTTGCGCCGTTCTATAAGATCATGGCTGATCTCAGCTCCATTTACCTGCTTTGGCTCCATATATCTCGATGCCCATACTGAATAAAAATCCTTTACTCCTCCAGCAAAGAAACAGTTGATGATCGTCTTGCTTCATAACAACTATGTTAATAATTGAGTTATACTTCTGAGGGAATTAAGGTATTATGGGATTGGAATTATTTGTTTCCTGACACCAGCCCAGAAATTATGAAATCTATTGAATGCTAGTTTTCCATGTTGTGTCTTTGAATGCATTGTTATGATATGGCAGGTGGTAGTTGCCGGGCTGAACAAATCCCAAATGGAAACTTGGCCAAGCTATCAGGATTTGCAATTTGCATTTTTATTACGAGAAGGTATGTGTGTACTGAAGTCAGAAGTAACGATTCCACTACCACATCTGGAGATTTTAAATATTAAATTAAAACATTTATTAACGAAAGAAATTAAACTTAAACACACAAGATTACAGTTGCATAGTTAAATTTAGTGTTACAACATTTCCCAAAAGATTTCTACTTAGCTAGACTCACAAATAAACACCCTTTTCAGGCAGCAGTCCTAACAGATTCTTAATCTATAAAACATTCAGCACCTACTGTTGCTATAAGGGAGGTATTTCACAAGCTTCCCTCTCACTCGACAATGGAAATCCAAGGCTTGTATTAAACCCTTGCTCTCTGGAACAAGCAAGCACTTCCCTGGGATGGCTAGAAGCTGTTACTTCACAGTACGCTCTTCAAGATCTCACTTGGCTACTCGCCTCGTATAGCATTCAATCTTCCCTTAAATATATTTTCTCCCTTTTATCTCTAAACCCATTTTTCTAAACTTTCTTTGGATGTTACCTTTCCCAGAATATAAAAATATTTCATATTGTCATTATGGCCAGCACTTTTGGGAAAAATAAACTTAATAACTTTGCTTTATTTATTTATAATGTTTGCCAGTTGGAAAAACCTCTTTGAAATTCAACAGCTAACGATCCACCCCTCGCTTACCTCCTAATGCAAATTCCCATTCATCCTGTATCTACTGGGATCTCATCTTAGCTCACCTATTTGCATTTCAAAATGCCTGCTTTTACATTTAAGCCTTTGATGATTTAAACCTTGCAGCCGGACTGTCTTTAGTTTAATTAAATCAGCCACATACACACACAACACACACACAGCCCCCACAAGCCTGCATCACAGTATCCCACAGTAATATTAGGAAAAATGATATTCTCTTTACAGCATGACCGCCGTCCATTACTGTATTCAATTTTTATTTAACATGTTTAAGTAGAAGATTAGCTTTTAAGATCTCACATTGTAGTGAATGCAGTGTCATCACTGATGCTATTCTGATGGATCTGAAAGAGTTAAGTTTGAAATAAAACCACGTTTTTGGGAGGTGATTGACCATTGAGGTTAACAGGGCAAGAGTTGGTTCAAAACAAAAACAGAATTACCTGGAAAAACTCAGCAGGTCTGGCAGCATCGGCAGAGAAGAAAAGAGTTGACGTTTCGAGTCCTAATGACCCTTCAGCAGAACTGAGTAAAGTTAGGAGAGGGGTGAAATATAAGGTGGTTTAAGGTGGGGGGTGGGTGGGGGGGAGAAGTTGGGTGGTGGGGGTTGTAGGGACAAGCGAGCAGTGATAGGAGCAGATAATCAAAAGATGTCACAGACAAAAGGACAAAGAGGTGTTGAAGGTGGTGATATTATCTAAGAAAATGTGCTAATTAAGAATGGATGGCAGGACACTCAAGGTACAGCTCTAGTGGGGGTGGGGTGGAAAGACTGACAGGGTATTACAGTTATAGATTTAAAAATCATGGAAATAGGTGGGAAAAGAAAAATCTATATAAATTATTGGAAAAAACAAAAGGGAGGGGGAAGAAACGGAAAGGGGGTGGGGATAGAGGAGGGAGTTCAAGATCTAAAGTTGTTGAATTCAATATTCAGTCTGGAAGGCTGTAAAGTGCCTAGTCGGAAGATGAGGTGCTGTTCCTCCAGTTTGCGTTGGGCTTCACTGGAAGAATGCAGCAAGCCAAGGACAGACGTGGGCAAGAGAGCAGGGTGGAGTGTTAAAATGGTAAGCGACAGGGAGGTTTGGGTCTTTCTTGCGGACAGACCGCAGGTGTTCTGCAAAGCGGTCGCCCAGTTTGCGTTTGGTCTCTCCAATGTAGAGGAGACCGCATTGGGAGCAACGAATGCAGTAGACTAAGTTAGGGGAAATGCAAGTGAAATGCTGCTTCACTTGAAAGGAGTGTTTGGGCCCTTGATTTCCAGCATCCGCAGTAGTTTTTTGTTTTTATCAAGAGTTGGTTCATGTGGGAGGCAATGGACTCTGTGATTCTGGGGATTTATCAAAACTGTGGTCCCTATTTAAAGTTTCATGCAGAAAGAAGAATGAATGCTGATGTCAAGGTGGTGGAAAACTAGGTAGAGTATAATCAGGGCCTACAGACAGGCCTCAGCGAATGAGAGAGAAAGGCACAAAAAAACTTCATTGGCGCCTGCCCAATCAGAATAATGCAGAGATATAAATCAGAACTGGTGGCAGGCTCCAAATGTGATCTCGTGCCTTTGAAATCAGGCAGAGTGACTCAGTAAGGCCCTCTGGGACAGACTTCACAGTGGGGCTTGTAGAAATGTACCTTATTATTGGCATAGCAGTATAAGACAATCATACCTTGCTTCCAATTTTATAAGGTTCAAATTGCTCATGTTTTGAAATCTGGTCCGTTTTTCAACACTCTACTCCACATTAAAGGGGTCGATCTTCATACTATATAGGTGGTATTTAATGGAAGTGAAGGTAGTCTCACCTTTCTGCTTGAGAGCCCCATGTCGCCTCCTTTGAGGAAGGCCCACCGGAATTAAATGCCTCTTGGGCACATCACTGGAAAATGGAGTGCCTCCTCCAAGATCAAGGATGGTGGGGGGGGAGGTGGTTTGGGGGTGTGGTTTGGGGGTGTGGGGGGTGGGGGGTGTTGAGGCGAGCAGGGAGGTAGGAAATCCTGCCGCCTGCCATTCCCCCCCTAAGAGATGCCAGCTAATGCAGCTGCTGTCAGTGCTCCCAAGGAGAGGCCTAGGATTAAATTCCGTCCAATGAATGTGTAAAAAAAACTTGAATTGATTATTTAATTTACAAATAAATATAAGTTTCAGGTTTTGGGTGTCCCTGGCAAGGCCAGCATTTATTACTCATTCCTAATTACCCTGGCTGGGTGTGGTTGGCCTTCTTGAACTGCAGCAGTTTTGATATGATGAAATGGCTTGCTAAGATCATTCCTGACTCAGCTCTGTAGGTGTGGGATTGGAGTCCTTTCTTCTCCAGGTTTCCTAAAGGAAATTAGTGAACCAGTTGGGTTCTTTCAACAATTGGATAGCTTCATAACAAAAATTACTGGTACCAGCCTCTTGTACGCAGCAGCATGTCAAATGATGTATAGCTCTTCTCCCTCCTATATATTAATAATTAGCTGAGCTTCCCCAGTGGCTCAGGAGCTCACTACTGAGCGTGGCATTCAGCCAGAAGGTCACTGGTTCAGCTCCTGCTCTTGAGTTGAGTTGGCTGATTTCGACCTGGGAGCTGCAGATTACCCCCTGACAGCCAACGCTCTTGTTCAAGTCTGCACACTGTGTATCCCAAGACTAGGTGTAGCTGTGATGACTACCATGGTTGAATAGCTCACCAGCATTCATTATCTAGAATCACAATGCAGAATACCACTTTAACATTTCACAAAGTAAGCGATGTGGGCCAAGAGCAACAGGGCTGAAAATGTTGATGAGTTTTAATCTAAAGGAAACAATTTTATTCATGAGTGCTTTATTAAAGAATTATGCATTCTGTCACTGCGATACCATGCTGTGCAGCTATTATCTGCCACGTATTATAGCAGTGAAAATTCAAAAGGACTTATTTGGCTGTGAAGCGTTTTGGGATGTTGAAAGGTTGAGGTTGGGAAAGGTGCTATATAAATGCAGGTTCTTTCCTTGTTGTTTGCTCTTCCAATGGGGGACAGGACCTCTATAAGCAGCTGTAGGTAAGGTTCAAGAAATATATGATCACCTAGAGCAAACTACCTTCTGTGCAATCTCAGCAAGCTCATTAAGGTTGCTGAAGATAGGTAAATAGACATACAAGGCAGTTGTGGTACAGTTAGCGTAGCCAACACTAGGTGTATTGCAGGAGTTTCATCACATGATCTCCCCCACCCCCACTCCACACTCTTCCTGTCGGTCATCTGGTCTGTCCATTCTCATGATGCAATACTGACCTCCACCAATGGGACAGTGAATAGACTCTATTTCCCCAATTGGATGAATCTTGATTATCAGCCTTTTTCCAATTCCCAATCTTTGTGCGGCTGCTTTATTTTAATCCCACCCACGTTTTCTCTCCTGGTTGCTCATAGCAATTAAATTTTTAGAAATTAAACTTTAATGTTGGAGAGTCCAGGACAATCCTGGAAAGTTGGCATCCATAGATCAAGTGGATGATAATGGTGGGGATAGAATTGGCTAAATTAAAGCATTATGAATGGTATAAAGGATGTTTGGTTGTCAGACTTGTCACTTAAAAGAACTTCCTGTCAGCTGGCAATTGCTGCACATGTTTTCCTGGCTGCAACTCGCCTTCGTCCATCACTTCCTCCTCTTCCTGCTTGGAATTGAGGAGCGCTGCTGGAATCCCCATGCCGAAGACTTTGCTTCCTACCAGCTGACAGCAAGTCTGTTGCAGGAGACAAAACTAAAGACTTGCAATGTGATAAATCACAATTGAGCAACTGCAGCACTCAAAATTCAGATCAAGCTGTCAAATGAAGGACTGGGTCAAAGGGAGGGAGGAAATCAAAAGTGATAAACTACTGTAACCAGGCTAAAGGCCCTGTAAGAAGCCATTTTAAAAAGTGAGACCACTGGTTTGACCCCAGCGCCTGTTTTATTGGTGACAGCACTTCTAATGAGAGACTTCCATTTATGTAACTACCTCAGCATGTCCTGCGGTACTTTATAGCCAATAAAGTACTTCAGAAATGTTGTCACTGTTGTAATATATGAAATCTGGCAGCCAACATTCACACAGCAAGATCCCACAACCAGCAACGTGATAATGACCAGATCATCTATTTTACTGATGCTGTTTAAGAGATAAATATTGGCCAGGACGCTGGGGGAGAATCCCCAGCTCTTCTTCAAACAGTACCATGGAGTCTCTTATGCCCAGCTGGCAGGGCAGATGGGCCCTCACTTTGGCATCTCATCCAAAGGACGACAGCCTCCAACAGTGCAGCACTCCCTCAGTACTGCACAAAAAGTATAAGCCTAGATTACGCAAGCCTCTGGAGTGGGGCGCCTGACTCCGAGAAGTGAGAATGCTGCCTGCTGAGCCAAAGCTCACTCTTATTGGGCTGGAGTTTTGGTCCCCCAGCCGGGGCCTGGATCACTGGCTCCATCCCGGCACCAGACCATTTTGGTGGAGACAGGATCGGGGTCGGCAGTGCTACCCCCACATGTGGCGAGCATCCAACCAGGCTCATTAAGAACCTAATTGGGGACAATTAAAGGAGGCGACTGGAATATTCTTATTTCTGAATTAAAGATTTAATAAGTTGTTCAGAGGATGCCCCCATGTTGAAGTGTCCTCTCTCTTACCTTTCATTACAGCCTGCTCCTCCCCTCATTCTGGAAGGCCTCTGATTGACCCTTCAGCTTTGAGAGCCTGCCCTTCATCCATAATTGGACGAAGAAATTGTCTCCTGTCCCCTGGGAGCCCCCATGAGAATCCCAACAAATGACTTTTCCTCTCTTTCCTGCCCAGCTCCCCGGGGACAGGTTCAGGGCCCAGAAATAGGCCCAACTTCTGTTTCCTACATCAGACTGAAAATCCAGTCCTTAAAGTTGGAAACATTGGAGAAGTTTTGCACAGAACAGTGAGCCTGCAGCAAATTAAATAGCTTCCTTTGTTCATTGGCAGTAGAGCCTCCTGAAATGTAATTTCAAACCTTCCCGGATTTCAGAGTTGAACAGGTTGATTCCACTCACTGGATCCTGTGACCAGCATTCCCAGAATGTCCCATTGCGGAATTGACCCTTTTGTTTTATAAATATTACTATGGCCAGTCCGCCTCTGAACTTGCTGCTCCTCTAGTTTCTAAGCTCTGAGTGTACAGTCTCCACTCTCTGCCTTATCCCTTCCTCACTCCGGATTGACACTTCTCAAACCATCTCCTGCTTTCCCAAGACCACACAACTGGAAGTTGCTTTGCTCACTCAGGCTCCCCTCCCTCTGACAATCTCCAACCTCTTCAAACACAGTTTGCTGTTACCTATTCGCTATTTCCAAATGGACCCAATGTTCAATCACCCTTTTCCACCTGGATTTGGTGACCTGCGATGATGGACTTTGGCTTCCATCACCAGGGTCAAGGTGGGGGCATAAGAACAGGACTGTCATAAGGGCCTGGGTTGTGGTGGCTGAGGGTCATGCCTGCAGAGTGTTAGGACAGTATCATGGTTGTGTGCACTGACTGGAAGAGGTTGGCATTACATGGCGGGCATGGAGTGTTGAGTGTACACTGGGGATGTTAGCTATGTACATTGACTGAAAACAATAATGACAAATATCGAAAACTCATGTGAATGTTCCTTTATATTCTCTAGCTACCGACATTAAGATAGAAGCAGAGAAAAGTCCCGCCAAGGAAGAGGAAGGGGAGAAGAGTCCAGCCAAGGAGGAAGGTGGGGAGAAAAGTCTCGCCAAGGAGCAGGAAGCAGAGAAATGTCCAGCCAAGGATGAGCCACAACCTACCCCCTCCAGATCCACTGGCATGGGCAAAAGCCCTCGAGCAAAGCAAGGTACGATATCCGGCACTGGCTTGCTGTCTGGAATAGAGTGAGCCACTTGGCTTCTTCAAGTCGATTTAAATTGGTGTGTTGTAACCCAAGGAATCATGCTGTTATTTTCACCTGGATATATGTTTTTCAAAGGTCATTCTTGAGGTGGGGGTGGGGAGGGGTGGGGTGGTGGGAAGGGGGAACAAGGGAGTGGCTTATTCCTGAACCCGAAAGTGCCTCTGATGAATGGATTGTGCCAAACAGCATGGAGTTCTGACAAAATGATATTTTAGCTAGGATTTTAAAATGCCATCCATGGAAAGGGCTGAGCCCCGACTTCTGTGACTTTATCTATCCATTGGTTGAAATTTAAAGAGCGAATGCATCTGAAAGGAAGATGATAGAGATGGTAGCTGCAAACAGCCATCCTAACACCCCTTGCCAAAGCAGCTGAAAACTGCAATATCTTTGAGACAACCCGTGAAAGTTCAGCACAGGGTGTGATGGATGTTAGCTTGCTGCACTTTAATTTATTTCCCCCTTTGTTACCATATAGTCATTACCATATAGTCAATGTTTAAAAGATTGAAGTGTTGTTTTCAGTGACGATCATTGAATCTCTGGCAGGGAGACTAGTATTCTCCTTGCTCCTGTCGAACTCTGCTGTTGATTGACACTTGGATTTGGAATGTTTGGAGTGGGAGATTCTCTGGTCCGGCACACTGGTTGGGTTCAGTGGATGATTGACTGAGATGGGAGGCACTTTGGGAGATCCTATCACTCAAACTGCTGGCCCTCTGATAGGGGGACATTGTGGTTATAGGAGAAAATATAAGATATTGGGTAGGCTTTCTTTGCAGATGTAGTTTGATAAATTGCAGGCTGATCATTTTGAATTCTCTTGGGAGAGTCAAGCA